>NC_134802.1:652500-1252500 GCF_046742065.1 Oratosquilla oratoria
AGCAGATGTAAAATGGGGGAGGAGTATGACATATTTTTGAAAGCAATGAAAATATGTTTTGGAAGGAAATCAAGAGAGGAAGGGGAGGTGAGTCAAATAGAGAGGAAAAGGTAAAAAGCGCGGATAGACAGATCTTGATGGAAGATGGAGGGAATATTTAAAGAGTTGTTGAATGTGGAGGAGGATAGAGAGGGACTGGTGGTAGCAGTGGGAGGCGCTGAGAAAATGACGGTGATAAATGAGAAAAATGAAAAAATAAGAAAATATGAGGTACAAATAGCTCTGAAAATTATGAGAACAGGTAAGGCTCTTGGATTAGATGGGTGTCATCCGGAGTGTCTGAAGAAGGGAGGTACAGTAATAGTGGATTGGATAGTGAGGTTGTTTAATGTGTAGCTAGAAGAGGGTGGAGTGCCGGAAGACTGGAGGAGTGCCTATATAATTCCGTTTTACAAGGGAAAAGGGAACAAATATGAATGTAGTAGTTTCAGATGGGTCAATTTGTTAAGTGTAGTTGGGAAGGCTTATGGAAGGTTTTTATTTGAGAGGATTAGGAGGGGAATAGGAGTAATTGGTGAGGAACATTGTGGGTATAGGAAAGGTAAGGGTTGTGTAGAACATATTTTTGTGGTAAGGCAGATATGTGAAAAAGATTCGGATTTTTTTTTTTTATGGGTTTGGAAGACAGGAAGGTACTGTGAGAGGTTTTGCAGATATATGGGATGGGAGGAAAGCTGTTAAGGTCAGTCAAGAGTTTTTACGAGAGTAGTAGAGCCTATGTTAGAATTGGAAATTAAGAGAGTGAATGGTTTGAAGTAAAGGTGGGATTGTGTCAGGGCTGCGTCATGTCGTCATGGTTGTTCAGTGTGTACATGGATGGGGTGGTGTGGGAGGTAAAGGCGAGGGAAATGGACAGGGGGACTGGAGATTGTTAAAAAAGATGGAGAAAGGGGGAGGTGAACCAGTTATTGTTTACTGACGACACTGCGTTTGTGTCTTAGTGACGGAGTTTGGAAAGTTATGCGATAGGAGGAAGTTGAAGCTAAATGTGGGTAAAAGTAAGGTGATGAGATGTGTGGTGTGAATGTGGTGAATATGGTACAGACGGGGACGCGCAGTTGGTACTCCCGAGCAGGGGTATCCGTGCGCCGTGCCGCTAGCTCACCGCTCGTCGGTGTCAGTCAGTGTGATCGGTGCCACCGGAGTGAGTGTGCGTGCAAGTGAAATGAGGAAGAAGCAACCGGGACTGTGCTAGAATTTAGCTGTTAGACTAGTTATGATAGAAAGTGATTAAAACGAGCGGTGTGAAACCAAGGGGAGTGAAGATTGACGCAGAAGCAACCGCAGGAACGGGATTTCTACGGAAATCAGGTAGGTAAGTGATCGACAATTTCCCCACAAGCTATCTAGGCGCCAAACATGACCGAGACAACGAGCACCAAGGAGCCATTCAAGATGAACACTAACACCTTAAGGCGATTTGACGGCAATGGGGACGTCGCCGGGTGGCTCAAAAAGGCGAAACTAATCGCCTAATTAACAGGGGTGACGGATGTAGCCAACTATTAATCTAGAGAACGACGTGTTGGCCATCTATCTGGAAATGGCGACTGGTGATTAAGTCGATGCGGGGAAAGTAAAGAAAATATTACAAGAGGGTTTAGGCGAGAGTCCGTTCGAATCGTTTAGTCGGCTGCAAAGAATGCGCTGGGCGGGCGAACAGGTTGATGTTTTCGCCAATGAGATCAGGAGATTAGCTGGTCTATCTACGTTAGCGGGCAAAGGCTTGGAGCAACTGGTGAGGATGTGTTTGTGAATGGCTTTCCAGATCGCATATCTGCTGGACTACAGGAAAAAAAATAGTGTGGTGATGGTGAGTATGGACGAGTTGATAGCTCGCGCTAGGCTTCTCACGAGGACAAAAAAGGATAGGCTTTTGGCGGTCATAGCAAGAGAGCAGCCGCCGCCGGCGCTTGGGTCGAGACGCCAACCCAGCGACGATGGAGAAGAGGAAACGGGAGAGTCCAGAGGTGACTACAGTGGATGGCGGGGGCCGCCTTGGGTCCGTTGTTACGTGTAACGGCGACAAGGTCACCTCGCGAGGGACTGTAAAGAGACGGAGCTCATCTGTTACGAATGCAATCAGGCGGAATATATGGTTCGAAAATGCAATCAGGGAAACGGGCGACGGGCGGCCGCTACGCAAACAACCGCCGAGGAAATGTAAGGACGCCGCCCATCCATATGCCGATTGTGGATGTCTGGCTGAGAGAAGGACGCGCGAGGGCACTAATAGATTCCGGCTGTTCGACCACGATTGTAATGACCGACGTAGTTCAAGAATTCAGACAGGGAGATTTGGCCTTGGTGACAGTCGACGGAAGGGAGACAAAGTGCGAAGATGACCAGGAAATTGAAAGCGCGACAGGCGTCCTACAAGATGACTGCAGGACTACGAAGCAGGAAATGGAGGAGACGAAACAGACGAAGAATAGGTTGATCTCGAGATCAAGAGTGTGTGTGGTGTGAATGTGGTGAATGCAGTACAAACGGGGACCAGCAGTTGGTACTCCTGGGGCGGGGATGCCCACGCGGCATGCCGCTGGCTCGCCGCGTGTCGGTGACGGTCAGTGTGATCGTTGCCACCGGAGTGAGTGTGCGTGCAAGTGAAATGAGGAAGAAGCAACCGGGACTGTGCTAGAATTTAGCTGTTAGGCTAGTTATGATAGAGAGTGATTAAAATGAGCGGTGTGAATCCAAAGGGGAGTGAAAATTGACGCAGAAGCAACCGCAGGAACGGGATTTCTACGGAAATCAGGTAAATGATCGACAATGTCCCACAAGATGTAGCCTGGAGGAAGTAGATAACTTTAGGTGTTTGGGGCTGCATGTGGCAGGAAAGGGAGGAATGGATGTAGAGGTAAATTGTAGATTTAGAGAAGCAAGTAAATGCCTTGGAGGGATTAAAATTTGTTATGAGAAATAACCAACTGGGAATGTATGCAAAAAGATTAAATGAAGGGGTGATTGTGCCCACGGCATTGTATGGGGCAGAGGCTTGGAATTTAAGAGCAGAGAGGAAAAGTTTAAATGTGTTTGAGATGAAATGTATGAGAAGTATGGTAAGAGTTACTAGGTTGGACAGAGTGAGAAACGAGGTGAGGAGGAAAGCAGGAGTGGAAAAGGAGATGGCAGGTAGGGTTGATGAAAGTTCACCGGAATTCTTTGGACACATGGAAAGAACGAGAGATGAAAGATTAGTAAAAGAGGTATGGAAGACAGAGGATGGAGTGAACTTGAGGGAACGACCGAGGGTGAGATGGATGGATGGGGTGAAGGGGGCGTTGAACAACAGGGGAATATCTGTTAAGTAAGGAAGGGAGAAGCCAGGAGATAGGAATAAGTGGAGAATAAATGTGTATGAATGATACTGTTATGCAAAGAAGAGAGGGATGGGGGATGGGTGTTGGGGGTGCTTTTGTGAGAATGATATTTTGACGCACCCCGAAAGCATTTCTCCACGTCTTCTCTTTTTCTACATGTGGTGACGGAGTGGGGTGGGGTTGCCGATTAAGTGAAGCAGCCTTGATGTGAATGTACTGTGTCTTGCTGCATTGCTTCTGACCAGGGCAGTTGGCGGATGCAGGAATGACCCGTCATACATAAGGAGAGGAAATGGGTGGGAATAGGTACGTGTCTCTGACTAAGCTATTTCCTTTATAAGGGGGGCAAGCTCTTGCCACATCGATAGATAGACTCATAATAATCGATACCTCACGATTTGTATCGATACTTTAGATACCAGGGTAGTATCGAAAGTATCGATACACCGACCGGGGGTCCGAGCAGGGATGCCGTTTTGTGGGAATTTCCCACAAATTTGTGGGAGAACTTTGCTCACATGGGATGTTTTGTGGGAGGACTTTAACACCTCAATATCTGTGGGATTTTGTGTGTGGATATTTTGCATTTTTGTTGGAGGTCTCATGGGAATTTTGATTTTTGTGGAATTTCTATGGGATATCAAGTAAATGTTAAAATATTAGTAATAATAATAGTGCAAAAGTACATACACAGCTAAATAAGGCAAGACACCCCGTCAATTTTCAAATATGTATCAGCCAAGTATCAACAGAAACGGTTATAGCTGGCCCGGGCCTGGCGGTGCGGGGGGGGTGGGGGTGGCATTGGTGTTCTCATAAATTCGTATTTCGTAAGCAGTGTTGCCACTCCTTGTGTTTTCCTTCTAGATCTGGTATTTTTTGCTTTGATCTTGGAGTCTTGTAGTTTTTTTTTTCTTTCTGAAAACACCACAAATCTTGTAATTTTTCATTAACCAAGATAAAAATGTGACAAGTGCCCTAAATTTGTAGATAAATTGGCACTGGTAAAGAAATTAAGACTACCGAATACCGATTATATTCTAGCTAAGTCTACCCTAATACGAAAAACATCATATTTAATCTTTATTGCTTAATGTCCAGTTATATGATGTATGTATACGTAGAGAACCTATAGAGGTAAAGAAGGAGAACGTTTTGCACGTTTCACGGGACCGCAAGTGTGATTTCACATAGAACGTGTGAGAGTGGGACCAACGTACAGAACGAATTACGAAATTTGAATTGAGTGCGCAATAAGACTCGGACGTACCAAACGTAGGCCTTAAGTGACAATATACAGTTTGCATAAAGTAGGTGGACAGGAACATTTAATTGTCAGGACAGTCAGTCTACAGTCCACAGGATTGGTTTTCGTCAACATCCCGGACTCGGAGTTTGCTGAACTGCGTGGTTTCACATTGAACGTGTGAGAGCGGACAGGGGAGAGTAGGACCAACGTACAGAACGAATTACGAAATTTGAATTGAGTGCGCAGTAAGACTGCGGGGAAGAAGCATATAGAAAAAATTAAATCATCAGGAACTAAAATACAGGTGTCAATTGAAAAGAGCTTGCAACCTTTAGTAAAAGACCCTACTAAAATAGCAGAGATAAAATGGACAGTTTATGTTAGAGCATCTAATAAATGTGTTGATCATTTAGGTGAAGTGATACCACAGCTTGACAAGAACTCGGGCATTCTCCAGAAAATCAAGCTTCATCGCTCAAAATGCTCTAGGCTACAGAAGCATGTTATAGCACCTTTCTCAAAGAAATTAAGAAATTATATTTCAGATCATCACTTTAGTTTGCTTGTAGACGAAAGCACAAATGAGGCTAATGTATCCTGTTTAGCATTAACTATTCGTTATTTCAGTGAGTCAAAGAAGAGCATGGTGGACACCTTTTACCGTTTAGTACCTCTAAGGGATGCAAAAGCAGACACCATTTATGTAACTGTCAAAAACTGTTTGATGTAAGATGGATTAGATGTTAACAAACTGATAGGTATAGGCACAGATGGGGCAAATTCACTGGTAGGTCGTCATCACTCACTCATAACATTATTGAAGAATGACAACCCTGAAATAACTCCTATTAGATGTGTGTGTCATTCCCTGCATCTAGCTGCAAGTAAGGCATGTGAAAACCTCCCCACTGTTCTGGATTTTTTTAGTTACAGAGACATAAGAACATAAGAACACAAGAATGAAGGAGACTGCACTAGGCAGCTCCGTATCCATCACCACATGTTATCCCCATCCATAAAGTTGTCTAATCGTTTCTTAAAACAACTGATAGTTTCAGCGCTTACTACATGGTTACTAAGTCTATTTCATTCGTCGACCACCCTATTAGTAAACCAATTTTTGCCTATTTCCTTCTTAAATCTAAATTTGTCCAGTTTAAAACCATTACTGCGAGTCCTGCCCTGTTGTTTTAATATGATGACCTCGTTTGCATCACCCTTGTTAAAGCCTTTGATCTATTTGGAAACCTCTATTAGATCACCCCGCACTCTGCACCGAAGAGGTGGAGCAACCGAAATGGTAAAGGAGGAATGAAAGATGGAGGAATAGCAAAAGTTGAAAATAGCCTTTATTCTTTTTTGACTGAAGACTAGTCTCCAGTCATATAAAAAAGTGACTGACCCATAGAGATATCACTAATTCACTAAAATATCGGCTGCATACAACATGCAGTCCTTATCTCATACGGGGCTCATAACGCCTTATCAAGACAAGTTTCCTCCGCCGTTGTTACTAAGTATCATGGGACTCGTCCCCTTATGCGCAGACACACATGGTTCTCTAATAGTCCAAATAGGATCAACAAATATACAGAGTTTTATCAAGTTCTTAAGGACCGTGTACCCAAGAAAGTGCCTGGGTTAGCTAGCACACGTTGGTCGTTCCGTTTGGAGGCAATCGGTGTTATCCTTGATCAATGGGACTCCCTAAAACTGCATTTTGAAATGTGCGAAACAAGTGAGCGTTGCTACACAGCAAAACAACTAATCCAAGCATACAATGATCCTCATAATAAGTTGTACCTTTTATATGTTCGGAAAGTACTTAAGGAGGTGGTGAGAGTCAACACACTTTTCCAAGGGCAAAATGTTGAGGTAGCTAAACTTACTGAAGACCTGGTCGATATGCATCCTAATATTATGCATATGGTGGTAGAATCAGGTCACTTATCAAAATGTGCCAAAGAAGATCTCCCTTCTTTAAAATTTCAGAATTATATTTTGCCGTTGAATGCTATCAATTTTGGTTATGAATTCAACACATTTGCAGACTCTTGTACTACCGATAAACAGTTGATTAACGTCAAAGAGAAATGTGAAGAGTTTGTACTTGAGTTGATTAATCAAGTGCAGCTGTGCCTGCCAGATAATGTTCACACCCTACTTCTTTTATAGAAATTGCATCCTCGTGTAGCCACTTCTCAAATCAAGGGTTCTATTGCAACTATTGCTTCCAGGTACAGATCTATAGTCAGAGATATAGATGAACTAGAAAATGAATGGGGTGTACTTAACCTTGAGCAATGGCCAAAATCATGTTTGGAAAGCTGTGTTGCATTTTGGGCAGAGGTATATGAAAAACTAGATTCTGCAGGTAACCGGAAGTTCCCTAATATTTCTGCCTTCGCCTTGTCATTATTTTCTTTGCCTTTCTCAAATGCAAATGTGGAAAGGGTATTTTCGGTTATGAACATCGTGCACTCAAAAGTAAGGAACAAATTTAGTGTACGATCTGTTGAGGCTATTTTGCAAATTAGGTATGGCTCGTCTCTTCAGGGTTCATCTGTGTTGACTTTATTCCCACTGAAGACATGTTAAAGAACTTTTTTGCTAAGGCTGAAGAAAAAACACGAGAAAATCAAGACATTGTTTATTAGGAAGTAGACATAAAATGAAATTGTATTTTGAAAACCATTTTTTTTTATAATAATTTCAATGCAGTTTTAGAAGAAATCATTAAAACTTAATTTCAATGTAAAAGACAATACTTTGTTTTTATTCTGAATTATATCTTTCATACAAAAATAATCTTTAGGTTACTGTAACTTCCAACCTATCGTTTAAACTGCTTACCATTATTTTTGTGTAGAATTTTATTAAATATATGTTGCAATGAACTTATTTGTGTTTATAATAATTCCTTTTTTTGTGGGAAAAAAAATGTGGGAATTTTGTGGAAAATATCTCACTCATTTGTGGGAACTGGCATAGATCACAGTGGCAACAGTGGGTTCAAGTCCGACCCAGTGAAATCACAACAAACAAAATGATTGCTGGGAAGAGTTTGTCTCGTCTTATTTTTCAGAGAATTTCTCTGGCACTTTATGAAGATAAGGCCAAGAAAAGTGTATTGCAACAAGTCATACCTCTGTCTTTAATAGCAAGAAATTTTAGTGCATCTCCTTGTCTAGCCGTTAAGGAAAGTAAGTAATAGTGCTGGGCAGTATTAGGATAATTAGCTCGGGGAAGAGCGAGGGTTGCATGGTTGTACTATGTACAATTATTAACAATATGGATTGATGTCCCAAAGGTGTTATGTATATCGAAGCTCTTCAGTGACAACATTTGGTATACATTTCAGCCTACTATACATAGCTGTTTCTGTATTATAAGTAATATGTTGATGGGCTATACATAATACAGTCATCTGATCTGGGCTGCCCATATTGTAGGTTTGCCTTTCGGGTGATAATAATAATTCCTAGTTGAGTAAATGTAAAGTTGTTTGCCAGTCTCACAGATGCACAGGGCCCTTACATGGCGGGGGCGGGGTGCATATACTCTGGGGTGGCACATTTAGGGGGCGGCAAAAGGCTGACAAAATTATAATAAAAAGAGGTCAAATGAGCCCTAAATATTTTACCGTAATATACAAATTTTGCATTAGAATCAACAGAATATGAAATAATTTTCCCTTATCCTTTCTGCAATAGGAAAATGAAATACAATTTTTAAAATCCGTTTAATTATTTTGCAAGCCAATAGCTAAAACAGGCTGTAAGGGATAGTGGTGATGGGGGAGCAGGGGCATCACTGAGAATTTTGAACTGGGGCGGCACTTAAGCATGTAAGGGCTCTGCAGATGCATATCTTATCTATATCATTAAATAGCTTAAGTCATTCTTAGTATTTTGAATGCCCATAAATAAATACCACAAATTAAGAGGAATATCAATAGTGATTTGAAAAAAAAGGTAAAATTCCAGTCCCGCAAGCACATATGTTTGAACATGAAATTTACATAGTCCAATAACTCCCAACATAGTATGTCCTTACCTAACCTAGCCTAACATAACCATTCCATAGATTTTTGAATTGCAAAAATAAATACCAATTAGTGATTATTTGGCAGGCACTGTGGTGGAGAATAGCACAACTGTACCTAACTTACCCTAATCTAATCTAACCCAACCTAACCTGATAATTATAAAGATGTTTCACAGGAAAAGAAGAAATTTTTTAGAAGTGCACACCTATGTGGTATAGTATCAGAAAATTAGATATTCATTTTGTAAATTACAATACATCAGTGTAATAAATATGATAAAATTTTAGTTGTGCACACATATGCGATAGAGCAATAGAAAATTAATTATTAAATTTGTAAATTAGATCAACGTAATATGCAGTTTTCTTGGCAGAAATCAATAACAAAAAAAGTTGCTAAAACCTATTTTCTAATGAATGAAGTCATGGTGGTTGAATGATATGCCATGTGTGTTTCTATAAGTGCTGAGGCCAAAGAAATGAAAGGATATATTAGTCTATTCTAACCTAACCTTACTAACCTACATAACCTAACCAATATTTAGTAATTTGGTACCTCAGAATCTAAAGTTTATCTGGGTTGTCGTCGTCACAGATGCTGACGGTCTGATTATTATTATACATGGGCATTTAACAGACGACGACAGAACCCCGTGTTCTCTCATAAAGTCCAATTAAGCCCTATTGTCTTTGTGACATCGCCTATTAATGTCACCCGGAGTCTAATACTATATTGCATAGGTGTGCACAACTAAGATATGCCATAAGTATTTTTCTTGGCAGAAATTGATATCAGGAAACATTGCTAAAACCTATATAGCAATGAATGAAGTCGTTTCAGCTCCTTTAGACACCATCTTTGTTTTGATAGATTTGGAGGTCAGAGATGACTATCCTGATGACCTCTGAAATTAAAGGTACCTCATTACTAAATGCAGGGTAGGGTAGGGTAGGTTAGAATAGACAAATTTATTGTACTTTAATTTCTTCGGCCTCTACATTTACCAAAACAAAGATGACATCTCAAGCAACCAAAGCAGCTACATTTATTGGTTTATAGCTTTTAGCAACCTTTTCTATTATTAATTTCCATCAAGAATAAAGCATATTACATTGGTGTACTATAATTTACAAAATAATTATTTAATTTTCTATTGCTATGTTGTGTAGGTGTGCACTTTTACAAATTTACTGAAAATACCTGTCCCATCACTTTCTGTCTGTCTCTAGCTTCCTCATTCTTCGAAGCATCAAGTGGAAGTACTGAATGTGGCTGACAACATTGGTTACCCAGTGGGGGATAGAGCCATGCCACCTAGGTGAAGGAAGCATGGACAGGTGTTTCCTCTGTGGGCATTGATGAATAAATATCTGGCCAGATATTGAAAGAGTAATTTGCCTCATATCTTGGGCTACTTCATCTTTCCTCAATGTCTCTTTGATGTGCAGGTATGCTACTCTGCACCACAGCCCCCTGCCCCCCACCCATCAAAAAAGAAAAATATTATAAAATATCATGTATTTTAATGCTCGTAGTATTAGGAACAAATTTCAAGAAATACAGGCGTATGTCAAAAGCGAAAATCCCGATATGATAGGAATAACTGAGACATGGTTAAATGGTACAGAGTTCAAAGCTGAATTCAATATTGCGGGATTTAAACACTTTCATCAGGATAGAAACCACAAGAAAGGTGGGGGTGTTCTATTGCACTTTAAAAACAATGTTCATGCTTGTGTTTTAGAGAAAGTGAAACAGGATGCATATGATAGTTTGTGGGTTGAGTTAACCCAAACAAATGGACAAAAAATGAATATAGGTGTAATATATAGGCCAAAAACATTATCATTAGCAGATCACCAACTGTTATTTCAAGAACTGTCTAGTTTCTGCAACCGGGATTTATTGATAATGGGTGATTTCAATTTTACTGACATTGATTGGATGACCCTTGAACATGGCCATATAGATAGTCGCTTGATTGATTTTCTTGGTGACAATTACTTAATTCAGCATGTAAAAGAGCCCACAAGATATGGAAACTTACTCGATTTATTGATCACTAGCCGTGAAAGCATGGTAAGTGATGTAGAAGTCGGTGAATCTGTTGCAAATAGCGATCACAACCTAGTTAGATTCAAACTCCTAAACAATTTTAGAATAGATACTTGTGTTTCTAAAATACCCGATTTCAGTAAAGCTCAGTTCATAGGACTACGTCAGGAGCTTCAGCTTACAGATTGGGAGGCAAAATTAAACGAAAGACCTGTGGATCAGATGTGGGAAATATTTCAAAATACGCTCACTAAGATGATTCAAACTTACATTCCTTTTAAGGACAGACGTCCCCCAAATCAGGCTCGCCCAAAGTGGCTCGACAAAGAAACTGAAAAAAGTATTGCTAAAAAGAGACAGGCTTATAAGAAATATAAGTGCTCGGGTGCATCTAATGACTATGAAAATTATGTATCAATACAGAGAGATTTAAAAAAGACAATAAGAAAAAGAAAACGACAATACGAAATGAAAATCGCTGATAAATCCAAAGAGAATCCCAAAGAATTCTATAGTTACATTAGAGATAAAAAGGTTGTTAGGAATCACATTGGTCCACTATTATCTGCTGACGGTCAACTTGAATATTCAAATGAAGGAATGTGTAATATCTTAAACAATTATTTTAGCTCGGTATTCGTAAACGAAACACCTCAAAGTGAATTCGAAACTGAAACCTGTGAAAAGTCTGGGGTAAACTTACTCACTACGGTAAATATAACAAAAGAAAAAATTAAAAGGTGTATAGACAAACTCAAAGTTAATAAAACACCAGGGCCTGACGGTTGGCATCCAAGAATCTTAAAGGAAATAAAAAATGAGATTGTTGTTCCATTAGAATATATTTTCAAGAAATCCATCATATCCGGAGATGTCCCAAGAGAATGGAAGCTAGCTAACGTTACTCCCATATTAAAAAAAGGTGACAAAAAGAAACCAAATAACTATAGGCCTATAAGTTTGACTTCAATCGTAGGAAAAATAATGGAAACTATCATCAGAGATGCTATCGAACATCATTTAGAAAGTAACCGTTTGATGATAGCCAGCATGGTTTCAGACGGAAACGTTCTTGCGTGACTAACTTACTAGAATTCTACAACACAGTTATCTCGAATTATGACAAAAGAAACAATATAGATTTAATATATCTAGACTTTACAAAAGCTTTTGATACCGTCCCACACGAAAGACTACTTACTAAATTAGCTTTGCATGGAATAAGTGGTAGCCTATTAGGTTGGACTAGTAATTGGTTGAATGGTCGAAAACAGAGAGTTGTTTTAAATGGAAATACTTCTGGATGGAAAAGTGTTGCAAGTGGAGTTCCTCTGGGTTCCGTTCTTGGGCCACTTCTATTCATAGTATATATAAATGATATAGACCATGGACTAAAATCTACTGTTTCCAAATTTGCTGATGATACAAAACTGTGCGGAGTGGCAAATGATCACTCAAACCAATTAGATATTCAAGAAGATTTAGATCAATTACAGCAATGGTCTGAAAAGTGGCTAATGAAATTTAACACAAGTAAATGCAAGGTAATGCACATAGGTAAAAATAACAGTAAGTACGATTACAAGTTATTTGGTAATTCATTAACAAAAGTGGATAGTGAAAAAGATCTCGGCGTAATTATCAGTAACGACCTCAAATCATCCAAGCAGTGTATTTCAGCCTCTGAGAAAGCAAATAAGATTCTGGGACTGATTGCGCGATCTTTTGATTTCAAAAGTCCATCACTCATTAACAAGCTATATAAATCGTTAGTTCGTCCACATTTGGAATATGCTGTTTCTGTATGGTCACCGAATCTCATTAAAGACATTGACAGACTGGAAAAAGTACAACGGCGAGCCACAAAACTGATTCCAAATATAAAAAATAAATCATACGAAAATCGACTAAAACACATGAATCTGTTTTCCCTAAAAAAGCGTAGACTCAGAGGTGACTTGATACAGGTCTTTAAGATTTTAAAGGGAATTGACAACATCAAAAGTGACAAAATTTTCACATTGAATGAGAATCAGACAAGAAAAAATGGTCTCAAACTATCCGGAAATAGATTCAATTTGGAAATAGGTAGAAACAACTTTGCCAACCGTGTAGTAAATGAATGGAATAAACTTCCTGCACAGGTAGTGCAATGTAGTTCAGTTCGAAGCTTTAAGAATCATTTAGATAAATACCTAAGTAAGATGCTGTAATGATTATAATTTATCTTATATTATTTGCTTTTGTTTTGTCATCATTTGTCTGTCTGATTTTCATTTATTATTAGTTATATGTCAATTTATTATTATTTACTATTTACCTGTTTGTTTATTATTTAACTATACCTATGCATTTATTTGTTATTTACATTATTATAGTTTTTATTTATTGTTTTATTATTAATATGATTTTTTTTTCGCATCCGACCTAGATATGGATCAAAAGGTCTCCTGTCGGCATGCTCCGCCTTTGTAATCCTTTGTAAATTGCCACCTGAGATTTGCAGTATTTATTCAAGGGGTTCAAAATACTGGGAATGGTTAATAATAATAATAATAATATTAATAAGTTTATTTGGCAAAGAATCAATATACATGAAGTGCTGATAATGACAAGAATGCATAGTTCGAAATAATAATTGCAATTGCCGAGGATAACACAAAAAAGTATATAAGCTTATTTCCATTGTGGTCCTCATTAGATTGTTTTTCTACACTAAGTTACACAGACAACATACGTAGGGGGTTAAGGGGACCAGAGATGTCATGAGTAATACCAATCAGTACACATATGACACAAACATTATTATAGTTTTGCTAATATTACTAAAATGTTTGAAGCATGTAGGATATTGAGACCAAAACTTGAGCACCATCACAATAAGGAACATTGCATTATGCAAAGGAACAGTAGGAGTGAGTACCATATCAGAGTAATACCATTAATGATATACTACATTATTCTACAGCCGTATCAACATGGTGTTTTAGTGAATGCTACATTGCAGCTATGGTCACCTATTAACTAATTCTAAATTTTACCTGTACCTCAGGACAGAGTGGGCAATTAGTATGAGCACTAGGAAGTAGTACATTATAACCTGAAGCACCAGAAGTAGGGTACAGGGGACCAGTACTCGTATGAGTAAAACTACAAGGAAATAGAGGGAAAGTCCAATTACCTTGTTGCCTGGTGCCCTGATTCACCAGGCTTGTATTATGCTCAGATCATAACTCTCTTACCAGCTGTCTTACCAGCTCCACCTCAGCACTATTGCTGTTGAGGTAGTCTACCTAGGATTGGGACAGTATGCCTTTGCTGGCTTATGTGGTGTGTCCCCCCCCCCCCAATTTGCCATATTAATGGATCAGTTTTGGCCTTAAATCCATTCTCTGTTTTTTCCGCAACTGCCTGTCTTGGCAGATTTTCCACTTGTTAACAATTCTATTTAAGAAGTACTTCCTTATGTCAAGTCGTGGTCATTGTTTAAAGATTTTCAGTGGATGACCTCTATTTGTTCCCTGATCCATGATGAAAAAGTTCTCAACCCTCAAACCCTCCAGTACCTTCATTATTTTAAATATTTCAATAAGGTCGCCTCTTTATTCATTTCTAGTGCAACAAGCCTGGTTTTCTTCAATCACTCTTTGTAGGGATCAATCTTAATACTGTGCACCATTCTTATCATCTTTCCACCTTTTCAATGTTGTCAATATCACTTTGCATGTAAGGTCTCCATGCTTGATGACATTACTCTAAATGGGGTCTTAGCCTACTAGGGATTTATACAAATTTACTATGTTGATATATATATATATATATATATATATATATATATATATATATATATATATATATATATATATATTCTCTCTCTCTCTCTCTCTCTCTCTCTCTCTCTCTTTCCCATATATATATATATATTTCTCTCTCTCTCTCTCTCTCTCTCTCTCTCTTTCCCTCTCTCCCTCTCTCCCTCCATAAGACTCCCTTTTTTCTGAGGGCCTATTGTTGCTATTGTTTGGTGGGTTTATGTAAGGATTGTTTTAAGTACAATCCATTACTTCTTATTCTCCCTCTATGGTTGCCTCTGTGTCAGAGTTTCAGTGGATTTTGCAATTCCACCTCATTATATTCCTATGGATTTTTTACTATTGTAGTCTTCAAAGTGTGGTGATCTTCATCTTTTCATACCAATGGTTCTAAATCCAATAAAGGAGTGGGTTAGTCAGTTTTTATATCTGATTTGAATTTAACATTATGTTGGGATACTGCCAATGAACATACAGTGTTTGCATCTGAATTATGTGCCATGTATAGTACTTTAAAATGGATATTGAGTGACTACTTGTAATTGATTTAGATGGGTGCATAAAGGGATTAGGGAGAAATGTCAATGTGGTGGTATTGGGAGACCTTAATGCAAGGGTAGGGAATTAACCAATAGACAGAGTGGTTGGGAAGTGTGGAGTTCCAGGAAAGAATCATAGGGGAGAGTTGATGGTGGAGATGTGTCTAGAAAGACTGTTGATGAGAGCAAATACAGTGTTTAGGAAGAAAGTCAAGCATAAGTACACATGGGAGAGGGTGGTGGATGGAAGGGTGGTAGATAGGGCATTAATGGACTATGTAGTGGTAAATAGGAATATAGTAGGAAGAGTTAAGGATGTACATGTTCTAAGGAGAGGGTGGGGGGATATCAGATCATTTTCTGGTGGAAGGTCAGTTGAGAGTGGAGGATAGATGGAGAAAGAGGAAAAGGACAAATGGTGGGGAAGTTCTTAGAGTGAACTGTTTAAATGAGAAAGAGCACAAGAAGAAGCTGAGAGAGGAGTGAGAGGGAGTGAAGGATAAAGTAGAACTAGGAGTGGAGGAGGAATGGGGATGGTTCAAGGAGTGAGTCAAAGTGTGCAAAGATGGTGTGTGGAACAAGGAGGATGAGAGGAAATAGAAGGAAAGGTAGTGAGTGGTGGGATGAGGAAGCAAACAAGGTTGTAGAAGAGAAGCAAGCTTTCACAGATTGGTTATAAAATAGGATGAGGGAATCACATGAGAAGTACAAAGTAAAGAGAAGAGAAGTAAAGCATAAGATAAAGGAGGCAAAGAGGAGATCAGATGTGAAATAGGGTAAGATTATGATAGAAAATTTTGAAAGTAATAAAAAGATGTTTTGGAAAGAAATTAAGAGCGAAAGAGGAGGCGAATCAGGTAGAAAAGAAAAGGTAAAAGGTGCAGATGGAGAGATGATAATGGAAAAGAAGGCAGTGAAAGGAAGGAGGGCAGAGTATTTCTAGTTGCTAGATGTGAAGGAGGATAGGGAGGGAAAGGTAGTTGTAGTGGGAAATGCTAAGGAAATGACCGTGATGAGTGAGGAAAATGGAGGAGAAATAAGGAAAGATGAAGTGAAGGCAGTTGTTAAGATGATGAGAGTAGGTAAGGCACCTGGTCTGGATGGATGTCATGTAGAATGTCTGAAAAAAAGGAGGTACAGTGATGGTGAACTGGCTGGTAAGGTTATTTAATGTTTGCTGGAGAGAGGGTAGAGTGCCGGAGGACTGGAGGAGTGCCTGTATAGTTCCACTCTACAAGGGAAAAGGGGACAAGTGTGAGTGTAGTAGTTTCAGAGGGATTAGCTTGTAAAGTGTAGTTGGGAAGGCTTATGGGAGGGTCTTGATTGAAAGGGTTAGGAGAGGAAGAGAGGGAATAATTGGCGATGAACAGTGTGGGTTTAGGATGGGTAGGGGTTGTGTAGATCAGATTTTTGTGGTAAGATAGATATGTGAGAAAGCTATAGGAATATGTAAGGATGTTTTTTTGGCTTTTATGGATCTGGAAAAGGCTCATGACAGGTTAGACAGGAAGGCACTGTGGGAGGTATTGCAGATATATGGGATAGGAAGAAAGTTTTTAGGAGCTGTCAAGAGTTTTTACAAGAGTAGTAGAGCATATGTCAGGATTGGAAATGGAGAGAGTGAATGGTTTGAAGTAAAGGTGGGACTTTGTCAGGAATATGTTATGTCATCTTGGCTGTTCAATTTATACATGGATGGGGTGGTGCGAGAGGTAAATGCAAGGGTAGTGGGTCAGGGATTGGAGATGGTTAAAGAAAATGGAGAAAAGTGGGAGGTAAACCAGTTGTTTGTGGATGACACTGCGCTTGTAGCAGGATCAGAAGAGGGATTGAGGAAGTTAATGACAGAGGTTGGGAAAGTGTGTGAGAGAAGGAAGCTGAAGATAAATGTGGGTAAAAGTAAGGCGATGAGATGTACAAGGGGAGAAAGTGGCAGCAGACTGGAAGTGAGTATTAAGGGAGAGCGACTGGAGGAAGTGGATAGTTTTAGATATGTGGGTGTGAATGTGGCAGAAAAAGGTGTAGTGGAGGTAGAGGTAGAAAGTAGATTGAGAGAAGCGAGTAAATGCCTTGGTGTAATGAGAAATATACATTTGGGAATGGGTGCTAAGAGATTGTATTTTACCTATTTACCTAGTTGTATTATACGGGAAGGGAGCTATGCTTGTGGTGACCTGTCTTTGTATCTTTCAGCATCAAGTTTTTTCTTAAAATCTTGAATTGTATTTGCACACACTGTTTCTTTATCTAAATTATTCGAGGTATCCATTACTCTTTGTGGGAAAGTTTTTTTTCCGGATCTCTTCTATAGTTATCCTTTTTGAGTTTCTTTTCTTGTTTTTCCATTGTCCCATTTTAGTAAATCATTCCTATCTAAGATTTACATTCCTTTCATGATTCTATAAATAGTCAGCAGATCTCCTGTTTTTCTTCTTTGTTCCAGTTTGGACAATCTTTGTTAATTTGGAAAGAGTTGGTGCCACCTTTGTCATTGCTCTTTGTATTCTTTCTAATTTCTTTATATTATTTTTAGTACCTTGGTGTCCATAATGTTGCTGCATACTTCAGTTTTGGTCTTATTAGTGTAATTAATATTTTTTTTAATAATTTCTTCATCCAAGCAGTCAAATGCCACTTTCATTGACCTTAATAGGTTGAAAGTTTCTCCGACTATTTTATTGAGATGTTTTTCCGGTGTCATGTCTTTGCTGATTATTACTCCAAGGTCTCTTTCCAGGTTTACTTTTTTGACTTCTTTACCAATTTTATAATTTCTTGATATTCTGTTTTTTCTCCATTTCCTTTAAACATCACCAATCCCTGACCCACCACCCTTGCATTTACTTCTCGCACCACCCCATCCATGTGTAAGTTGAACAGCCAGGGTGACATAACACATACCTGACGAACTCCCACCTTTACTTTGAACCACTCACTCTCTCCATTTCTTATCCTAACACACACTCTACTACTCTCGTAAAAACTCTTGACAGCTCCTAAAAGCTTTCCTCCTATCCTGTATATCTGCAAAACCTCCCACAGTGCCTTCCTGTCTACCCTGTCATAAGCCTTTTCCAGATCCATAAAAGCCCAAAATACATCCTTACCTTTTCCTATAGCTTTCTCGCATATCTGTCTTACCACAAAAATCTGATCTACACAACCTCTACCTGCCCTAATTCCACACTGTTCCTCTCCTAATCCTCTCAATCAAGATCCTCCCATAAGCCTTCCCAACAACACTTAAGGGGGTACGCGACACCTGGAGGTCATTTTCTAAAATATTTAGAGCAAAGAGCTGAAACTTCTCAGGTAAATAGGTATCCATATTGCCTACATTTTAGGTGAAGCAGAATGATGTATGTACACATGTACACATGTACGTATACCAGTAGCGACATTTAAAAGTGCACAGCACCATTATTCGTGGACCAATTTGTTTTATTTTTTGGCTATGATTAGTCAGTAGGCACACCTAGGGCCGGTCATTGAGTAATTGAACAATTTCCTTTATACTTTTGCATACAGGCATTTCAATTTTAATGTCTGGCAAAAATCGTGAAAAATACAATTTTTTTGCTCGTTTCCATTATTACTCCAAACTCTTTCATCCTATTCAAAATATTGGAACGATCGGCCCTAGCAGTTACTAAAAGTAATATTCCCTGTAAGTTTCATCTAAATCTGATGTATATTAGATTTTTTATGATTAAAAAAAAGTAGAAAAATATCGAACGGAGATATGGCAACTTGAAATATGAATATATCTGTAACTTGCTTATAGTTTCACCAATTTGACTGATTTTTTCATGGCTTAATTCTTATTATATAATAAGTAAGTACAGTAAAAATTATCAACATATTTTAATTATAAGTACTTTAAATATTGAAAAACTAAAGTATAAGTATGTCACAGTAGTGACGACGCACAGACGACATCATATAATTTGCTTTTTTCCACCTTTGGCGGTTTCTTCATATGAAACCTCTCTGCTGGGGGTCTTCAGGGTATCTAAATCATTGGAAAGAGGTTTATTTTCCAGTAGTGGGCGCCTTCTCTTTCCTCATCAGATTCCCCTCGCCAATCTATGTTGGTAGGGCACCCCCTCCAGCATCATATGATGTCCCTTCTTTCTTCTTCCTGTATAGCCTTGATCTTTTTCCTCTTGCTTTCTTCTTTGGATTTAATCTTCCTCTTTGAATTGTTTAGTCTAATGTTGTCCTTTACCTCTGTCACCGTCACAGAGGTGCAGGTGAGGGCGGTGGTGGAGTGAGAGGTGGTGAGATCTTTAGTCGTCTTTGACTGCTTGCCATCTTTAACTGCTGTTCTTTTGTTCTTTTTGCTACCCATGATGACTGTACTAAAGAGTAATATGTACTAGCTAAAGTAATAGATTGCAATGAGAGCTCATGAGACATGCGTACTTCCCTTTTCAGAGCTAGCCGGGAACTAACGCTTAGTTTCGCACAAAGTTGGCGAAATATTCTCCCTCCACCTTCCTCCCTTCCCCTCCACAATCGTATTGGCCGTTGATACACTGGGCGAGTGTAAATTCAATCAAATTTCAACGTTATTCGCTGCGCCTGAAGGTCCTAAGTGGCACGCCTCCCTCTAGTGTGGGTTGCGCCTTTAAATCTGTCCTTTTAAACCTCACCCAGGACCTTTAAATTGCGTGCGGCTGGAAAATGATTTGTCGGGATTTATTTCTAAGTGGTATACGAACATTTTGAACACAGTTTTGAAAAATGCCATATCTTGACCAAATTCACCCCCCCAAGCTAATCCCTCTGAAACTACTACACTCACACTTGTCTCCTTTTCCCTTGTAGAGTGGAACTATACAGACACTCCTCCAGTCCTCTGGCACTCTACCCTCTCTCCAGCAAACATTAGATAACCTCACCAGCCAGTCCACCATCACTGTACCTCCTTTTTTTTTCAGACATTCTGCATGGCATCCATCCAGACCAGGTGCCTTACCTGCTCTCATCATCTTAACAACTGCCTTCCTTATTTCTCCTCCATTTTCCTCACTCGTCATGGTTATTTTCTTAACACTTCCCACTGCAACTATCTTTCCCTCCCTATCTTCCTTCACATTTAGCAAGTCCCTAAAATACTCTGCCCATCTTCCCCTTACTGCTCTCTCTGCCATTATCATCTCTCCATCTACACCTTTTACCTTTTCTTCTCTACTTGATTTGCCTCCTCTTCCTCTCTGAATTTCTTTCCAAAACATGTTTTAATTACTTTCAAAATTTTCTGTCATACTCTTCCCCCATTTCACATCTGATCTCCTCTTTGCCTCCTTTACCTTGTGCTTTACTTCTCTTCTCTTTCCTTTGTACCTCTCATATGACTCCCTCGTGCTATTTTGTAACCAATCTGTGAAAGCTCGCTTCTTTTCTTCTACAACCTTGTTTGCTTCCTCATCCCACCACTCACTATCCTTCCTTCTATTTCCTCCCGTCCTTCTTGCTCCATACATCATCCTTGCGCACTTTGTGACTTCCTCAGTGAACCATCCCCATTCCTCCTCCACTCATAGCTCTACTCTATCCTTCACTAGTGATGAAAAAAAAAAAAAAAATTAATTGCAAGTTTATTTATTTATTTATTTTTTTTACACATTCAAATTTGTTCAGATATTAAATATCAAGTATATGAAAACAGGTGTAAGTACTTGATTCACCCCTCCACATATGCGCATCTACCTTATCTAAAGAGGCATCAGACACAGTATAAAAATAAACAAGTAATTGACCTTTTTAGTCAGGACTTAGTTGCTGCAACAAGTGTAGATACTGTATGTGGGCCAATATGGCTACCTTACAAAATTTAGTCTTAGTATAATCTTCAAAGATTAAACACTCCAAATTTCCTTGTCATGAATGGTTAAACATACACGTTAAAATAAGATATACAATAAGGTATGCACAAATTAATCGTGGTCTACGGGCCTGGAAAATATAAAAAAAAATATATATATATATCCATGTTTTTTTTCCAAGTTTTTTTTTTTATAAAAACATGTTTTTTTATTATTTTTTATTATTATTATTATTATTATTATTATTATTATAATTATATATATATATATATATTTTTTTTTTATAGTTGCATCTTTATCCTTCACTTTCTTCCACTCCTCTCTCAGCTTCTTGTACTCCTCCTTTTCATTTAAAGAGTTCACTCTAAACACCTCCCTACCTTTTGTCCTTTTCCTCTTTCTCCATCTATCCTCCACTCTCAACTCACCTTCCACCAAAAAATGATCCGATATCACCCCACTCTCTCTCCTTAGCACATGTACATCCTTAATTCTTCCTATTATACTCCTATCTACCACTAAATAGTCCATTAATGCTCTATCTACCACCCTTCCATCCACCACCCTCTCCCATGTGTACTTATGCTTAACTTTCTTCTGAAACACTGTATTTGCTATCATCAACTCTCTTTCGAAACACATCTCCACCATCAACTCTCCACTACAATTCTTTCCTGGAACTCCACATTTTCCAACCACTCCGTGAATTGGTTCATTTCCTACCCTAGTATTAAGGTCTCCCAATACTACTACATTGATGTTCCTCCCTAATCCCTCTATGCACTTAAAGGAAATGAAAAATGAGATTGTTGTTCCATTAGAAATTATTTTCAAGAAATCCATCATATCCGGAGATGTCCCAAGAGAATGGAAGCTAGCTAATGTTACTCCCATATTCAAAAAAGGTGACAAAAAGAAACCAAATAACTATAGGCCTATAAGTTTAACTTCAATCATAGGAAAAATAATGGAAACTATCATCAGAGATACTATCGAACATCATTTAGAAAGTAACTGTTTGATAAATGATAGCCAGCATGCTTTCAGATGGAAACATTCTTGCGTGACTAACTTACTCGAATTCTACCACACAGTTATCTCGAATTATGACAAAAGAAGCAATATAGATTTAATATATCTAGACTTTGCAAAAGCTTTTGATACCGTCCCACACGAAAGACTACTTACTAAATTAGCTTCGCACGGAATAAGTGGTAGCCTATTAAGTTGGACTAGTAATTGGTTGAATGATCGAAAACAGAGAGTTGTTTTAAATGGAAAAATTTCTACATGGAAAAATGTTACAAGTGGAGTTCCTCTGGGTTCCGTTCTTGGGCCACTTCTATTCATAGTATATATAAATTATATAGACCATGGACTAAAATCTACTGTTTCCAAATTTGCTGATGATACAAAACTGTGTGGAATGGCAAATGATCACTTAAATCAATTAGATATTCAAGAAGATTTAGATAAATTACAGCAATGGTCTGAAAAGTGGCTAATGAAATTTAACACAAGTAAATGCAAGGTAATGCACATAGGTAAAAATAACAGTAAGTACAATTACGAGTTATTTGGCAATTCATTAACAAAAGTGGATAGTGAAAAAGATCTCAACGTAATTATCAGGAACGATCTCGAATCAGCCCAGCAGTATATTTCAGCCTCTGAGAAAGCAAATAAGATTCTAAGACTGATTATGCAATCTTTTGATTTCAAAAGTCCATCACTCATTAACAAGCCATATAAATCGTTAGTTCGTCCACATTTGGAATATGCTGTTTTTGTATGGTCACCAAATCTCATTAAAGACATTGACAGACTGGAAAAAGTACAACGGTGAGCCACAAAACTGATTCCAAATATAAAAAATAAATCATACATTGACTAATACATATGAATCTGTTTTCCCTAAAAAAGCGTAGACTCAGAGGTGACTTGATACAGGTCTTTAAAATTCTAAAGGGAATTGACAACATCAAAAGTGACAAAATTTTCACATTAAATGAGAATCAGACAAGAAACAATGGACTCAAACTATCCGGAAATAGATTCAATTTGGAAGTAGGTAGAAACAACTTTGCCAACTGTGTAGTTAATGAATGGAATAAACTTCCTGCACAGGTAGTGCAATGTAGTTCAGTTCGAAGCTTTAAAAATCATTTAGATAAACACCTAAGCAAGATGCTGTAATGATTATAATTTATTTCATATTTGTTTTTGTTTTGTTATCATTTGTCTGTTTTGATTTCAGTTTATTATTAGTTATATGTCAATTAATTATTATTTACTATTTACGTGTTTTTTTATTATCTAACTATACCTGTGCATTTATTTATGTATTTTATTTGTTATTTACATTATTATAGTTTTTATTTATTATTATGATTTTTTCTGCATCCGACCTAGATATGGACCAAAAGGTCTCCTGTCGGCATGCTCCGCCTTTGTAATCCTTTGTAAAAAGCCTCCCTTTCTTCTACACTCTTCTCACTACCAGGCCCATATGCACTTGCAAAAAACCACATCTCCTTTCCCAGTTTCATCTTCATCCACATTATGCTTGAAGAAACCTCCTACTCCACTACACGTTTACCTATCTCTTCACTTACTAGTATAGCCACCCCTTCTCTCCCTTGCCCTCTCTTCACTCCCAAACTCACACTTGCCCTTCCCTTTCAACTTAGTTTCACTCAATGCCAACACATCCATCTTTCGTCTCACAAACATACTGCCTATCTCTTCCCCTTTACTCTCATCTGTACCACATCCATGCACATTAAAAGACCCAAACCTTAGGGTGCTGGTTGGAAAACTCCTAGACCCTCTTATGCCTTCACTTTTTTTTAGGAATGTCCCCTGTGGGACTACAGGGAGAAGGATGCCTGGTCCCAATCCCCTTCCCGTTTTTCTCGCCTCTTATGATCCAAGTGGGAATACTTGGTGGCAGCATTCTTTTCCCCCAACCACAGGGTAGGCAAAACAAGGAAATGAAATTCAGAGAAATGGTACAGGAGAGCAACAAAGGGTTGTGGGACAGCATAACAGAGGGACAGTAGCAGTACAATAAAAGTTTCATAATTTCTCTGTGAGCAGAGTCCTCTATCACAGACAAAATGATGTGTGGCTCTGGTCCATAGGGGCACCCCATATAGACCCTAAAGTATCAACTGCATGCTACTTTGCCATAGCAACATGCGGCCAATACCCCAGGAGTGGAGAAAAGTGGGAGGTGAGCCAGCTGTTGTTTGTGGATGACACTGCACTTGTAGCAGGATCAGAGGAGGAATTGAGGAAGTTGGTGACAGTTTGGAAGAGTGTGTGAAAGAAGAAAGTTGAAGATAAATGTGGGTTAAAGTAAGGTGATGAGATGCACAAGGGGTGAAAGTGGCAGCAGACTGGAAGTGAGCATTAAGGGAGAGCAACTGGAGGAAGTGGATATTTTTAGATACTTGGGTGCGAATGTGGCAGGAAAGGGTGGAGTGGAGGTGGAGGTAGAATGTAGATTGAGAGAAGTGAGTAAATGCCTTGGTGGATTAAAAAGTGTAATGAGGAATAGACATTTGGGAATGGAGGCCAAGAGGAGATTGTATGAAGGAGTGATTGTGCCAGCAGGACTGTATGGGGCAGAAACATGGAACATAAGAGAGGAAGAGAGAAGGAGTTTGAATGTGTTTGAGATGAGGTGTCTGAGAAGTATGATGGGGGTTACTAGGCTAGATAGAGTGAGAAATGAGGAGGTGAGGAGGAGAACAGGGGTGGTAAGGGAGTTGGGAGATAGGGTGAAGGAAAGAGTATTAGGATGGTTTGGACACATAGAAAGAATGAGTGAAGAAAGACTAGTAAAAGAGGTATGGAAGGCAGATGTGGAGGGAGTGAACATGAGGGGGTGACCTAGGATGAGATGAGATGGATTGGGTGAAAGGGGCTTTGGGGAAGAGGGGAATGTCTGTTGAGGAAGGATGGGAGGGGACAAAAGATAGGGGTGAATGGAGAATGGTTGTATAAGGATGATGTTGTGATGCATGAGGTGGAATGGGTGGGGGGATGGGGGGGAAGAGGTAGTATGTGTGAGAAAAATTTTGACACAGCCCAAAGGGATTTCTCTCCATCTTCTCCCTTTCTGCATGGGGGGATGGAGAGGGTGGGTCGCCGATTTAATGAAGTGGTCTTGCTGTGGATGTGCTGTGTCTTGTGACACTGCTTCTGACCCAGGGCAGTGGATAAGATGCAGGGATGATCTGTCATCCAGGAGGTGCCAAAATAAGAGGGAGGGTAGAGGGTGGAGGGGAGTGGAGTGTATTAGGGATGGAATGAGTGGGAATGGTTTTTATGCCTTTGTTTTTTTGGCTATCTCTCTTTGTAAGGGGGAAAAAGCCTTTGGTATATGTATGTGTGTATGTATTCTGTTTTTACTTTTTCAAAAATCCATTATACTGCATTTCTTGATATTGAAGTTGACGTCCCACTTTTGAGTCATTTCCAGATTTTGTCCAGGTCTAACTGTAATGATTCGCAATCCTCCTCTGTTCTTACTTTCTCTAGTATTTCTTCATTATCTACTCCTTCATATATGTCATTTATATATATGATTGGAGCCAGTACCAAACCTTGCAGGACACCACTTATCATTTGTTCCCAATTTGAGTATTTATTTCTAATTACTACCCTCATTTTTCTCCCAGTCAGGAAGTCTTCCATCCATTCCAATAATTTTTCCTCTAATGCCACCTATTGATTCTAGTTTTCTTATTAGTTTCTTGTGTGGTACCTTATCAAATGCTTTTTGTAGGTGTAGAAAGGCACAGTCTGCCCAACCATCCCACTCTTGTATTATTTCTATTAGTCTCGAATAGAAGCAGATCAGGTTTGTTGTACATGATCTTCCTTGTCTAAATCCAAATTGATTTGGATTCGGTATAGTTTTTTCTTCCAGATGTTTAACCCATTTATTTTTGATAACCTTTTCACATATTTTTACTTTTGTGCTTGTTAGGGAGACCAGTCTGTAGTTAGTTGGATTTTCTGTTTCCTCCCTTGTATATTGGTACAATATTTACATTTTTCCAGTCCTGTGATGCCGTTCCTTCTTTGAATGAGTATTTGATTATATTGTATATTTTGTCTTAACTCCTGTATGCATTCTTTCAGTATCCAATTTGCAATTCCATCCGGACCATGTGATTTTCTGACATCAAGGTTTTTTATTTGGTCATTGATTTCCTTCTGTGTTACAGTTATTTCCTTCATTAGGGGGGAGGGGATTTATCTCTCTCTATTCCCTCACAGTTAGGTAGGTCCTCAATTGTGAATACCGATTTGAAATGATTGCTCATAATTTCTGCCATTTCTAGTTCTTCTGTATATTCATAATTTCCCAGGCACAGCTTTTCTATTTCTTGCTTATTCTTCAGTATGAAGGAGTGATTGTGCTGGAGTGCTCTACAGGGCAGAAATATAGAACATAAGAGAGGAAGAGAAAAGGAGTTTGAATGTGTTTGAGATGAGGTGTCTGAGAAGTATGATAGGGGTTACCAAGCTGGATATGTATGTATATGTATATATATACAGACGCTCCTCTGCTTACGTTCATTCGTTTTACGTTTTTTCGATTTTACGTTTGAACTGACTGTAAAAAAAATACTTTTTTTTTTGAGTGAATTTCTTAGTTTAGCGCGCTCTCCGTAATTCAAACGATACTTACGCATGACGCTGCATCCATTGTTTACATGGCACAAACGTTATAAGTATTTCCATGCATATGTTAAGTTTACAGGTACGAATATTGCAGAGGACATTACATCATAAAACTCTACGGGAATGAAACATACAAAATCGGATTAACCGAACATTTCGGTTAATCGGACATTTCTAATCCTCCTTGGAGTTCGTATAAGTGGAAGTTTACTGTATTTTACAATGTTATGTGTATAATTAATGATTTAGGGGTGTTTTATAAGATACGGTAATAGAATTTACGGATGTATAGTACAGTATGAACGGTCATACATTACTAGAACGTACAGTAACAACTTACGTTCATTTTCAACTTACGTTCAGCCGTTCGGAACGTAACTAAAACATAAGTTGAGGAGCGTCTGTATATATATATATATATATATATACAGACGCTCCTCTACTTACGTTCATTCGTTTTACGTTTTTTCGATTTTACGTTTGAACTGACTGTAAAAAAAAAAATTGTAATTTTTTTTTTTTTAGTGAATTTTTTAGTTTAGCGCGCTCTCCGTAGTTCAAATGATACTTACGCATGACGCTGCGTCCATTGTTTACATTGCACAAACGACAGACTGAAAGTGCCTTGCCTCCTCCTCCTCCTCCACCATCTCAATTTATGTTGCTTGAATTTAATTTATTTGAAATTAATGTTATTGTTTTACAATGTTATGTGTATAATTAATGATTTAGGGGTGTTTTGTAAGATACGGTAATAGAATTTACGGATGTATAGTACAGTAACAACTTACATTCATTTTCAACTTACGTTTGACCGTTCGGAACGTAACTAAAACGTAAGTTGAGGAGCGTCTGTATGGGTGTGTGTATATATACGTATGTGTGTGCATATATGTATACATATGTGTGCATGTGTGTGCATATATATGTATATATATATGTGTGCGTATATATACATATATATGTATGCGTGTGTACGTATGTATATGTGTGTGTATGTGTGTATACAGTATATATATATATATATATATATATATATATATATATATGTGTGTGTGTGTGTGTGTGTGTGTGTGTGTGACTTGATACTGGTCTTTAAGATTTTAAAGGGAATTGACAAAATCAAAAGTGACAAAATTTTCACATTGAATGAGAATCAGACAAGAAACAATGGTCTCAAACTGTCCGGAAATAGATTCAATTTGGAAGTAGGTAGAAACAACTTTGCCAACCGTGTAGTTAATGAATGGAATAAACTTCCTGCACAGGTAGTGCAATGTAGTTTAGTTCGAAGCTTTAAGAATCATTTAGATAAACACCTAAGCAAGATGCTGTAATGATTATAATTTATTTTATATTATTTGTTTTTGTTTTGTTATCATTTGTCTGTCTGATTTTAATTTATTATTAGTTATATGTCAATTTATTATTATTTACTATTTACCTGTTTGTTTATTATTTAACTATACCTACACATTATATTATTATTTAACTATACCTACACATTTATTTATGTATTTTATTTGTTATTTACATTATTATAGTTTTTATTTATTATTTTATTATGATTTTTATTTCGCATCCGACCTAGATATGGACCAAAAGGTCTCCTGTCGGCATGCTCCGCCTTTGTAATAATATTGAAATGAGGAGGAGAACAGGGATGGAAAGGGAATTAGGAGATAGGGTGGATGAAAGAGTATTGGGATGGTTTGGACACATGGAAAGAATGAGTGAAGAGAGACTAGTAAAAGAGGTGTGGAAGGCAGAGGTGGGGGGAATGAATATGAGGGGGTGACCTAGGATGAGATGGATGGATGGGGTAAAAGGGCTTTAGGAAAGAGGGGAATGTCTGTTGAGGTAGGACGGGAGAGGACAGAAGATAGGGGTGAATGGAGAATGATTTTATATGGTTGATGCTGTGATTCATGAGGTGGGATGGGTTGGGGATGAGGGGTTAGGGGATATGGGTGAGAAATAATTTGATGCCGCCTGGAAGGATTTCTCCCTGTCTTCTCCTTTTCTGCATGAGGGGACAGAGGGGGGGTCGCCGATTTAATGAAGCACCCTTGCTGTGGATGTGCTGTGTCTTTTGACATTGCTTTTGACCCAGGGCAATGGGCAAGATGCAAGGATGACCTGTCATCCAGGAGGTGCCAAGATAAGAGGGAGGGAAGTGGAGTGTGATAGGGCTGGAATGGGTGGGAGTGGTTTTTATGCCTGTTTTTTGGCTACCTCCCTTATAAGGGGAGAAAAAAACCTTTGGTATATATATGTACTTGTAATTGCATCATTTATTTATTTTATTTATTTATTTTATATATATATATATATATATATATATATATATATATATATTTTCATCTTTTCATAAGCTCCTCGGATTGTAGGGCAAGGGCATGTATTTTTCCAATGGATACTGGATCACTGGGATTCTAGGAAATGAAGTTGTTGATTTGGCAACTAAAGATGCTGCTTCATTGGAGGAGATTTCATTGTTAAACTTTGAACTAGTGGAAGGCTTATGCTTGGCAAGGCACAGATTCATCTTAATATTGTTAAAAATAATACCTCAATTGGTAGTATCATTTATAACTTTCAATTGTACTAGGATTCCCACTAATGTGAGGAGTTGGAATACTATATTGGCTCAACTCGTAGTGTTCACATTGCCTTAAATTCTTATTTGTATAAGATTAAAAAAATTAGTTCCTGGTTTTTCCACATTTTGCTACAGTGGAGAAGACAGTAGCATGTTTCCTGTTAGTGTGTTTTTTATATCTCTTGTTGGTTGCTTTTACAGAACAACTTGCAGTCTGCCTATGTAATTGATTTTAATTTGGAAGTTCTATTATCAGGTTGTGGTTTCAAACCTCATATTCAGCATTTCATCTTCTGCTATGTTGCCCATTTTATTGACTCAACTGGCTGCTTTTCATAAATCTTCCCCAGATGTTTGTATATATTGGTATTCCATACTGTAGAGGTATCTTGTAACCTATAACACCTAACTTTATAATAGATAATTGTACTGTTTCAATCCTTTCCAAGTTCTCCTTTGTCTTCTGTTTCCTTTCTCATCATGGTCCATGACCTTTCCAAGTTCTCTTTGTCTTGTGTTTCCTTTTTCATCCTAGTCCTTGACCTCTTCCAAAATTCTCACAACTACCATCTATTGTACATGTTCTCTGTTTGAGATTGCTATGCATTGTCCTGGCTCCCATGTTTATATGAGACCCAAAGTCATTGTCTGTCTCCTATCTGACTTTTCAAGCATGGATTCTTCAGAATTAACATTGCTACATCCCTGGATACTTCAAGGTCTTCTATTTGAATCCTCTTTTACTTCAACATTGACCTAAAAACCTGAGCAAGATAATACATATATACATATACCAAGGCTTTTTCCCCCTTACAAGGTAAAGGCATAAAATAATCCACCCATTCCATCCCTGAATACACTCCACACCCCTCCACCCTCCCTCTTATCTTAGCACCTCCTGGATGATGGGTCATCCTTGTACCTTGTCCACTGCCCTGGGTCAGAAGCAGTGTCGCAAGACACAGCACATCTGAAGCAAGGCTGCTTCATTAAATCGGCGACCCCCGCTCTCTGTCTCCCCATGCATAAAGGAGAAGACGGGGAGAAATCCCTTCGGGCTGCGTCAAATTTTGATCACACATACTACCTCACCCCCCATCCCCCCTGCCCATTCCACCTCATGCATCACAACATCTTCCATATACAACCATTCTCCATTCACCCTGTCTTCTGTCCTCTCCCGTCCTTCCTCTACAGACATTCCCCTCTTCCCCTCTTCCCCCTTCACCCCATCCATCCACCTCATCCTAGGACGTCCCTTCATGTTCACTCCCTCCACATCTGCCTTCCATACCTCTTTTACTAGTCTTTCTTCACTCATTCTTTCCATGTGTCCAAACCATCCAAATACTCTTTCATCAACCCTATCTCCCAACCCCCTTTCCACCCCTCTTCTCCTCCTCACCTCCTCATTTCTCACTCTATCTAGCCTAGTAACCCACATCATACTTCTTAGACACCTTATCTCAAACACATTCAAACTCCTTCTCTCTTCCTCTCTCATGTTCCATGTTTCTGCCCCATACAGTGCTGTTGGCACAATCACTCCTTCATATAGTCTCCTCTTAGCATCCATTCCCAAATGTCTATTCCTCATGCAGGAAAGGAGAAGACAGGGAGAAATCCCTTCGGGCTGTGGAAAATAAAATAAATGGCTATTATCTTGCTATTCCTCATGAGGAAATGAGGAATAGCAAGATAATAGCCATTTATCTTATTTTCCACAGCCCTAAGTGATTTCTCCCCGTCTTCTCCTTTCCTGCATGAGGGGACGGAGAGGGGGGGGTCACTAAATTAATGAAGCGGCCTTGCTGTGGATGTGCTGTGTCTTGCGACACTGCTTCTGACACAGGGCAATGGACAGGATGCAGGGATGACCAGTCATCCAGGAGGTGCCAAGATAGGAGGGTGGAGGGGAGTGGAATATATTGGAAATGAAATGGGTGGGAGTGATTTCTATGCCTTTTTCTCTTTTGGCTACCCCCCCATGTAAGGGGGAAAAGCCTTTGGTATATGTATGTACCTTCCCACAAGGACCTAAACTTACTCTTTGTGGAAGGCCTTGTAAATTTATTTATTTTTCTTACTGCCTAAAATTCAGTTTACCTCGCAGTATTTATAGTTGTTTTACAATATTTATAGGGTTTTAGATTTCTAAGAAAGCTGTTTTTAGTCACAAATCAGAAACTATAGTTTTATTTAACAGGTCCTACTTTGCCAAAATTACACATACACATTATTGGGTCCCTTAGTTTTCATTACTGGGTCCCTTATTGTTCATTATTGGGTCCTTTATTATTCGTTATTGGGTCCCTTATTGTTTATTATGGGTCCCTTATTGTTCATTATGGGCCCCTTATTGTTCATTATGTAGATAAGCGACTAGGAGAATGGGATTAATAATAATGTTAGTATGTTTGCAGACGACACTAAAATAGGATGCCTAATTAGGTCAGGAGACAAAGCCGAGATTCTGCAGCATGATCTTAACAAATTGTTCACATAGTGAAATGGCAAACAGATTTCAATATCTCAAAGTGCAGCATGTTAAATGTAGGGCTACACAACCCCAAAAACAGATATTGCTTAGATAAGACATTTTTAGAGAAAACAGAGTGCTAGAGACTTAGTTCTAGTGAATCCTGACCTTAACTCCAGGAAACAGTGATTAGTGCCAAGAATAAAGCTAACAGAGCATTAGGTTTCATTGCTAGGATGGTTATGAATAGAAGTGCAGAGGTAATTATTGTCATATTTTGTCATTTAATTTCGAATCGTTTGTTTGTTTGCGCGTCTGTCTGTCTGGCTACGTCGTTTGTTTTGGTTGCGCATCATACTCGGTAAACTGTAGACGAGGCTGACTAGCTACGTCGTTGCATTCTGTCTGGGACTGGTTAGAGAAACAGTCATGACTCTCCTCGTAAGTTGCTTCCCTCCCTTTACTTTTTCAATTATGTGGTCTACTCATATGATGAGTCCTATATGTTCATTATATATATACAGGTACTCCTCGTTTAACGACGACAATTGGGACCAGCGCTCCGTCGTTAACCGAATTGGTCGTTAAGCGAAAGTGTATACATATACGTACATGTACTGCATGTACAATGTCCAGCAATACATGTATCTTTATTTTCGTGTATTTTCCCTCTTTTATACAGTACATTAAAGCTTTATTTACTGTTTATTTACGGTGGTTAGGTTCCTGAAATTACCGTATATGACCAAATCCGCGTATGCTGTCATTCCATATTGAATACCGGGGTATTTTTTTAGTTTCGACCATGGATGCAATATAGCAATAGAAATTTAATTATTAATTTTGTAAATTAAAATGTATCAACGTAATATGCAATTTTGTGGGCGGAAATGAAAGTAAAAAATACCATGCTACAAGAAAATATGCTAATGAACGAAGTCGGTAGCATAGGATTGGGACGCCATCTTGTCGTCTGCCAATGTCTCTCACGAGGACAAGCCGGATGACATTTAATTTGCAGGTAATGATTTATCAAACACAGGTTAGGTTAGTTTAGTTTAGGTTAGACGGATTTATCATCCTTTCATTTCTTCGACATCGGCATCTATCATAACAAACATGGTGTACCATTCGTCCGACATGACTTCGTTACTTACGAAATTTGTTTTAGCACCTTTTTTTTCCGCTCACAAAATTGCATATTACTTTGATACATTATAATTTACAAAATTAATAATTAATTTTCTATTGCTATATTGCGCCCATGGTCGAAACTAAAAATTTACCACTATTGGTATATACTGTACCCCATGTAGTTTTTTCAGCTTGCAGGATGGTAATGTAGACCTAAGCTTCAGAACACTACCTCACAGGTAATATCCACCGTACAAGTTCATTTATAACATCATACAAATTTGCCTCAGCCAACTTAATTATCGTACACGACGTCGTAACTTCGGGAGATTTACGTTAAACGAATGTCATAAAGCCCGTCGTTACTCCGAGTTGTCGTTAACCGAGTAGGTCGTTAAACGAGGAGTACCTGTATATATTGTGTAAACTATATTTTGTAATGTATTTCCAGGTGTTCTAGTTGATTAAAGCTTGGGAGTAGCTACCAAGTCTTATTATCATGACAATGATAACTAGAAATGCACAAAGATCAAGAATACCAAGATCCAGGAGTGGCAGATGGAACTTGCTGCCTTCAGTTATACCGTACATTATCGCCCTGGTAAAGAGAATGTGGTTCCTGATGCCTTCTCTCGAGCCTTCTGTTGTTCTACTGTCTCTGCGTCTTTTACTCTCACTGAACTACATGAGGGTCTATGTCATCCAGGAGTGACTCTTTTATTGCACTTTGTGAGATCTAAAAACCTTCCCTTTTCCACTGAAGATGTCAGGAAGGTTTGTACTTCTTGCAAGATTTGTGCAGAGGTAAAGCCAAGATTCTATAGACCTCAAGAAGGAACACTCATCAAGGCTACTCAGCCTATGAAGAGGTTAACCACTTCACTACGGGACTTAAATCTCGCGGGCAGCAGCCAATGCCAGCCGTACGACGTGTCGTAATAATACTCGCATCATAAAATATAGTCACCGCTTATATCGATTGTTCTCTCTTTCACCTGTGAATTTTGAAAACCACAAAGAATGGGATTAAGAGCAGATTAGGGAGAATGTAAAAAAACAGGGGCGACTACAATAAATATAATCAAGACGCCGATATGGCAGCGTCGCGAATCCACTTGCTCCTCATGACGCCTACGTGTGCATGGTAGGGGTTAAGCATCGACTTCAAAGGACCTCTCCCAACCGCCTCACGTAATCCCTATATACTTACTGTTGTAGATGAATACTCCCGTTTCCCCTTTGCTTTTCCATGTCCCAATATGAATACGACAACTGTGATCAAATGCCTGGAACAGGTATTTAGCCTATGTGGGATGCCTAATTATATTCATTCTGATCTAGGAACATCGTTTATGTCGAAGGATCTTAAAACCTACCTCTTACAAAAAGGAGTTGCTACGAGTTGAACTACCCCATATCACCCTATCGGCAATGGACAAGTGGAACGGCTCAACGGTATTATATGGAAAGCAATCCAGCTGGCCCTGAAGTTGCGGGACCTACCCGATCAACATTGGGAATTGGTACTTACTGATGTACTACACTCTCTTAGATCCCTTCTATCTACATCTACAAATATCACACCCCACGAACGTTTCTTTGGTTTTCCACGTCGTTCTTCCTCTGGAAGCTCTCTATCTTCGTGGCTAATGACACCAGGTCCAGTATTATTGAGAAGATTCGTTAGGGCAAACAAAAATGAACCTTTGGTTGATCAAGTCGAACTTCTGGATGTTAATCCAACTTATGCTAATATTAGACATCAGGATGGACGGGAGTCAACAGTTTCTGTCCGCGACTTGGCTCCTTATCCCAAAAGACAGGTCAACTACTCTCCTGCTGGAAATCTGGAACCATCTTCTACCTCGTCACCAGAGGCTGTACATACTACTACACTCCCTGACGTTCCAGAGAACACTGAACTTCATCAAGAGGCTGACGTAGAGACGAATGCGTCAACACCTCTAGTACGGAGGTCAACCCGTGTGTCTAAGGCTCCGGACAGATACGGATGGGATTGATACCTATAGAATACTTTGTCTTTTTCTTTTTTTAGGAGGGGAGAGCGTCATATTTTGTCATTTAACTTCGAATCGTTTGTTTGTTTGCGCGTCATACTCTGTCTGTCTGTCTGGCTACGTTGTTTGTTTTGGTTGCGCGTCATACTCGGTAAACTGTAGACGAGGCTGACTAGCTACGTCATAGTATTCTGTCTGGGACCGGTTAGAGAAACAGTCGTGACTCTCCTCGTAAGTTGCTTCCCTCCCTTTACTTTTTCAATTATGTGGTCTACTCATATGATGAGTCCTATATGTTCATTATATATATATATATATTGTGTAAACTATATTTTGTAATGTATTTCCAGGTGTTCTAGTTGATTAAAGCTTAGGAGTAGCTACCAAGTCTTATTATCATGACAGTTATCAAACTCTGTCTAGCATTAGTTAGACCCATCCTTGACTATGTAGTACAGTTTTGGTCTCCGTCTTATAGAATATACATCAGTTCACTAGAATCAGTACAGAAAATTACCAAAATAATACATGGGCTCAGAAATTTACATTACAAAGAGAGGCTTAGGCACCTTAATTTACTCTCTCTGGAAAAATGCAGTGTGGGATGATCTTATAGAGGTGCTCAGGTGGATCAAATACTCTAACAAGGGTGATGCAAACAAGGTCATCATGTTAAAACATCAGGGCAGGACTTACAGTAATGGATTTAAACTGGACAAATATAAATTTAAGAAGGAAATAGGAAAGACTTGGTTTACTAATAGGGTGGTCAATGAATGGAATAGACTTAGTAACCACATAGTGAGCTCTGAAACTATCGGTTGTTTTAAGAAATGGTTAGACAACTTTATGGATGGGGATGACAGGTGGTAATGGACATGGAACTGCCTAGTGTAGGCCTTATGGTCTCTTGCAGTTTCCTTCATTCTTATGTTCTTATGTGCAAATCACAGAGTAAATCTCTAATCTCAGTTGTTTTATTTCCAACAGGCTGAATATTTACTTAAACTTAGAATCTCAGCATCCAGGACTTCACAACACCTACAGTTTACTCTGTATACAATATCTGGTCATTTTTGTCTTAGTTGATACACTTAGTAGAAGCTGAAGAGCAACACCTAGTTTCATGATTTCTTAAGTAGATACTACAAAATCTGTGCTGATCCTTAAACTCGTTACTATGTGTCCACATCTTTGACAATAGAAACAAGTTAACACATGATATCTATTATGCATATGACATCCCTTCCCATAGAATCATAATTTTGTCCCCATTATCACATTCCGAACCACCTTCTTGGTATTGCTCCCTGTCTGGGGTATTGGCTGCATGCAGCTGATACTTTAAGGTCTATATGGGGTGGCCCTACAGACTAGAGCCATGCATCATTTTATCTGTGATAGAGGAATTATCCATTCATAAAGAATTTATGCTGCTTTATTGTACTGTGACTGTCCCTCTCTTATACTGTTACCCCACTCTTAATACTGTCCTGTACCAATTCTCTGAAAATATATTTCCATTATTCACCCACCCCTTTCCCTATGGTGGGGGGAAGAAAGAATACTGTCACCGAGTTTTCACACTTGGGTCTTAAAAGGCAGCTAAAATGGGACGGAGTGATGGGACTTGGTGGCCTGCTCCCTGTAACTCAATTGGGTACATTCCTATGAGAAGTCAAGGCTTAACCATTTCTATACGGTGACGCCTACATAGGCGGCATGAGGAGCAAGTGGGTACTCGATGATGCCGATGTCGGCATCTTGATTATATTTATTGTAGTCGTACCTATGTAATTTCCATTCCCTCTAAACTGGCTTCATCAATTTTCTATGGTTATCAAAATACACAGGTGAAAGAGAACGAATGATTGAGCACTGACTTTATTTTTTATAATGCGATTATTATGACGCAACATTGCACGTCGGGCAGCTAATGCTGCCAGACGTGCGATGTGCCCCGGAGTGAAGAGGTGAAGAGGGTCTGTGTGGTACAGATGAGGGTAAAAGGGAATAGGTAGGCAGTATGTTTGTGAGAAGGAAGGTAGATGTGTTGGCATTAAGTGAAGCTAAGTTGAAAGGGAGGAGTGAGTCTGAATTTGGGAGTGTAGTGGAAAGTGTATCAGTAGTGAGAAGACAAGAGAAGGAAGGGGTGGCTATACTAGTAAGTGAAGAGATAGGTAAGCATGTGGTGGAGTGGAAGGAGGTTTCTTACCCTGTCTGTATTTACCTAGTTGTATTTTGCGGGAAGGGGAGCTACACTCATGGTGTCCCGCCTTTGTATCTCACAGTGCCTAGTTTGCTTTTAAACTCATGAATGGTTTTTGCGCACACTATTTCCTTGTGCAGTTTATTCCAAGTGTCTACCACTCTATGTGGAAAACTGTTTTTCTTTAGATCTCTTCTGTAGCATGTTATTGTGAGGTTAAAAGCTGCTCAGTAGCATGCAGTTGATCCTTTAGGGTCTATATGGGGCACCCCTATGGACCTGAGTCACACATCATTTTGTCTGTAATAGAGGAAATCTCTATTCATAGAGAAATTATGCTACTTTATTATACTGCGACTGTCCCTCCATCATACTGTCCTGTACCACTTCTCTGAATATTCATTTCCTTTTTTGCCAAACCCTGTGGTAGGGGAGAAAGAATACTGCCACTGAGTGTTCTCACTCGAGTCATAAAAGGCGACAATAAAGGGACAGGGATAGGACTAGGCATCCTACTCTCTGTAGCTCCAAAGGGAACATTCCTAAAAAAAAAAAAGCAAAGGCATAAGAGGGTGTGGGAGGAGTTTTCCAACCAGAACCCAAGATTTTGGTCTTTTAACCCCTTCCATACGGTGCCGCATACGTAGGCGGCATGAGGAGCAAGTGGATACGCGAGGCTGCCATATTGGCGTCTTGATTATATTTATTGTAGTTGCCCCTGCGTAATGACATACTCTCTAAACTGTCTTAATCACATTTTCTATGGTTATCAAAATTCACGGGTGAAAGAGAGAACGATTGATATAAGCGGTGACTATATTTTATGATGTGAGTATTATTACAACACATCGTACGTCTGGCAGCTAATGCTGCCCGTGAGATTTTGAACCGTACTGAAGAGGTTAATGTGTGTGGATGTGATACAGATGAGAGTAAAAGGGAAGGGATAGGCAGTATGTTCATGAAAAGAAAGATGGTTATGTTGGCATTAGGTGAAACTAAAATGAAGGGGAGAGGCATGTTTGAGCTTAGTAGTGTAGTTGAGAGGATGGAAGGAATAACAAGCTATACCAACATGTTTACAGATGACACAAAATTTATGAGAAGAATGAAAAACAAGGAGAATGGTAGACTTGCAAAAATATCTAGACACTATTTTTGCGTGGAGCCAAGAATGGGAAATGAAGTTCAATACCAAAAAGTGGCAAAAGACCATCCTTAAAATACTCCTTAGAAAGTGAGCCCATTACAAAAGCAAAAGAGGAGAAGGATTTAGGAGTGTTTATAAAAGGCAGCCTGTCACCTGATATATCAGCAGGATTGTGGGAGAGACATATGGACTACTGCATAAGATTAAAGTGGATGAAGAAATTATGAAAAACAAACCCTGATATGTCCAAAACTGGAATATGTGTCAGTTATGTCTCCACACAGAGTGAAGGATATAAGCAAGATTGAGAAAATACAAGGGGCAGCAACCAAACTGATGCCCAGTTTGGCAGAAAAACTATATGAAGAAAACACTGGGTTTGCCATTTTTGAAAGAGTAAAAAGAAAGAGGAGATATGAGTACAGTATTCAGGTCACTAAAGGGGTAGATTGTATTGACAGAAGAGATCTCCTGATTAAAGATGGGTCATGGGGGTAAATAAAGACTACATGTCTAAAAGATGTGAAGAAATATTGTTTTCCATGTAGATTCTTAAATAAGTGGAATAGCAGAGAAGGTGATATAGCCCAAGATCAAACAATACATGAGTTCAAATACTGTATAGATATGATAATTGGAAATTAAGGATATAGATTAAATTGGAACTCTACATGAATTTGAGGCTAGGTGATGAAGAATTAGAGAATAGGAGACAGGACCCAGAAAGTGTTGCTCCTTTCCTGTATATTACAATTAGGGGAGAATCTGGTGTCAACAATAGGTATATTCCTCAATACTTTGGCTTAACATAGACAAAATTATGTGTGTTTCTAGTCCATAGGGGCACCCCATATAGTCCCTGAAGTATTGACTGCATGCTACTGCACAAATTATACAGCACAAGGGATTTTTCCCCCTTACAAGGGGGGGAAATTGATTAATCAGCAATAATAGAATATGGAACACTATAAAAGTAATAAACTGAAAGCAGTAGAGTGAATTTTTTTTTTTTTTAATAGCATTGGAAAATTCAACTGTTGATAATAAAAGTATATCAATAAAGATGATCATTTGGAGTTATGCACTGTTTAGTAGACTAATATCACTATTTTCTTTTCTAGATTTAGAACACTAGTACACACTGCATTTTTAGATGTTTCTTGTTAGTACTCGCTGCATTTTTAGATGTTTCTTGTCTATTACCAACATAAATGGAAACATTATCAAAGATGACACAATAGCAATAACAGAGAACAGATCAGAGTAAGTGTCCACTGAGTAAGGATTGTGGATTGACTGAGTGAGGGCCAAGGTTCACACAGTCAGTCCACCCCCTCTCTCTTGCAGCACATCAGTCATTCTCAAGCAAAATCTTAAAAGGTTTGATACACATGACCTTCCAGATCTGAAGCCAAACTGACTGCTAGAATGTTCACTTCTTCAAGAAATAAGTCTGTTGATCTTTCACAATCCTTTCACATAATTTCACTATTGTGCTAGTCAGTGATACTGGCCTATAATTTAGTGGTGTCTCCTTGTTTCCACTATTGTGAATTGGCACCACATTTGCCCTTTTTCCAATCAAGTGGTACTATGCCTTCTTTTAATGAATGTACAGTAAGACTGTGAATCTTGTCCACCAGTTGTTCCTTACATGCTTAAAGTATCCAGTTTAACTACTTCCATATGGTGACGCCTACGTAGGCGGCATGAGGAGCAAGTGGGTACGAGATGATGCCGATGTCAGCATCTTGATTATATTTATTGTAGTCGCACCTACGTAACCTTCATTCTCTCTAAACTGGCTTCATCATATTTTCTATGGTTATAAAAATTCATGGGTGAAAGAGAACGAACGATTGAGCACTGACTTTATTTTTTATAATGCGATTATTATGACACAACATCGCACGTCGGGCAGCTAATGCTGCCAGATGTGCGATGTGCCCCAGAGTGAAGAGGTTAAGATTATGTCACAACTAGCAATCCCAAAAGATTGAGCACTTCCCTCACTTCTACATTTATGTCTTCCATACCTAAATATTTGCTCACCTCACTTTACTCTAAAAAGATGGTCTCCTTTGAGAAGACAGAAAAGATTTATTTTTAATGTCTGCCATCGATGAAGCATCCTGAAAAACCTCACCACCCACTAGAAACTTGGTGATTTCTTCCCTGTGCCTCAATCTATCACAGATAAACCTATAAAACAGTTTTGGCTTCATCTTTGCATTTATCTATAACCCCTTTCAAAACTACTTTCCTCTTCTCTGTGGATTCTTATAAAGTTGTTTCTAGTTTGAGGTGAAGTGTTTGAGAAGTATGGTAGATGTTACATGGTTGGATAGAGTGAGAAAGGAGGAGAGTAGGGGTAGACATGGAGCTGGCAAATAGGGCTGATGAAAGACTGTTAGGATGGCTTGGGCATAGGGAAAGAATGAGTGAAGAAAGATTAGCACAAAAGGAGTGGAAACCAGAGGTGGATGAAGTGAACTTGAGGGGACAACCAAGGATTAGATAGAAGGATAGGGTGAAAGAGACTGAGCAAATGAAGGATGTCTGTTGAACAGGAAAAGGAGAAGGCAGGGATAGGGAGAAGTGGAGAATGGTTGTGCAGTCCTAAGGGATTTCTCTCCATCTCTATTTTCTGCATGCTGCATGAAGGAGCAAGGAGATGATGTGGCCCTGCTTTGGATGTGCTCTATATTATATTGTTTTTGACCTAGACAATGTGCAGGAGACAGAGATGACCCTTCATCCACAAGAAGCTAAGGCAAGAAGGAAACAATGGGTGGTGGATGGGAGTGGAATAGGTGGGAGCAGGTGCATGCCTTTGATGGCTACCTCCCTTATAAGGGGGAACAAGCCCTTGATGTATGGATAGATTATGTCAATTGCATTTTTCCTTATGTATGAAGGTGACAAAATTAAAGTATGCCTTGACTCCTTGAAGGAGAAAAATGTAGAAAGGGGATTTCCTGACCCCTCATTCCATTCTATTTAGTTGCCATTTATAACACACGTAGAAAAATGGTGGCAGCTTTCATACCTCCACAGGAGTATAGTTTTTAGTACAGTAATATATTTTGACATGATAATGTTCTATCTTGTCAAGTCCTGATACATTTTTTTCTTATTTTCATCAGTACATGTGACTGAAACAGGAAAACAGACTACAATAGAGGGAGTCTATGTGAAATCCCCTCGGAAGGACCTCGTATTACATATCCCACAGAATGATGAAAACTCATGTCCTCTGTCTGCCCTAAACTTGGACTTGAAGCACACAGTAAGTTTTGCAATAGTAATGCATCTTTGTAATGATCTTTTTCTATGATGGTTAATGTGTTTATGTATGTGTATACATTCAACCCTGATAAAGTATCTTCTTGATGTTTTGTGTTATGATAGATTAAAAGGGCAGTTGTAAATCCTATATACTAAGGGCCTCTTTCCCCTTATAAGAGAGACCCCAGCCAAGGCCAGCACCCACTCCCAGCCATTTCACTCCCTTCCACCACCCATCTATTGTTTCCCTCTCCGCTTAACTCCTTGTGGATGAAAAGTCATCCCTGTCTCCTGCCCATTGTCTGGGTCATAAGCAATGGAGCAAGACACATCATATCCACAGTATGACTGCTTCATTTACATGGCAACTTTCCCTACTTAACCCCTTGTATGAAAAATAGAGAAGTCTGGGAGAAATCTCTTTGGGCTGCATCAAAATATCATCCATACACAAATATTCTCCACTCATGCCTATCTCCTTTCACCCTTCACTCCTTGACAGAAATTCCCCACTTACTCAAAGTGCCTTTCACCCCATCCATCTAACTCATCCTTGGTCTTCCTTTTAAGTTCACTCCATCCACCTGTGCTTTCCATGCTCTTAGCTGATATTTCTTCACTCAGTCTTTCCATGTGCCTAAACCATTCCAATAAGCTTTCATCAGCCCTATCTTCCAGCCCCCTGTCTATCCCCACTCTTGTCCTCTCCTCTTGATTTCTCCCTCTATCCAACCTTGTAATGCCCACCATACTTCTCAGACACTTCTCCAAGACATTTATACTCCTTTCTGTCTCTCTTAAATTCTAAGTTTCTGCTCCATACAGTGTCATGGGCACAATCTTCATATAATCTTCTCTTTGCATCCATTTTAGATGCCTATTTCTCATGACACTTTACAGTCCCCCAAGACATTTACTTGCTTCCCTCACTCCACAGTTTACTTCCAATCCCATTCCTCCATTTCTTGCTACATGTGACCCTAAATACTTAAAACTATCCACTCTTCCAGCCTCTTTCCTCTTAGACCCTCTCCCCTTGTACATCTCATCATCTCACTTTTACTCACATATAATTACAATTTCTTCCTATCATATACCATCCCAAACTAGCTGCCTTACACCTTCTTACCCTGTCACAAGTGCAGTGTCATCTGCAAACAACAACTGGCTCATGTTCTACTTTCCTCCACTATCACCAACCATCTCAATCCCCTGTCCATCACTATCACATTTACCTACTGTACCAACCCATTCATGTACACATTGAACAGCCATGGCAGCATGACACAAGGCCCACCTTCACTGTAAACTACTCACTCTCACCATTCCCAATTCTAACACAGGCACCACTACTTTCATAAAACCTCTTGACTGACCGTAACATCTTTCTTCCAATTCCATGTATCACCTCTCATAATGGCCTCCTGTCTACCCTGTCATAATCCTTCTGTAAGGCCTTACCATTTGCCAAACACTTTTTGCAAATATGCCTCATCACAAAAAACTTATCCATGCACCCACTCCCTTTCCTAAACCCACACTGCTCCTCACTACTCATTACCTCTGTTCCACTCCTAATCCTTTCATTTAAAACCCACCCATGTGCCTTTCCTACTTTGCTCAACAAAGTGATCCCTCTAAAACTACTACATTTACATATGTCCCCTTTTCTTTTGTAAAATGGAAATATATGAAGTCTGTTAAAAAAGGGACCTTTGATCATGAAAAATACCTGTATCCAGATACAACAAATTTAGCCTAATCTCCTTCAAAATAGTCCCCTTGGGCAGCCACACACTTCTCCCAATGCTTCTGCCACTGTCAGAAGCAACGCTGGAACATCTCTTTTGGGATGGCATGCAGCGAGTTTGTCACATTCCTCATGATTTCTTCTCTGGACTGAAATCTGGATCCTTTCAGGGCCATTTTCAGCCCAGAGAAAGCCAGAAGTCACATAGTCAAAAGAATAGAGGGCCTGATGAAGCAAAGATGTTTTGTGTTTGGCCAAGAAACTGTATCAAATGTGAAGTGTGGGCAGGTGCATTATCATGATGAAGCTTCCAATTGCTCATCACCCACAGGTCTAGTCATTTGCATCACTCAGTGTCATGAAGGCGACGTAGAACCTCTTGGTAATTCTCCTTGGTGATGGTTGTTGTTGTTCCTTAGACTGTCTGTCCAAGCAGTCCCGTCTCCCCAAGGAATGCCACAGCTGAAACTGGGTTTTCCCACAAATCCTTTATGGAGTGTATGTTGTGTTGTTTGTGTGCATGATTGTGTATAATGCAGTCTTCCATGATGTGTTGAATGGTATGGGGTGAAGTGTTACATCCTGGGCATTTGTCCACAATGCAGTCATCCAGTCTCATCTGGTAGCTTAGAAGGGCTGGGTGGTGGCTTTATCGCAGTCTGGCCAGGTGGATTCTGTCCTTTTGTGGGAGAGAGGATTCAGAGGGATGGATATCAGAGGGTCTGGCATGCAGCAATGTGTTGTCTTTTAGTGTGTTAATGGAACAGTGAATGATGTGATTATGAATATGTTTCTGGAGGCTGGTATTTGATGGTTTTGGAGGAAGAGAAGAAAGTATTTGTGTGTGAGGCGGGTATTTGGGTGTTTTTTTATGTTTCTTGGTGTGTGTGGGTGATGTGCTATGTAGTATAGTGGGTGTGTTGTGTTTGTGGAGGCTGCAGCAAGTGTTTGTGTGCCTCTCATGTCAAGGTGATCCTTGATTTTGATGGTCTGTAGGTGTTGTATATGTGCAGCCTGTAATTGTTTTTAATACTTTGTTTTGTATGGTCTGAAGGGTGTTGAGGTGTGCCTCACTGAGATTAGATGCCCATGCTGGACTCACATAATTCATCACTGAGCATATGCATTGTTTGTATACAGTGAGACCTCTCATTAACGGACGTTAATTAGCTGCGTTTACGGTGTTTTCGCTGTGTTTTCGGGGTTTAGGAGTGTTTTTTGGGTGGCATAGTGATTGCACACATGAAACAACAGCACCAAAAACACAGAAAGCACTGCAAACACAGCTAATTAACGTCTGTTAATGAGAGGTCTCACTGTATCATAGTATTAGTTTCTTTGTTTTGTCCAAATGTTGTTCCAGTGATTGATTTAAGTGTGTTAAGTCTAGGTGTGCATTTATTTTTTATGTTTGTGATGTGTTGTTTGAATGACATGGATGTATCATATGTTAAGCCAAGAATTTTCAGTGTGTGTGTGTGTGTGGTATTAGAGTGTTGTTGATATAGAGATGAGGTATGTATTTGTGTTCTTTTGTTCAGTTGGTGAGAAGTGTTGCTGTAGATTTGGCTGGGGCTATTTTGAGTCTGTAATGAACCATGTGTTGAGTGTATCAAGGTATGGCTGTATTATTTCTGCAGCTTTGTCTGTGTTACAGTGTGTATGTGTGATTGTTATGTCATCTGCGTAGAAAGGGATTTGTATTTCTGAGGTGTCTGGTGTGGGTATATCATGCATGTATAGATTAGAGAGTGTGGGGGAAAGAACAGAACCCTGTGGTACTCCATTCTTAATGTTTCTGGTGTGTGATGATTGGCCATTATATGACACATGAGCATTCCTGCCTGTCAGATAATTGGCTAGCCATCTTTTACCTAGTTTTATTTACCTAGTTGTATTATACGGAAAGAGAGCTGTGCTCGTGGTGACCCGTCTTTGTATCTCTCAGCATCAAGTTTTTTTTTTTTTTTTTTTAATCTTGAATAGTGTTAGCACACACTGTTTCATTGTTTAATTTGTTCCAAGTATCCATCACTCTGTGTGGGAAGCTATTCCTTTTCACATCTCTTCTGTAACTATCCTTTTTAAGTTTCTTTTCATGTCATCTTGTGCATGTCTGTGTTATATATTTTGTTTATTAGATTGTTGCAGGGAATAGCATCAAAACCTTTACTAATGTCTAATGTTATAAGAAGTCCATGATGGGGCCTATCTGAATTGATGCCATCTAATATTCTTTGCATGAGATTTATTAGAAGAGTGTTTGTGGAGTGTAGTGGCATAGAACTGTGTTGTGATTCAGCAAGGGGAATATGTGGTGTGATGAGTTGAAGTGTGAGGCGTTCAATGACTTTGGAGGGGGTGCAGAGAAGTGTGATTGGACGGTGTGATATTGGGATTGTTGGGTCTTTATTGGGTTTTGAGATTATGATTACTTTTCCATACTTCCAGATGTCAGGTGTAGTGTTTTGTGAATAGCTGTAGTTTGCAATGTTTGTGTGTGCAAATATACCTTGTGGTCCAGTGTGTTTTAAGTGGATGTTACTTATATTGTCTGTGCAAAATGATTTATGAGTGTTTGCTTGTTGTCTATTTGAGGGTAAATTATCTGTTGTGGTTATTGCTATGTGAGAGCGTGTTGTGTTACTGTTGGATAGTGTGATGCTGCTGAGTGTTTTGTACAATTTGCTGGTTTTGTGATCAAGTGTATTGACAAACTTTTGCCAATTTTATGTTTTTTGTTCATGTATTTTATTGGTAATCTCTGTGTTTAGTGTTTGTATTTAGTCTGTTGTGTTTTGAGGGATAGGTGTGGGGGTATTGTGTTTACGTGTATCTCATTGTCTGATGAGGCCTTGGATTTCTGGTGTGAAATTGGGGTTGTGTGATTTTCTGTTGCCTCTAGGGATATATCTCTTGTCTGTGTTTTGTAAAAGTGTGTACAGCATTGTTTATGTTTATGATTGGTGTACTGTTAAATGTCTCAAAATGTTGTTCTGTCTCTTCAGTAAAACCCTCCCAGTTTGCTTTCTTGTAATTGGTGTATGTGTCTCTGTGGCTAACTGGGGAGTGCATCTTGTTGTGGTGGTAATGATGATTGGAAGATGGTCAGATCCCTTAGATCTGACCACTCTCCATGAAGTTGTTGGGGTTAGGCAGGGGGAGCAAAAGGTGATATCAGGAGAGGAGGGGGTGTAGAGGGTTTGGTGTGGGATGTGTGTATGATAATGTGTGTTGTTCATGATGGTCAGTGAGTCAAGTTGAGTCTACATATCAAGCCCTCTCTCTGTGACAGGGTTGTCAACATACCAGGCCGACAACTTGGCATTGAAGTCACCACCCATGATGAGGTTAGGGATTGTGGCTATTTGATTAAGTTGAGGCCTGAAGGTGTCTGGAACTGTGGGAGATGATGGGGGCTGGGGGTGTATGTTAAACTATGGTCAGCGTTGATTTGTTGCCAGTATGGATTAGAATAGATTGGATTTCTGTAGTGTTATCTGTGGTAGGGAGGAGGATTTTGGGTGCTTGTGTCCACAAAACAGATGGATTGGTGGACCAGGATGATGAGTCCACTGCCATCACCGTCAGTCCAGTCTTGTCTAATGGTGGTGAAGTTGTGAAATGATGGTGTTATGTGTGAGTATCTTACTTTTGTTTCTTGTATGATGGCAACATGTATGTTGTGTTGTTTGAGGAAGTGTTCGAGTTTGTGTTTTTTTGTGTTGATGCCATCAATGTGATGTTGTGTGTTCTGTATGTGTTGTATGTTGCCGTCTAGGGTTGGGGTGTTGATGGGGAAGGTATAGGATCTGGGTTAGAGGAAGAGGGAGGTGTGATTGGGGATAAAGGAGGGGAAGGATTGATTGAGGACAAAGGTGGGGGAGACTGGGTGTGGGCAAGGGTGCAGGCTGTGGTTGGGAAGATGGGAGTGAGGTTATTGGAGGGCAGGTAGAACATGTCCAAGTGTTTGTGTATTTGTTTGTGTTTGCAAGTGTTGTACAAGTGAAGTGGGCCCAGTTTTTGCATATGTTGCATTGAACTGAGCCCTTTGTCTGTCTGCTCAAGGTGATGGGTTTGGAGCATGTTGGGCATGTGTATTTTGTGGTGGGCCCAGGATTGCTCTCTACATCTCTGGCTAATAGTAGAAGAAGAGGGGTGAGTGCCGGAAAAACACTCCTCAGTGCAGAAAAAATGTGACAGTGCATGTCATGAAAGGATTGTGGTACTTGCCCAGGCAACTGAAGCCCCACCTGGGGATAGGTGCCACCTGCATAGCACCGTGGCCAGGGATATTTGCTGCAGCTTGGCCCCCAACTCTTGAGGTTGGGGGTGGTCCCACAACGAAGATGCTGCTCTAAAGCCCTCCCATTTTAATTGGGAGATCTCTTCTAATCATAGCACCTCTTACTCTTCAATCTTTCAAAGTTGGCAGACCCAGTACTATTATTCTTCCCTTATGGGTTATCTGCCAGGCTGGGGACCAGTTTGATCGCTGCCCTTTGTATTTTCTTGATTTTGCCTATATCCTTCACTCTGTGTGGGGACTACTGATGCACATTCCAGTCTTGGGTGGATCAGGGTTTTGATGAGTCTGTATACATTGTACCTTTCTTTATTGTTATATTGCTGAGAATTTGTATGGGATAAACAACTAAATAATGAGGTTTTGTTTCTGACTTCTCTGCTGCCTGACCTAGATTTTTTTTATCCTTATCGCTGACAGCGATCTTTCCCATCAAGTTATGGACCCAGGCAGGATATAAAAGAGAGTATATAGAAAATGTGATACACACAAAAGAGAAAATGGAACAATATGATACATAAGGCTTTTGGTGGAGTTTCATTAAGGATGAAGTACTTAAACAGTGAGGGGTTTTCTAAGTTATGAACATGAACAGCTTTGTTGTCATCTTGCAAGACCACCACATCCAGGTGCTCATCATTGATCCCTGTTAGCATTGAAATCAGTCATAGTTTAATGGCTTTATATGTATTTTTATTACTGCACTGGTACATGTATGTTCACAAAAGTTGTATTTTTGGGTGGCAGTGAAATGGGAAAAAAAGGCAGTAATCTGATAAGAAATTTTACCTTCCAGGATGTACTAATTCTGTCACAGTTTCTTCGCAAAGATGGTTGTATGCTGCCCCGGAGAATCACAAGCCTTTCAAAAAAGGAACAAAAAAAAGTTCAACAGTTGGTTGCAATGGCTCAGAAAGCAGGTAAGGAAGGACCACAAGTATTACCTAAAAGAGAAATTATTGGTTTCCATAATTAGAGAAATATGCACAAGTTTTTTACATTTTAACATATGAGTCGGTAGATGTAGTAGTAGGGATGTATGATGTATCAGAGAGAAAATGTTGGAGATGTGTATTAAAAGAGAACTGGTAATAGCAAGTAATGCTTGAGAAGAATGTAAATATATATAGGCCAGTGGTAGATGGGAGGGTACTCCACTTATCATTTCTTCCCAGGTTGAGTTTATATCTAACTACCACCCTCATTTTTCTCCCGTTCAAGAAATCTTCCATCCATTTCAATAAATTCCCTTGTACACCTGTTATTTCAAGTTTTCTTAACTTTTTGTGTGGTACTTTATCAAGTGCATTTTGTAAATCCAGGAAAGCACAATCTGCCCATCTGTCCCTTTCTTGCATTATATATATTAACCTTGAATGAAAACAAATCAAGTTTATGGCACATGATCTTCCTTGTCTAAAGCCAAATTGTTTTGGATTCACTATATTGTTTTCCAGATGTTTAATCCATCTACTTTTGATAACTTTTTCACAAATTTTAGCTATTGTGCTTGTAAGGGACACTGGTCTATAGTTTTTTTTTTTTTTTTTTTATCTCCCCCCTTTATATATGGGTACATGTATCCCATTCGTTGTCTGCATTCCACATTCCCCGGCCACATTTTCACTATTTCATCTTTATTTAATTTAACCTTTTCATATCTGTTTAGTCTCCAGCTCATCACACAACATATGTATGAATACAAAGCAGATGGATTGGTGGACTAGGGTGATGAGTCCTTAGTTGTTGTTGTTGTCGTTCCCTAGACTGTCTGTCCGAGCAGTCCCGTCTCCCCAAGGAATGCCACAGCCGAAACTGGGTTTTCCCACAAATCCTTTATAGAGTGTATGTTGTGTTGTTTGTGTGCATGATTGTGTATAATGCAGTCTTCCATTATGTGTTGTATGGTATGGGGTGAAGTGTTACATCCTGGGCAGCTGTTCACAATGCGGTCATCCAGCCTCTTCTGGTAGCTTAGAAGTGCTGGGTGGTGGCCACACCGCAGTCTGGCCAGGTGGACTCTGTCCTTTCGTGGGAGAGAGGATTCAGAAGGGTGGATATCAGGGGGTCTGGCATGCAGCAATGTGTTGTCTTTCAGTGTGTTAATGGAGCGGTGAGTGATATGATTATGAATATGTTTCCGGAGGCTGGTATTTGGTGGTTGTGGAGGAAGAGAAGAGAGTATCTGTGTGTGATACAGGTCTTTGGGTGTTGTTTTAATGTTTCTTGGTGTGTGTGGGTGTTCTGCTATGTAGTGTAGCGGGTGTGATGTGTTTGTGGTGGCTGCAGCAAGTGTTTGTGTGCCTCTGATGTCGAGGTGGTCCTTGACTTTGAGGACTTTTGTTTCATGGTGTAAATGGTCTGTAGGTGTTGTATTTGTGCAGCCTGTAATTGTTTTTAGGGCTTTGTTTTGTATGATTTGAAGGGTGTTGTGGTGTGTCTCACTGAGATTAGGAGCCCATGCAGGACTCGCATAATTCATCACCGAGCGTATGCATTGTATGTAAATTGTTGTATTAGTTTCTTTGTTTTGTCCAAATGTTGTTCCAGTGATTGACTTTAGTGCATTAAGTCTAGGTGTGCATTTGTTTTTTATGTTTGTGATGTGTTGTTTGAAAGACATGGATGTATCGTATGTTACATCAAGAATTTTCTATGTGTTTGTGTGTGGTATTAGAGTGTTGTTGATGTAGAGATGAGGTATGTATTTATGTTCTTTTGTCCAGTTGGTGAAAAGTGTTGCTGTAGATTTGGTTGGTGCTATTTTGAGTCTGTTTGTGATGAACCATATGTTGAGTGTATCAAGGTATGGCTGTATTATTTCTGCAGCTTTGTCTGTGTTACGATGTGTGCATGTAATTGTTATGTCATCTGCGTAGGAAGAGATTTGTATTTCTGAGGTGTCTGGTGTGGGTTAGTCATGCATGTATAGATTAAAGAGCGTGGGGGATAGAACAGAGCCCTGTGGTACTCCATTCTTAATGTTTCTGATGTGCGATGATTGGCCATTATATGACACATAAGCATTCCTACCTGCCAGATAATTGGCCAGCCATCATTTGGTGTTACTGTGCATGTCTGTGTTATATATTTTATTTGTTAGGTTGTGGCGGGGGATAGCATCAAAAGCTTTACTAATGTCTAATGTTATAAGAAGTGTTCTGTGGTGGGGCCTATCTGAATTGATGCCATCTAAAATTCTTTGAGGTTTATCAGAAGAGTGTTTGTGGAGTGTAGTGGCCTAAAACCATGTTGTGAGTCAGCAAGGGGAATATGTGGTGTGACAAGTTTAAGTATTAGGCGTTCAATGACTTTAGAGGGGGTGCAGAGAAGTGTGATTGGGCGGTGCGATGTTGGGATTGTTGGGTCTTTGTTTGGTTTTGGAATGGTGATTATTTTACCATGCTTCCAGATGTCGGGTATAGTGTTGTGTGAATAGCTGTAGTTTGCAATGTTTGTGAGTGAGTGTATACCTTGTGGTCCAATGTGTTTTAGGTGGATGTTACTTATGTTATCAGGACCACAGGCGGATGAGTGCTTGAGATTATGTATTATGTGTTTTGTCTGACTGTCTATGAAGGGTGTATAGTCCGAGTCTGTGGGAAAGTCTTTCTTACGTTGAATAGTGCGTTGGTTGTCAGGGTGAGAAGTGAGATGGCTTGTCTGTGCAAAATGATTTATGAGTGTTTGCTTGTTGTCTGTTTGAGGGTAGATTGTCTGTTGTTGTGATTATTGCTGCGTGAAAGCGTGTTGTGTTACTGTTGGATAGTGTAATGCTGTTGAGTGTTTTGTACAATTTGCTGGTGTTTGTTTTGTGATCAAGTGTAGTGATAAAGTTTTGCCAATTTTGTGTTTTTTGTTCATGTATTTTATTGGCAATCACAGTGTTTAGTGTTTGTATTTGGTCTGCTATGTTTTGAGCGATAGGTGTGGGGGTATTGTGTTTAAGTGTGTCTCGTTGTCTGATGAGGCCTTGGATTTCTGGTGTGAAGTTGGGGTTGTGTGATTTTCTGTTGCCTCTAGGGATTCTCTTGTCTGCATTTTGTATGATTGTATTAAAAGTGTGCACAGCATTGTTTATGTTTGTGATTGGTGTACTGTTAAGTGTTTCAAAATGTTGTTCTGTCTCTTCAGTAAAAGCTTCCCAGTTAGCTCTCTTGTAATTGGTGTATGCGTGTCTGTGGCCAACTGGGGTGCATCTTGTTTTGGTGGTGATGATGATTAGAAGGTGGTCAGAACCAAGGGTTCCGACCACTCTCCATGATGTTTTTGGGATTAGGCAGGGGGAGCAGAAGGTGATATCAGGAGAGGAGGGGGTGTAGAGGGCTTGGTGTGGGATATGTGTATGATTATGTGTGTTGTGCATGATAGTCAATGAGTCAAACTGAGTCTGTATATCAAGCCCTCTGTCTGTGTCAGGGTTGTCGACATACCAGGCAGACGACTTGGCGTTGAAGTCACCACCCATGATCAGGTTGGGGATTGAGGCTAGTTGGCTAAATTGAGGTCTGAAGGTGTTTGGAACTGTGGGGGATGATTGGGGGGGAATGTACATGTTAACTATTGTCAGTGTTGATTTGTTGCCTTTGCGGATTTGAATGGATTGGATTTCTGTAGTGTTATCTGTGGTAGGGAGGAGAATTTTGGTTGTGGCACTTGTGTCCACAAAACAGATGGAGTGGTGGATCAGGGTGATGAGGCCACCGCCATTGCCGTCGGTCCGGTCTTGTCTGATGGTGGTGTAATTATGAAATGATGGTGTTTTGTGTGAGTGTCTTATTTTTGTTTCTTGTATAATTGCAATGTGTATATTGTGTTGTTTAAGAAAGTGTTCGAGTTCATGTTTTTTCGTGTTAATACCGTAAATGTTGTGATGTAATATGTTGATGTTGTGTGTTCTGTATGTGTTGTATGTTGCCGTTTGGGGTTGAGGTTGGGGTGGTAGTGGGAAAGGTGTAGGATCTGGGTCAGAGGGGGGGAAAGGAGAGATCAGGGACGAAGGAAGGGGAGTAAGAGAAGGTGGAAGGAGTGAATATGAGGGGGCGTCCTAGGATGAGATGGATGGATGGGGTGAAAGGGGCTTTACAAAAGAGAGGAATGTCTGTGGAGGAAGGACAGGAGAGGACAGAAGATAGGGGTGAATGGAGAAGGGTTGTGTATAGATGAGGCTGTGATGCATGAGGGGGAGTGGGTGGGGGATAGGGAGTGAGGAAGTATGTATGAAAAAAAAAATTTGACTCAGCCCGAAGGGATTTCTCCCCATCGTCTCCTTTTCTGCATGAGGGGACGGAGAGGGGGGTTGCCGAATTTATGAAACGGCCTTGCTGTGGATGTGCTGTGTCTTGCGACACTGCTTCTGACCCAGGGCAGTGGACAGGATGCAGGGATGACCCGTCATCCAGGAGGTGCCAAGATAGGAGGGAGGGAGGAGGGTGGAGGGGAGTGGAATATATGGGAAATGAAATGGGTGGGAGTGATTTCTATGCCTTTTTCTTTTTCGCTACCCCACATGTAAGTGGGAAAAAGCCTTTGGTATATGTATGTATGTATGTATTTTATTTTCCTCCAAGTGTTTGGTCCATTTATTTCTGATTACTTTTTCACATATTTTTGCTGCTCTGCTTGTAAGGGATACCTGTCTGAAGTTTGTAGGATCTTCCCTATTTCCTCCTTTATATATTGGTACTATGTTTGCTATGTACTATGTACTATGTTTTTTGGGCCTTTATGGACCTGTAAAAAGCTTACGACAGGGTAGACAGAAAGGCACTGTGGGAAGTTTTGCGGATATACGGGAAAGCTTCTAGGAGCTGTCAAGAGTTTTTATGAGAGTAGTAGAGCTTGTGTCAGGATTAGAAATGAAGAGAGTGAGTGGTTCAAGGTAAAGGTGGGACTTCGTCAAAGATGCATTATGTCGCCCTGGCTGTTCAACTTATACATGGATGGGGTAGTGCGAGAGGTAAATGCAAGGGTAGTGGGTCAGGGATTGGAGATGGTTAAAGAAAATGGAGAAAAGTGGGAGGTGAGCCAGCTGTTGTTTGCGGACGACACTGCACTTGTAGCAGGATCGGAGGAGGGATTGAGGAAGTTGGTGACAGAGTTTGGGAGAGTGTGTGATAGAAGAAAGCTGAAGATAAATGTGGGTAAAAGTAAGGTGATGAGATGTACAAGGGATGAAAGTGGCAGTAGTCTGTAAGTGAGCATTAAGGGAGAGCAACTGGAGGAAGTGGACAGTTTTAGATACTTGGGTGCAAATGTGGCAGGAAAAGGTGGAGTGAAGGTGGAGGTAGAATGTAGATTGAGAGAAGCGAGTAAATGCCTTGGTGAATTAAAAAGTGTAATTAGGAATAGACATTTGGGAATGGATGCTAAGAGGAGCCTATATGAAGGAGTGATTGTGCCAACAGCACTGTATGGAGCAGAAACATGGAACATAAGAGAGGAAGAGAGGAGGAGTTTGAATGTGTTTGAGATGAGGTGTCTGAGAAGTATGATGGGGGCTACTAGGCTAGATAGAGTGAGAAATGAGGAGATGAGGAGGAGAACAGGGGTGGAAAGGGAGCTGGGAGATAGGGTTGATGAAAGTATTAGGATGGTTTGGACACATGGTAAGAATGAGTGAAGAAAGAATAGTAAAAGAGGTATGGAAGGCAGATGTGGAGGGAGTGAACATGAAGGGACGTCCTAGGATGAGATGGATGGATGGGGTGAAGGGGGCTTTGGGGAAGAGAGGAGTGTCTGTTGAGGAAGGACGGGAGAGGACAGAAGACAGGGGTGAATGGAGAATGGTTGTATATGGATGATGTTGTGATGCATGAGGTGGAATGGGCGGATGGGGGTTGAGGTAGTATGTGTGAGCAAAATTTGACGCAGCCCGAAGGGATTTCTCCCCGTCTTCTCCTTTATGCATGGTGGGATGGAGAGGGTGGGTCGCCGATTTAATGAAGCGGCCTTGCTTCAGATGTGCTGTGTCTTGCGACACTGCTTCTGACCCAGGGCAGTGGACAAGGTGCAGGGATGACCCGTCATCCAGGAGGTGCTAAGATGAGAGGGAGGGTGGAGGGGTGTGGAGTGTATTCAGGGATGGAATGGGTGGGAATGATTTTATGGCTTTTCCTTTTTGGCTACCTCCCTTGTAAGGGTAAAAAAGCCTTGGTATACTATGTTTGTATCTTTCCAATCTTGCAGTACCTTTCCTTCTTTGAGTGAGAAGTCTATTATCTTGTATAGTTTGTCTGTCAGTTCATCTATACACTTTCAGTATCCAATTTGCAATTCCATCTGGTCCATGCGATTTTCTGACATTAAGTTTTTTATTTGATCTCTTATTTCTTTTTGTGTTACCTTTATTTCTTTCATTTTGGGTGATCTTTCTTGTTTTCCATCTTCCCAGAATTGTGAACTCTCAATTGTAAAAACAGACCTGAAATGCCTGATCATAACTTCTGCCATTTCTGTGTCATCCATTTATTGTTTATCTCCTTCACGCAATTTCACCATTTTGTGCTTATCCTTTAGTTTTTCATTTATATATCTGTAAAAGAGTTTAGGTTGATCCTTACATTTGTCTATATCTTTTTCATAATCTCTTTTTTCTTTCCTGCATATATTCACATTCATTCCTAATTTTTATATATGTTTGCCATTTGGATGTTTTTTTTCTCCTTTTTCCATTTTTTCCAGGCTTTGTCTCTTCTGTCTCTAGCCTCACTACACCTTTTGTTATACCAACACTTTATATAAATCTCTTTTTGTTTCTTTTTTGGTACATATTTGTCAATTCCTTCCTTGTACTTTTCTTTGAATATGTTCCATTTGTCTTCCATCTTTGTTTCCTCCTTAGAGAATTTATCCCAGTTTGTGTTTTAGAAAAATGTTCTTACATACATATACCAAAGGCTTTTTTCCCCTTACATGGGGGGTAGCCAAAAAGAAAAAGACATAGAAACCACTCCCACCCATTTCATTCCCTACATATTCCACTCCCCTCCACCCTCCTCCCTCCCTCTTATCTTAGCACCTCCTGGATGACGGGTCATCCCTGCATCCTGACCACTGCCCTGGGTCAGAAGCAGTGTCGCAAGACATTAGTCTTCCTTCTCTATGCTTATCATTCCTACCTACATTGTTCTGTTCTTTTAATGCAAACTATTAACCTCTTCAGTACGGGCCTTAAATCTCGTGGGCTGCAGCCGATGCCAGCCGTACGACGTGTCGTAATAATACTCGCATCATAAAATATAGTCACCGCTTATATCTTATCATTCTCTCTTTCACCCGTGAATTTTGATAACCATAGAAAATGTGATTACAGACAGTTTAGAGAGTATGTCATTACAGAGGGGCAACTACAATAAATATAATCAAGACGCCGATATGGCAGCCTCGCGTATCCACTTGCTCCTCATGACGCCTACGTATGCAGCACCGTATGGAAGGGGTTAATACCATCTGGGGTATTGGCTGCTTGTTATTGTGGCAAAGTAGCATGCAGTTGATACTTTAGGGTCTATATGGGACACCCCTACGGACCAGAGCCACACATCATTTTGTCTATGATAGAGGAAAACTCTGTTCATAGAGAAATGATGACACTTTTATACTACGACTGTCCCTCCATTATGCTGTCCCCCAACCCCTTGTTGCTGTCCTGTACCATTTCTCTGAGTATTCTTTTTCTGTGGTGGGGGAAAAGAATACTGCCACCAAGCATTCCCACTTGGATCATAAGAGGCGAGAAGAAAGGGATGGGGATTGGGACTAGGCATCCTTCTCCTTGTAGCCCCACAGTGGATATTCCTAAACGAAAAAGTAAAGGCATAAGAGGGTCTGGGAGTTTTCGGGAGGGTCTTTTAATGTGCGTGGATGTGGTACAGATGAGAGTAAAAGGGAAGAGATAGGTAGTATGTTTGTGAGAAGAAAGATGGATGTGTTGGCTTTGAGTGAAACTAAGTTGAAAGGGAAGGGTGAGTGTAAGTTTGGGAGTGTAAGTGGGAGGGTTATCAGGAGTGAAGAGAGGGCGAGGGAGGGAAGGGGTGGCTATTCTAGTATGTGAAGAGATAGGTAAACGTGTAGTTTGAGTGGAAGGAGGTTTCCTCAAGGATAATGTGGATGAAGGTGAAACTGGGAAAGGAGATGTGGGTCTTTGTAAGTGCATATGGGCCTGGCAGTGAGAAGAGTGTAGAAGAAAGGGAGGCCTTTTGGATAGATTTAAATGAGTGCATAGAGGATTTAGGAAGAAATGTCAATGTAATATTACTGGGAGACCTTAATGCTAGGGTAGGAAATGTTCCAATCGATGGAGTGGTTGGGAAATGTGGAGTTTCAGGAAAGAATCGTAGTGGAGAGTTGATGGTGGAAATGTGTCTAGAAAGAGAGTTGATGATAGCAAATACAGTGTTTTGGAAGAAAGTCAAGCATAAGTACACATGGGAGAGGGTGGTGGATGGAAGGGTGGTAGATAGAGCGTTAATGGATTATGTAGTGGTAAATAGGATTATGATAGGAAGAGTTAAGGATGTACATGTGCTAAGGGGAGAAGGTGGAGGAATATCAGATCATTTTTTGGTGGAAGGTAAGCTGAGAGTGGAGGATAGATGGAGAAAAAGGAAAGGGACAAAAGGTAGGGAGGTGGTTAGAGTGAACTCTTTAAATGAAAAAGAGAAAGAGTACGAAAAGAAGCTGAAGGAGGAGTGGGAGGGAGTGAAGGATAGAGTAGAGCTAGGTGTGGAGGAGGAATGGGGATGGTTCAAGGAGGGAGTCATAAAATGTGCAAGGATGGTGTGTGGAACAAGAAGGACAGGAGGAAATAGAAGGAAGGGTAGTGGATGGTGGGATGAGGAAACAAAGAAGGTTGTAGAAGAGAAGAAGCGAGCTTTCACAGATTGGTTACAAAATAGGACGAGGGAGTCATATGACAGGTACAAAGAAAAGAAAAGAGAAGTAAAAGAAAAGGTAAAGGAGGCAAAGAGGAGAGCAGATGTGAAATGGGGTAAGAGTATGACAGAAAATTTTGAAAGTAATAAAAAGATGTTTTGGAAAGAATTTAAGAGAGGAAGAGGAGGTGAATCAAGTAGAGAAGAAAAGGTAAAAGGTGCAGATGGAGAGATGATAATGGAAGAAAAGACAGTAAGGGGAAGATGGGCAGAATATTTTAGGGAGTTCCTGAATGTGAAGGAGGATAGGGAGGGAAAGATAGCTGCAGTGGGAAATGCTAAGAAAATGAGTGATGAGTGAGGAGAATGGAGGAGAAATAAGGAAGGATGAGGTGAAGGCAGTTGTTAAGAATATGAAAGCAGGTAAGGCACCTGGTCTGGATGGATGCCATGCAGAATGTCTGAAAAAGGGAGGTACAGTGATTGTGGACTGGCTGGTGAGGTTATTTAATGTTTGCTGGAGAGAGGGTAGAGTGCCAGAGGACTGGAGGAGTGCCTGTATAGTTCCTCTTTACAAGGGAAAAGGGGACAAGTGTGAATGTAGTAGTTTCAGAGGAATTAGCTTAAGTGTAGTTGGGAAGGCTTATGGGAGGATCTTGATTGAGATGATTAGGAGAGGAAGAGAGGGAGTAATTGGTGAGGAACAGTGTGGATTTAGGACAGGTAGAGGTTGTGTAGATCAGATCTTTGTGGTAAGACAGATATGTGAGAAAGCTATAGGAAAGGGTAAGGTTGTTTTTTGGGCTTTTATGGATCTGGAAAAGGCTTATGATAGGGTAGACAGAAAGGCACTGTGGGAGGTTATGCAGATATATGGGATAGGAGGAAAGCTTCTGGGAGCTGTCAAGAGTTTTTATGAGAGTAGTACAGCTTGTGTCAGGATTAGAAATGGAGAAAGTGAGTGGTTCGAGGTAAAGGTGGGACTTCGTCAAGGATGCATTATGTCGCTCTGGCTGTTCAACTTATACATGGATGGGGTAGTGCGAGAGGTAAATGCAAGGGTAGTGGGTCAGGGATTGGAGATGGTTAAAGAAAATGGAGAAAAGTGGGAGGATAGCCAGCTGTTGTTTGCGGACGACACTGCGCTTGTAGCAGAATCAGAGGAGGGATTGAGGAAGTTGGTGGCAGAGTTTAGGAGAGTATGTGATAGAAGAAAGCTGAAGATAAATGTCGGTAAAAGTAAGGTGATGAGATGTACAAGGGGTGAAAGTGGCAGTAGACTGGAAGTGAGCATTAAGGGAGAGCGACTGGAGGAAGTGGATAGTTTTAGATACTTGGGTGCAAATGTGGCAGGAAAAGGTGGAGTGAAGGTGGAGGTAGAATGTAGATTGAGAGAAGCGAGTAAATGCCTTGGTGGATTAAAGAGTGTAATGAGGAATAGACATTTGGGAATGGATGCTAAGAGGAGACTGTATGAAGGAGTGATTGTGCCAACAGCACTGTATGGGACAGAAACATGGAACATAAGAGAGGAAGAGAGAAGGAGTTTGAATGTGTTTGAGATGAGGTGTCTGAGAAGTATGATGGGGGTTACTAGGCTGGATAGAGTGAGAAATGAGGAGGTGAGGAGGAGAAGAGGGGTGGAAACGGAGCTGGGAGATAGGGTTGATGAAAGAATATTAGGATGGTTTGGACACATGGAAAGAATGAGTGATGAAAGACTAGTAAAAGAGGTATGGAAGGCAGTTGGCACAATCACTCCTTCATATAACCTCCTCTTAGCATCCATTCCCAGATGTCTATTTCTCATTACACTTTTTAATCCACCAATGCATTTACTCGCTTCTCTCAATCTACATTCTACCTCCACCCCCACTCCTCCCTTTCCTGTCACATTTGCACCCAAGTATCTGAAACTATCCACTTCCTCCAGTTTCTCACCCTTAATGCTCACTTCCAGCCTACTGTCACTCTTTCGCCTTGTACATCTCATCACCTTACTTTTACCCACATTTATCTTCAGCTTCCTTCTTTCACACACCTCAAACTCTGTCACTAACTTCCTCAATCCCTCCTCTGATCCTGCTACAAGCGCAGTGTCGTCAGCAAACAATAGCTGGCTCACCTCCCACTTTTCTCCATTTTCTTTAATCATCTTCAACCCCTGACCCACTACCCTTGCATTCACCTCTCACACCACCCCATCCATGTAAAGATTGAACAGCCAGGGCGACATAACACACCCCTGACGAAGTCCCACCTATACGTCAAACCATTCACTCTCTCCATTTCTAATCCTAACGCAAGCTCTACTACTCTCGTAAAAACTCTTGACGGCTCTTAACAGCTTTCCTCCTATCCCATATATCTGTAGTACCTCCCACAGTGCCTTCCTGTCTACCCTGTCATAAGCCTTTTCCAGATCCATAAAAGCCAAAAAAACATCCTTACCTTTTCATATAGCTTTCTCACATATCTGTCTTACCACAAAAATCTGTTCTACAAATCCCCTACCTGTCCTAAAACCACACTGTTCCTCACCAATTACTCCCTCTCTTCCTCTCCTAATCCTCTCAATCAAGACCCTCCCATAAGCCTTCCCAACTACACTCAACAAGCTGATCCTTCTGTAACTACTACACTCACACTTGTCCCCCTTTCCTTTGTTAAGCAGAACTATACAGGCAGTCCTCCAGCACTCTACCCTCTCTTAAACAAACATTAAATAATCTCACCAGCCAGTCCACCATAACTGTACCTCCTTTCTTCAGACATTCTGCATGGCATCCATCCAACCCTGGTGCCTTACCTGCTCTCATTATTTTAATAGCTGCTTTCACTTCATCCATTCCCTATTTCTCCTCCATTTTCCTCACTCATCAAATAAAAAATTGAAATAAATAGATAAAAAAAATAATGATAAAAAATAGAAAAAAAAAATGGAGGAAATTACAAGGATACTAAGAAGTGAGTCTGGTAGAGAAGAAGATAAAGGGAGCAGATGGATATTTGTTGAAGGAAGAGAAGACTGTGAGAAAATGGATGGAGTATTTCAAGCTGTTAACCTCTTCAGTACGGACCAAAATCTCGCGGGCAGCATTAGCTGCCAGACATACGATGTGTCGTAATAATACTCGCATCATAAAATATAGTCACCGCTTATATCGATCGTTCTCTCTTTCACCCATGAATTTTGATAACCATAGAAAATGTGATGAAGACAGTTTAGAGAGTATGTCATTACAGAGGGGCAACTACAATAAATATAATCAAGACGCCGATATGGCAGCCTCGCGTATCCACTTGCTCCTCATGCCGCCTACGTATGCGGCACCGTATGGAAGGGGTTAAGGACATCAGTATGCTCATAGCAAAATAATTGAATGAGACGGCTATATATATATTTTTTTTATCTCCAATTATCATATTTAGATTTAAACTCGTGTATTGTTTGAACTTGTGCTGTATTACCCAAGCTATTCCACATTACATCTATATGGAAAATTGTATTTCTTCTCATTCAACATGTAGTCTTTCTTAATTTACATCCATGAGCTCTGAAAGCCCTCCAATTTTTAATCAGGAGATCTTCTATTAATTAATTCTATCCCGTTTAATGATTTGAACACTTTATGTCACCTCTTTTCGATCTTTCAAAGTTGGTAGAACCAGTATTTTTAGTCTTTCCTCATATGGTTTATCTGCCAGGCTGGGAACCAGTTTGGTTGCTGCCCTTGGTATTCTCTCAATCTTGCCTGTATTTACTTAGTTGTATTATATGGGAAGGGGAGCTATGCTCATGTTGACCCATTTTTGTATCTCGCAAGATCAAGTTTGTTCTTAAATTCTTGTATTGTGTTTGCACATACTATTTTTTCATCCAGTTTGTTCCATATATCTATCACTCTGTGTGGGAAGCTGTTCTTTTTCAGGTGTCTTCTGTAATTATCCTTTTTGAGTTTCATTGCATGTCCCCTTGTTTTTCCTGTCCCACTTTAATAAGTCCTCTCTATCAAGGCATTCTTTCCTTTCATAATAATGTAGATGGTTAGTAGGTCCTCTCATTCCCTTCTTTGTTCCAGGGTTGACAATTCCAGTTCAGCAAGTCTTTGTTCATATGTCATGTTTGAAAGTGTTGGGGCCATCTTTGTTGTTGCTCTTTGTATTCTTTCTAATTTTCTTGTATTCTTTTTTGTACTGGGTGAACATATCATGACCATGTCCTCCATTCTGTGTGGGGACTATGATACTGACACATACTCCTATCTTGGACGTATCAGTGTTTCAGTAAGTTTTTTCATTATCTTCATCCGTATAATGCAACACTTTAGTCTTCTGCAGTAGTCCATATGTCTCTCCCACAAACCTGCTGATATGTCTGTCAGATGACAGGTTGTCTTTTATCAATACCCCCAAGTCTGTCTCCTCTTTTGCTTTTGTAATGGGTTTGTTTCTCAATTAATAGTTTAAGGATGGCCTTTTGCCACTATTGCCCATTTCTAGTACTTTGCATTTTTTTGTATTGAACTTCATTTCCCATTCTTGGCTCCATGAAAAAATAGTGTCTAGATCTTTTTGTAATATTCTACCATCCTACTCATCTTTCACTCTTATGATTTTTGTATTATCTGCAAACATGTTGGCATAGCTTGTTGTTCCTTCCATCATGTCATTAACATAGACAAGAAACATTATTGTTAGAAGCACTGAACCTTGTGGAAATGTCCATTATTTCTCTCCATCTCTCCATCTTGTCCCGTACTACTGTCCTCATATATCTTTCCTTCAAAAAGTTTTTCATCCATTCTAGTAGTTTGCCTCTCAGTCTCCAACATGCTCCAATTTCCACATAAGCAGACTATGAGGTACTTTATTAAATGCCTTCTCTAGGTCCAGGTACACGCAACACATCAATCACTCTCAAGTAAAAATTAAAAAGTTTTACACATGACCTTCCAGATCTGAAGCCAAAGTGACTTTTGTCAGAATGTTCATCTTTTCAAGATATTTGGTCCACCAATCTTTTACAATCCTTTCACATAATTTCACTATTGTGCTGGTTAGTGATACTGGCCTATGATTTTGTGGTGTTTCTTTGTTTCCACTTTTGTGAATTGGCACTATATTTGCTCTTTTCCAATCAAGTGTCACAATGGCTTCTTTCAATGAACATGTAATAAGACTGTGAATCTTGTCTGTTAGTTGTTCCCTATATTCTTTAAGTATCCAGTTTAAGAGCCTGTCAGGTCCTGAAGTTTTTGTCACATCCAAAGATCCCAGGAGATTGAGCACTTCTCTCACTCATACATTTATACCTGCTAAACCTGGTTTTACAAAGCATTACAAAGGTGGAGCATGCCGACAGGATACCTTTTGGTCCATAACTAGGTCGGATATGAAAGAAAAAGATAATGATAACAAAAATAAAATGAAAATCATAATAATATGAATAATGATAAATAAGATAAATAAATGCATAGGTTTTTTGCTCCCTTCACTTTTCTCCTAAAATTTGCACTCTTTTGTGAAGACCAATTGAAAACCTTCATTTTTTCTGCCTGAGCTGAGGCCTCTTCAAAGACCTCATCATCTACACATGGTGATTTTTTCCATCTCAATTTACCATTTATGACCTGTAAAACAGTTTTGTTTTGTCTTTGCATTTTTCTAATGCACCTCTTTCAAATTTGCTTTCTTCCTCCCTGCGAATTCTGATATAGTCATTCCTAGCTTTTTTTTTTTTTTTTCTTCTCCATTTCTTTCTCCATTTTCCCAACCCATATTCCTGGCCTTTTTTGCAATCTCACACTTTTTATTAAACCAATCCTATTTTTGCTTCTTTCTCTAATCTTTGGCACATGTTTATTCACTCCTAGGTTGTCAATATCAAGAAAGATTTCCCATTTCCACCTTATTCCTGTGGTATTCATGAATTCCTCCATTTGTTTCTCCAAAGAATTTTTTCAACTCTAAGTAATCTGTTTTCCAAAAAGTTAGTCTCCCTTGCCTGTGTGATTAATTCCTTGCCTCTTTCTTTATCCTTCAGGTGAAATTCAACTCTAACATGGTCACTTTTTCCTATTGGGCAAAAGTAGTTCAAGGAGCTGATGAGGTCTGGCTCTTTAGTTAGTAACATCTGATCTTGTGGGAATGTAATATTTTACCTGGGTCACTTCCTTTAACCACTGGGATGTTATGTTCTCCATTGCTATACTCAATAGAATATTTCCCCAAGAATCTGCTCTGCCATTTGCTTTCCATTCCTTCCAATTGACCTCACTTTAATTAAAATATATATCCAGTAAGGACTATGTTACTACTTTTTTTTAAGCTCTTGTCTTGGGGGGAACATATATCACCATCAAGTCTATTATTGTGCCCTCTAGTACTGATCATTAGGTGAATTGCTTCAGCCCTGCCATCACTCAGATTTTTGCCTTTTCCATATTTATGTCTTCCACCTTTATGGAAGAAAGGAAAAGGAGGAGTACAAGAAGAAGCTGAGAGAGAAGTAGAACTAGTTGTTGAGGAGGAATGGGAATGGTTCACAAGGTGTGCAAAGATGGTGTGTGGAACAAGGAGGATGAGAGGAAATAGAAGGAAGGGTAGTGAGTGATGGGATGGGGAAACAAAGAAGGTTGTAGAAGAGAAGAAGTGAGCTTTCACAGGTTAGTTACAAAATAGGATGAGGGAATCATATGAGAGGTACAAAGGAATCGAAAAGTAAAGCATAAAATAAAGGAGGCAAAGAGGAGAGCAGATGTAAAATGGGGTAAGAGTATAATGGAAAATTTTGAAAGTACATACATACATATACCAAGGCTTTTTCGCCCTTACAAGGGAGGTAGCCAAAAAGGAAAAGGCATACAATCACTCCCACCCATTCCATCCCTGAATACACTCCACACCCCTCCACCCTCCCTCTCATCTTAGCACCTCCTGGATGACGGGTCATCCCTGCACCTTGTCCACTGCCCTGGGTCAGAAGCAGTGTCGCAAGACACAGCACATCCACAGCAAGGCAGCTTCATTAAATTGGCGACCCCCCTCTCCGTCCCCCCATGCATAAAGAAGACGGGGAGAAATCCCTTCGGGCTGCGTCAAAAATTGCTCACACATACTACCTCACCCCCCATCCCCCTGCCCATTCCACCTCATGCATCACAACATCATCCATATACAACCATTCTCCATTCACCCCTGTCTTCTGTCCTCTCCTGTCCTTCCTCAACAGACATTCCCCTCTTCCCCAAAGCCCCCTTCACCCCATCCATCCACCTCATCCTAGGACATCCCTTCATGTTCACTCCCTCCACATTTGCTTTCCATGCCTCTTTTACTAGTCTTTCTTCACTCATTCTTTCCATGTGTCCAAACCATCCTAATATTCTTTCATCAACCCTACCTCCCAACCCCCTTTCCACCCCTGTTCTCCTCCTCACCTCCTCATTTCTCACTCTATCCAGCCTAGTAACCCCCATCATACTTCTCAAACACCTCATCTCAAACACATTCAAACTCCTTCTCTCTTCCTCTCTTATGTTCCATGTTTCTGCCCCATACAGTGCTGTTGGCACAATCACTCCTTCATATAGGCTCCTCTTAGCATCCATTCCCAAATGTCTATTCCTCATTACATTTTTTTATCCACCAAGGCATTTACTCACTTCTCTCAATCTACATTCTACCTCCACCTTCACTCCACATCCTGCCACATTTGCACCCAAGTACCGTATTTTCTGGCTTAAAATGCGCATCGGGTTATAATGCGCACCTATACACTTCGTTATCTCAGTACACAGATAGCGCGCACCGACGTATAACGTGCATGCCCGATCGCATTTGTCTATAACGCAGTTTTACCTCGGTATTTATATCATGTGAACGAGGTTACATGGAGAAGTATTTTTCATTGGCTAGAGCCACCACTGGGAAATCTGTTGATTTGTCACTAAATTAACCCCTTCCATACGGTGCCGCACACGTAGGCGTCATGGACTTAGATCTCGGTGGCAGCAGCCAATGCTAGCCGTACGACGTGTCGTAATAATACTCGCATCATAAAATATAGTCACCGCTTATATCGATCGTTCTCTCTTCACCCGTGAATTTTGATAACCATAGAAAATGCGATTACAAAAGAATTAGAAAGAATGTCATTATGGAGGGGCGACTACAATAAATATAATCAAGACGCCGATATGGCAGCCTCGCGAATACACTCGCTCCCCATGATGCCTACGTGTGCGGCACCGTATGGAAGGGGTTAAGTGTCAGTTTAGGCATCAATCAGGACACAACTAAGAAAAAGTCGGAACTACATGTACTGGTATATGACTCATGTTGTGCGTTGGTCCCTTATTACTTTGTAGCTTAAATAGTTTGTAGGAAATATGATCTAAAAAAAAGTTTATTGAAAGTAAAATATACAGAAAAATTTCGGGATTTTTACAGAAAATGTTCATTTTATATCTTGAGGAAATAATTCGTCTTTACCATTTTTTATTTAATACTGAAACAAACTACAGACTGTTTCGTTTTAGCTTTGAACCTGCAATGACAATGGTGAAATAGGACAGTCTCTCATTGAGGTGACGGTTAGTTAATATAACTCCCGAAAGAGGGTGTTGTAGTCAGGTGTTTGACACGAGTTTATGAACGGCCGCAACGGAATTTGTACCATACCTAAAGTGAAGCAACAAAGCCAACATAAAAATTAAAAGTAGGATGCTGTGAACATGGGCAAATATCATGAATATTGATCATGTTTCATGGTGTTTAGGCCTATTTAAACATGAAAAATAAGATTCGATAGATACCTACCTATACCAAATATTTATATACGGTAGCCCATGCTGTCGTATTCTTTCATGTCACCATGGCTGTTCTTCTTGTTCTCACGGAACGTCACGGAGAAGTGTGCCTCCCGACTTTGTGACGGCCAACATCGTCACGTTGTTGTGAAAAAAATTACACACACAGCCGCAGAATTTTTATCGTAGGTCGTAGATAATGCGCACCACCGGATAACGCGCACCCCCCATTTTTAGGCCCTTCCAATGGAAAAAAGTCGCGCACTATACGCCGGAAAATACGGTATCTAAAACTATCCACTTCCTCCAGTTGCTCTCCCTTAATGCTTACTTCCAGTCTACTGCCACTTTCACCCCTTGTATATCTCATCACCTTACTTTTACCCACATTTATCTTCAGCTTTCTTCTATCACACACTCTCCCAAACTCTGTCACCAACTTCCTCAATCCCTCCTCCGATCCTGCCACAAGTGCAGTGTTGTCCGCAAACAACAGCTGACTCACCTCCCATTTTTCTCCATTTTCTTTAACCATCTCCAATCCCTGACCCACTACCCTTGCATTTACCTCTCGCACTACCCCATCCATGTATAAGTTGAACAGCCAGGGCAACATAACGCATCCTTGATGAAGTCCCACCTTTACCTCGAACCACTCACTCTCTCCATTTCTAATCCTGACACAAGCTCTACTACTCTCATAAAAACTCTTGACAGCTCCCAGAAGCTTTCCTCCTATCCTGTATATCTGCAAAACCTCCCACACTGCCTTTCTGTCTACCCAGTCATAAGCCTTTTTCAGGTCCATAAAGGCCCCAAAAAAAATCCTTCCCCTTTCCTATAGCTTTATCACATATGAGGAGCCGCGTGCTGTAGGGGCTCAAGCGCCAAATTAGGAATTCCGAGTAATTAAGCATTAAAGTATGGGTACATATTACGGACATTATTTACGCGTAAAAATCAAACTGTAATATATCATTTGAAAGCTTTCGATCAGATCTTTTTTGCTATGTGTTTTTCATTATTTTTTTGTTGCATATTATTATTGAAATATGCAAATTTATGCACACCTATGTACGATTCCCAATATTCCCAATATGTGTGGCATGTAAATAAACATTCAAAATGGAAGGTAAATACATGTATAAAATATGTAATATAGTATGAATTTCATTATCCATTGTAATTATTTTAATGATTTTTTTAAATTACGTTTTTTTTTTTCTTTTTACTTTTTTTTTTACCAGACAGAGAGAAATCGCAATAAATACATGAAATTCACACAATATTAGTCACACTCACCATTCCAGGGAAGATGTGCCCACGTAACTTGAATAAGGGAGGGGGGATTAGTAATCGAGGATGTCGTCCGGCCCCTCATGCACGTCTACCTCACTCTCCCTTCAGTATGCAACTCTAACCCCTCGATACAGTGGGAATAAGGTAGAGAATCCTATCCCAGTCTATTGCCCCATGATCTAGAAGAGATGGAGCACCCAGAACATGCAAAAACCTGAAATCGCGGGAACTGGCGCTTGAGCCCCTACAGCATGCGGCTCCTCATATCTGTCTTACCACAAAAATCTGATCTACACAACCTCTACCTGTCCTAAATCCACACTGTTCCTCACCAATTACTCCCTCTGTTTCTTTCCTAATCCTCTTAGTCAAGATCCTCCCATAAGCCTTCCCAACTACACTTAACAATCTAATCCCTCTGAAACTACTGCATTCACACTTGTCCCTTTTTCCCTTGTAAAGAGGAACTATACAGGCACTCCTCCAGTCCTCCGGCACTCTACCCTCTCTCCAGCAAACATTAAATAACCTCACCAGCCAGTCCACCATCAATGTACCTCCATTTTTTAGACATTCTGCATGGCATCCATCCAGACCAGGTGCCTTACCTGGTTTCATCATCTTAACCTCCTCAGTACGGGCCTTAAATCTCACGGGCAGCAGCCGATGCCAGCCGTACGATGTGTCGTAATAATACTCGCATCATAAAAAATAGTCACCGCTTATATCGATCGTTCTCTCTTTCACCCGTGATTTTTGAAAACCACAGAGAAATGGGATTAAGAGCAGATTAGGGAGAATGTAAAAACACAGGGGCGACTACAATAAATATAATCAAGACGCCGATATAGTCGCGAATCCACTTGCTCCTCATGACGCCTACATGTGCGGCACCGTATGGAAGGGGTTAACAACTGCCTTCACTTCATCCTTCCTTATTTCTCCTCCATTTTCCTCACTCATCACGGTCATTTTCTTAGCATTTCCCACTGCAGCTATCTTTCCCTCCCTATCCTCCTTCACATTTAGCAACTCCCTAAAATATTCTGCCCATCTTCCCCTTACTGCCTTTTCTTCCATTATCATCTCTCCATCTGCACCTTTTACCTTTTCTTCTCTACTTGATTCGCCTCCTCTTCCTCTCTTAATTTCTTTCCAAAACATCTTTTTGTTACTTTCAAAATTTTCTGTCATACTCTTACCCCATTTCACGTCTGCTCTTCTCTTTGCCTCCTTTACCTTTTGCTTTACTTCTCTCTTCTTTTCTTTGTACCTCTCATATGACTCCCTCGTGCTATTTTGTAACCAATCTGTGAAAGCTCACTTCTCTTCTACAACCTTCTTTGTTTCCTCATCCCACCATTCACTACCCTTCCTTCTATTTCCTCCTGTCCTTCTTGTTCCACACACCATCCTTGCACACTTTGTGACACCCTCCTTGAACTATCCCCATTCCTCCACACCTAGCTCTACTCTATCCTTCACTCCCTCCCACTCCTCCTTCAGCTTCTTCTTGTACTCCTTCTCCTTTTCCTTTTCATTTAAAGAGTTCACTCTAAGCACCTCCCTACCTTTTGTCCCTTTCCTCTTTCTCCATCTATCCTCCACTCTCAACTTACCTTCCACCAAAAAATGATCTGATATTCCTCCACCCTCTCCCCTTAGCACATGTACATCCTTAACTCTTCCTATCATAATCCTCTTTACCACTACATAATCCATTAGCGCTCTATCTACCACCCTTCCCTCCACCCCCCTCTCCCATGTGTACTTATGCTTGACTTTCTTCCAAAACACTGTATTTGCTATCATCAACTCTTTTTCTAAACACATTTCCACCATCAACTCTCCACTACGATTCTTTCCTGGAACTCCACATTTCCCAACCACTCCATCAATTGGACCATTTCCTACCCTAGCATTAAGGTCTCCCAGTGCTATTACATTGACATTTCTCCCTAAATCTTCTATGCACTGATTTAAATCTATCCAAAAGGCCTCCCTTTCTTCTACACTCTTCTCACTGCCAGGCCCATATGCACTTACAAAGACCCACATCTCCTTTCCCAGTTTCACCTTCATCCACATGAGATGTACAAAAGGAAAAAGTGGCAGCAGACTGGAAGTGAGTATCAAAGGAGAGAGACTGGAGGAAGTGGAGAGTTTAGGATACTTGGGTGTGAATATAGCAGGAAAGGGAGGAGTGGAGGTGGAGGTAGAGGTAGAATGTAGATTGAGAGAAGCAAGTAAATGCCTTAATGGATTAAAAAGTGTAATGAGAAATAGACATTTGGGAATGGATGCTAAGAGGAGATTGTATGAAGGAGTGATTGTGCTGACAGCACTGTATGGGGCAGAAACATGGAACATAAGAGAGGAGGAGTTTGAATGTATTTACCTAGTTGTATTTTACGGGACGAGAGCTATGCTCATAGTGACCTGTTTTCATATCTCTCTGCATCCAGTTTATTCTTAAAATCTTGTATAGTTTTGGCACTCACTGTTTCTCCATTTAGTTTGTTCCAGACATCAATCACTCCATGTGGGAAGCTATTCTTTTTCAAATCTCTTCTGTAACTGTCCTTCTTTAGCTTCTTTTCATGTCCTCTTGTTTCTCTTCTGTCCCATTTTAAAAAGTCACCTCTATCAAGAATTTCCATCCCTTTCATAATTCTGTAAATGGTCAACAAATCACCTCTTTCTCTTCTCTGTTCCAGTGTTGATAGATGTAATTTCTCCAATCTTTGTTTGTATGTCAAATTTGATAGTGTAGGTGCCATTTTTGTCACTGCTCTTTGAATTCTTTCTATTTTTTTTTTTTTTTTTTTGGCTAGGTGCCCATAGTGTAGCAGCATATTTTAGTTTACGTCTTATTAGTGCAACCACTATTTTCTTTACCATTTTTTCATCCATGTAATTGAAGGCCACTTTCATTGATCTTTATAAGTTAAAAGTCTCTCCAACTAATTTATTGACATGTTTATCAGTTGTCAAGTCACTTGAGATAATCACTACTAGATCCTTTTCTAAGTCGACTTTTTTGACTTGTTACCAATTTTATATTGACCCAATATTCTATTTTTGCTTTTTCCAAGTTCCATTATACTACATTTCTTGATGTTAAAGCTCATTTCACACCCCTGACTTTATTCCCATATTTTGTCCAGGTCTTCTTGTAGCAATCTGCAATCTTCTTCTGTGCTTACTCTCTTGAGTAATTTGGCATTGTCAGCAAAGAAGTTCATGTAACACTTCACTCCCTCATCCATATCATTTATATATATATATACATACATATACCAAAGGCTTTTTCCCCCTTATATGGGGGGTTAGCCAAAAAGAAAAAGGCATAGAAATCACTCCCATCCACTTCATATCCCATATATTCCACTCCCCTCCACCCTCCCTCCTATCCTGGCACCTCCTGGATGACGGGTCATCCCTGCATCCTGTCCACTGCCCTGGGTCAGAAGCAGTGTCGCAAGACACAGCACATCCACAGCAAGGCCGGTTCATAAATTCGGTGACCCCCCCCTCCGTCCCCTTATGCAGGGAAGGAGAAGACAGGGAGAAATCCCTTCGGGCTGCATCATATTTTTCTCATACATACTTCCTCACCCCCCATCCCCCACCCACTCCGCCTCACACATCACAGCCTCATCTAAACACAACCCTTCTCCATTCACCCCTATCTTCTGTCCTCTCCCATCCTTCCTCTACAGACATTCCTCTCTTTTGTAATGCCCCTTCCACCCCATCCATCCATCTCATCCTAGGACGCCCCCTCATATTCACTCCTTCCACCTCCGCCTTCCACCTTCTCTTACTAATCTTTCTTCACTCATTCTTTCCATGTGTCCAAACCATCCTAATACCCTTTCATCAACCCTATCTCCCAGCTCCTTTTCCACCCCTGTTCTCCTCCTCACCTCCTCATTTCTCACTATCTAGCCTAGTAACCCCTATCATACTTCTCAGACATTTCATCTCAAACACATTTAAACTCCTCTCTTCCTCTCTCATGTTCCATGTTTCTGCCCCGTACATTGCTGTTGGCACAATCACTCCTTCATATAACCTCCTCTTAGCATCCATTCCCAGATGTCTATTTCTCATTACACTTTAATCCACCAAGGCATTTACTTCTCTCAATCTACATTCCACCTCCACCCCCCACTCCTTCCTTTCCTGTCACATTCACACCCAGGTATCTGAAACTATCCACTTCCTCCAGTTTCTCACCATTAATGCTCACTTCCAGCCTACTGTCACTCTCTCCCCTTTTACCCATATTTATCTTCAGTTTCCTTCTTTCACACACCTTCTCAAACTCTGTCACTAACTTCCTCAATCCCTCCTCTGATCCTGCTTCAAGCGCAGTGTCGTCGGCAAACAACAGCTGGCTCACCTCCCACTTCTCTCCATTTTCTTTAATCATCTCCAACCCCTGACCCACTACCCTTGCATTCACCTCTCACACCACCCCATCCATGTAAAGATTGAACAGCCAGGGCGACATAACACATCCCTGACGAAATCCCACCTTTACCTCAAACCATTCACTCTCTCCATTTCTAATCCTAACGCAAGCTCTACTACTCTCATAAAAACTCTTGACTGCTCTTAACAGCTTTCCTCCTATCCCATATATCTGTAGTACCTCCCACAGTGCCTTCCTGTCTACCCTGTCATAAGCCTTTTCCAGATCCATAAAAGCCCCAAAAAATCCTTACCTTTTCCTATAGCTCTCTCACATATCTGTCTTACCACAAAAATCTGATCTACACATCCCCTACCCATCCTAAAACCACACTGTTCCTCACTAATTACTCCCTCTCTTCCTCTCCTAATCCTCTCAGTCAAGACCCTCCCATAAGCCTTCCCAACTACACTCAACAAGCTGATCCCCCTGGAACTACTACACTCACACTTGTCCCCCTTATGGCAAACATTAAAGAAGCCAATACAGAGCCTTGCAGGAGCCACTTATCATATCTTCCCAGTTCGAATTTTTGTCTCTAAGTACCACTCTAATTTTTCTCCCACTTAGGAAATCCTTCATCCATTCCAGTAGCTTACCTTGTATTCCTCCTATTATTTTAATTTTTCTTATTAACTTTTTATGTGGTACTTTGTCAAAAGCCTTCTGCAAGTCCAAGAATGCAGAATCTGCCCAGCCATCTCTTTCTTGTATTATCTCAATTAATCTCGAGTAAAAACATATCAAGTTTGTGGTACATGATCTTCCACTTCTAAAGCCAAATTGTTTAGGGCTTAATATTTTATTCTCTTCAAAGGGTTTGATCCATCTTCGCATATTTTTGCTACTGTGCTTGTAAGGGATACCTGTCTGAAGTTTGTAGGATCTTCTTTGTTTCCTCTTTTATATATTGGTACTATGTTTGCATCTTTCCAATCTTGCGGTACCTTTCCTTCTTTGAGTGAAAATGTATTATCTTGTATAATTTGTCCATCAGTTCGTCTATACACTCTTTCAGTATCCAATTTGCATTTCCATCTGATCCATGCAATTTCCTAACATCTTGGTTTTTTATTTGGTCTCTTATTTCTTTCTGTGTTATCTTTATTTCTTTCATTTTAGGGGGTCTTTCTCGTTGTCCATCTTCCCAAGTTTGTGAGCTCTCAATTGTAAAAACAGACCTGAAATGTCAGATCATAACTTCTGCCATTTCTGTGTCATCTATATATTCTTTATCTCCTTCACACAGTTTTACAATTTTGTGTTTGTGTTTTAATTTATCATTTACATATCTGTAAAAGAGTTTAGGTTGATCCTTACATTTGTCTACAATATCTTTTTCATAGTTTCTTTTTTCTCTCCTTCGTATATTCACATATTCGTTCCTAAGTTTTATACAGACGCTCCTCAACTTACGTTTTAGTTACGTTCTGAACGGCCGAACGTAAGTTGAAAATGAACGTAAGTTGTTACTGTACTATACATCCGTAAATTCTATTACCGTATCTTATAAAACACCCCTAAATAATTAATTATACACATAACATTGTAAAATAATAACATTAATTTCAAATAAATTAAATTCAAGCAACATAAATTGAGATGGTGGAGGAGGAGGGGGAGGAGGAGGCAAGGCACGTTCAGTCTGTCGTTTGTGCCATGTAAACAATGGACGCAGCGTCATGCGTAAGTATCGTTTGAACTACGGAGCGCGCGCTAAACTAAAAAATTCACTTTTTTTTTTTTTTTTTTTTTTTTTTACAGTCAGTTCAAACGTAAAATTAAAAAAACGTAAAACGAATGAACGTAAGTAGAGGAGCGTCTGTATATGTTTGCCATTTGGAGTTTTTTTGTCGCTTTTCCATCTTTTCCAGGCTTTGTCTCATCTGTCTTTATCCTCACTGCACCTTTTGTAATACCAATACTTTATATAAATATCTTTTTGCTTTTTCTTTGGTACATATTTATCAATTCCTTGTACTTTTCTTTGAATATGTTCCATTTGTCTTCCATCTTTGTTTCCTGTTTGGAGAATTTATCCCAATTTGTGTTTTGGAATTTTTTTCTTAGTTTTACTAAATCCATTTTGTTGTACATTAATCTTCCTTCTCTATGTTTATCATTCCTTCCTACATTGTTTTGTTCTTTTAATTCAAACTCTATTAGTATATGCTCACTCTTTCCAATTGGTGTTTTATACTCCATTTTGTTCATGATATCTGGTTCAGAAGTTAATATTAAGTCTAGTTTCAACGGTTCCTCATTGTTTCTATATCTATGAGGTGCCTGAGAAGTATGATAGGGGTTACTAGGCTGGATAGAGTGAGAAATGAGGAGGTGAGGAGGAGAACAGGGGTGGAAAGGTAGTTGGGAGATAGGGTTGATGAAAGAGTATTGGGATGGTTTGGACACATGGAAAGAATGAGTGAAGAAAGACTAGTAAAAGAGATGTGGAAGGCAGAGTGAACATTATGAGTCAACCTAGGATGAGATGGATGGATGGGGTAAAAAGGGGTATAGGGAAAGAGGGGAATGTCTGTTGAGGAAGGACAGGAGAGGGCAGAAGATAGGGGTGAATGGAGAATAGTAATTTATGTATGATGCTGTGATGCATGAGGTGGAGTGGGTAGGGAGTATGAGTGAGAAATAAATTGATGTATCGTGAAGGAATTTCTCTGTCGTTTCCTTTCCTACATGAGGGGAAAGAGTGGAGGAGTGTCGCTGATTTGATGAAGCTGCCTTGCTGTGGATGTACTGTGTCTTGCGACACTACTTCTGACCCAGGGCAGTGGGCAAGATGCAGGGATGACCCGTCATCCAGGAGGTGCCAAGATAAGAGGGAGGGAAGAGGGTGGATGATGGTGGATTATGTTAAGGATGGAATGGATGGGAATGGTTTTTATGCCTTTGTTTTTTGGCCACCTCCCTTGTAAGGAGGAAAAAGCCTTTGGTATGTGTGTCTTGTGACACTGCTTCTGACCCAGGGCAGTGGACAGGATGCAGGGATGACCCATCATCCAGGAGGTGCCGAGATTGGAGGGAGGGATGAGGGTGGAGGGGAGTGGAATGTATGGGAATAGGTGGGAGTGGGTTCTATGCCTTTTTTTTGGGGGGGGCTACCCCCCCGTGTAGGGGGAAAAAGCCTTTGGTATATGTATGTATGTATGTGTGTAAGTTGAGAGTGGAGGATAGATGAAGAAAGAGGAAAAGGACAGAAGGTAGGGAGGTGTTTAGAGTAAACTGCTTAAATGAGAAAGAAAACAAGTACAGTCGAACCTTGAAAGCCCGTACCCCAAATGCCCGGGCCCTCGTATGACCGGTTGAAATGAACAAAGGGCGGACATTTCAAGCAAAGTTCCCTATTTGTCCGGTAGGTGGCAGCGACGGCTGTACACATGTACTCAAACCCAGCCCAGTCAAGCCGCCACCAGGGCTGCCGTTTCGTAGAATTTTGTACCAAAACGTAGTAAATTAGTGGCATGTGGCAACTGCAAAAGGACATGAGGAAATTTTTTCTACATATCAGTGGGCTGTTAAAAACATTCAAAAAATCAAATATTTGTTTAAAAATCATAGAACTAGTTATCAAATAATAAATGGTATATCAAAATATGACTTTTATTGGTAATTGTGTTACTTCTAAAATATTATACCCCAAAAGATACGTTTTTACCGTGTAGAAAAAAATTCTACGCTAAAGTTTCAGCTTTCTATTAGCGATGATAATATAAAAAAATAGTTTTTATATCTTACTGAATATGTTAGGGCATGGGGGCCTTATATACATTCAAGAACAAAAAAACTAGAACCAACATTTTCTCAAAGTTTGACAAGTGTATCTTGCTATGAAAGTCTGCACACGCCTGAGAAAAATGTATGCCCTGGTATGGCAACACTCCCATTCTACACAGCAGTGTAGAAAACACGGCAACCCTGGCCGCCACCACTGTCCCGCGTGCATACCTTCTGATATTTACAGTGTACGTAATAAAAAATACAATACAGTACACTGTATATACAGTACATTTACATGCCTGTATTAGTTATTATTACAGAATTATTAGTATTATAGCATTATTATTACAGTATTGTTATTATTACAGTGTTAGAGTATTATTCTTATGTGTTTCTATGCCATAACATACATTACCTATACGTATACCTCTATGAAAATCTACGGGTGTTAGGGCGATATTTTCGATGATCGGACGTTTGGCATGACCGGACCACCCTTCCCCCCAATTAGTCCGGGCTTTCGAGGTTCGACTGTAGAAGAAGCTGAGAAAGGAGTGGGAGGGAGTGAAGGAAAGTAGATCTAGGAGTGGAGGAGGAATGGGGATGTTTCAAGGAGGGAGTCACAAGGTGTGCAAAAATGTTGTGTGGATCAAGGAGGATGGGGGAAATAGAAGGAAGGGTAGTGAGTGGTGGGATGAGGAAGCAAAAAAGGTTGTTGAAGAGAAAAACCAAACATTCACAGATTGGTTACAAAATAGGAAGAAAGAATCATATGAGAGGTACAAAGAAAAGAGAAGTAAAGCATAAGATAAAGGAGGTAAAGAGGAGAGCAAGTGTGAAATGGGGTAAGAGTATGACAGAAAATTTTGAAAGTAATATAAAGGTAATTTGAAAGGAAATTAAGAGAAGAATGGGAGGTAAATCTAGTAGAGAAGAAAAGACAAATGGTGCAGATACAGAAAGGATAATAGAAGAGACAGCAGTAAGAGGAAGATGGGCACAGTATTTTAGGGAGTTGCTAAATGTGAAGGAGGATAGGGACAGAAAGGTAGTTGCAGTGGGAAGTGCTAAGAAAATGACAGTGATGAATGAGGAGAAGTAAGGAAAGATGAGGTGAAAGCAGTTATTAAAACAATGAGAGTAGGTTAGATGGGTGTCATGCAGTGTCTAAATAAATGGAGGTACAGAGATAGTGGACTGGCTGATGAGATTTAATGTTTCTCTAAAAGAGGGTAGAGCACCGATGGACAGGAGGAAAGTTCCACTTTACAAGGGGAAAGGTACAATTGTGAGTGCAGTAGCTTGTTGAGAGTAGTTGGGAAGGTTTATGGGAGGGTTTTAATTGAGAGGATTAGGAGAAGAACAGAGGTAGTGATTGGTGAAGAACAGTGTTGGTTTAGGACATGTAGGGGTTTTGTGGATCAGATTTTTGTGGTAAGGCAGATATATGAGAAAGCCGTAGGAAAAGGTGAGGATGTTTTTTAGCCTTTATGGATTTGGAAAAGGCTTATAACAGGGTAGACAGGAAGGCACTGTGAGAGGTATTACAGACATATGGGATAGGAGGAAAATTGTTAAGAGCAGGAAAGAGTTTTTTATGAGAGTATTAGAGCTTGTGTTACAAATGGAGAGTGAGTGGTTTGAGGTAAAGGTGGGATTTCACCAGGGATGTGTTATATTCCCTTGGCTGATCAATTTATACGTGGGTGGTGTGAGAGATAAATGCAAGTGTAAAGGGCCAGGGACTGGAGATGGTTAAAGAAAATGGAGAAAAGTGGGAGATAAGCCAGTTGTTTTTTGCTGACAACACTGCACTTGTACCAGGATTAGAGGAGGGATTGAGGAAGTTAGTGACAGTTTGGGAAGGCGTACAAAAGAAGATAAATGTGGGTAAAAGTAAGGTGATGAGATGTACAAGGGGAGAGGATGGCAGCATATTGATTGGAAGCAAGTATTAAGGGAGACTGTAGAAAATGGATAGCTTTAGGTACATGGGGGCAAATGTGGTGGGAAAGGAAGGAGTGGAGGTGGAGGTAAAATGTAGATTGAGAGAAGCAAGTAAATGCCTTGAGGGATTAAAAAGTGTAATGAGAAATAAACATTTGGGAATGGGTGCTAAGAGGAGATTGTATGAATTGGAAATCAAAGGTATAGATTAAGTTGGAACTGTACATGAATTCGAGTCTTGGTATGTTAGAAAATTAGGAAATAGGGGATGGGACCCAGTGAGTATTGTTTCTTTCCTGTATACTACAATTAGGTAAATACACCACAACACCCTACAAATCATACATAACAAATCCCTAAAGACAATTACAGGCTGCACAAATACAAGACTTACTGACTACTCCAAGAAATGAAAGCCCTCAAAGTCAAGAATTACCTTGACATGAGAGGCATACAAACACTTGCCACAGCCCCCACAAACACAGCACACACACTATAATTCATAGTAGAATGCCCACACATGCCAAGAAACTTCAAAACAACACCCAAATACCTATATCACACGCAAGTACTCTTTTCTCTTCCTCGACAACCACCAGACACCAGCCTCCAGTAGCATATCCATAATCATATTGCTTACTACTTTATCAACACATTGGAAGACAATAATTTGCTGCATCCCAGACCCCCTGATATCTCTCTCTCTAAATCCTTCTTCACCTAAAAGAACAGTCCACCATCCAGCCCGTCTAAGCTACCAGAAGAGGCTGGATGACTGCATCATAGATAACTGTCCAAGGTGCAACACTTGACCCCATGCTATACAACACAATATTGCATTGTACACAATCACACACACCAACAACACAATATACACACTGTAAGGGATTTGTGGTAAAACCCCATTTCAGCCATGACATTCCTCAGGGAGTTGGGACTGTTCAGTCAAACAGTCTAGGGAATGACAATGACAACAACTGTATGGTCCTCTATATTTCCTTAAATTCACTTTTGTATTGTATGGGAGGACCAAAAAATAAATGAATAAGATAATTGCCACTAGAATTTGCAGTTAGTCTAATATGATTTAAATTTCCTCTTACAGGTCTAATGTCAAATTTGACACCCGAGAACAGCAAAAAGGATCCAAAGAAACGTCGAGGATCAAAGAAGTTCAACTGTTATTTTGATGAAAATACAATTATTTGTTGAGCTACAGGAAATTGTAGTATGTAAAACATGAATTATTGTACATAAAATATATTTATACATGTTGAAATGTTTTATTTGTAAAAATATACTGCAAAATTACTTGGGACAATTATTTTATAAGGAAAGAAAAATGTATGTGCCAAAGGCAGACTTGGCTTCCTGGAGGCATTTTAACTTCTGCCTCACTACCATGTGTTACCCTCAGCAATTGGCTCCTACCAGGGAAGTCTGCTAAATGTGCTGTAGCAACTGGGACTGATTCTATATTCAGTCACTATCTAAACTTACCCTCAACTATCTAACAATAACTTTATTCTTCCTATTAATTACCCAATTTTTGGGTAATTGTATAGGACAGTGGGGCCAGGAAATGGTGATCTATGGAAACCATAGTCCAGTGGTTCTGGACATAGTCCCTGGTTCATGACCCAAATTTGAGTCACCAAGGATTTGTGGATTTGTTATTCTCCAACTATTCTTTTTAGAAATATTATTATAAGCACTAATACTGTATTAGACTACTTAAATTATTAACATATAAGCACAACTGTTGTCGTAATTAATTGATCACAAAAGCGAACGTTAGAGAACTTACCTGTTTGAGTTCTCTAACAAATCGTTAGAATTGAATACAAGCTTGAGGCTTCGATGGTTGTAGATCCTTGCTGAGGTTTTATTGTCCTGGTGACAGGGTTAAAGCTTGTCACTGATACCAGGGTTGAAGCTAGTCTGGCGTTCAGGGACTAAAACTTAGTCTCGTACGGCTGGAGTTGTAATGAGCCTTCAAAAATGGTTTTGAAGCCATGGGACAACTGATACTTCAAGTACAAAGGATTACAAAGGTGGAGCATGCCGACAGGAGACCTTTTGATCCATATCTAGGTCGGATGAAAAAAAAAAAAAAATCATATTAGTAATACAATAATAAATAAAAACTATAATAATGTAAATACCAAATAAAATACATAAATAAATGTTCCCGATTTGTTAATCAAATTACAACATAGGCTTAAATAAATAATAAAGAAGGAGGGGAGTTTAATAATATATTAATTAAAATTACGATAGTGTGGTATGAAGTTACAGGAAAGATTCCCCAAATTGAAAATTAAACAAGCTTTCGGGAAATTGCTGTAGCTCAAGGTAAACAATGCCATTCCCGTAACAACAATTACCACACTGTAAAGACATAGTCAAATTGTTTCAGAAGCTCAATTATTTTAAAATCTAAATGAAACAAATGTTCATGAGGGTATGGGTTGCCATGGTTGATCTGGACAGGATTTTGAGTCACTGTAAAAAAGGTTAAGAACCACTGCCCTAATCACAACCCATATGGTGAGCAGTGCAGGCTCAATGGCTGCCCTGTATTAGGACCAAGGAGGCAGTACAACACAGGAGCCTTATCCATTCTAAGAGATGAAGTTTTCTTTAGTTGTTGTTGTTGTTGTCGTTCCCTAGACTGTCTGTCCGAGCAGTCCCATCTCCCCAAGGAATGCCATAGCCGAAACTGGGTTTTCCCACAAATCCTTTATAGAGCGTATGTTGTGTTGTTTGCGTGCATGATTGTGTATAATGCAGTCTTCCATTATGTGTTGTATGGTATGGGGTGAAGTGTTACATCCTGGGCAGCTGTTCACAACGCGGTCATCCAGCCTCTTCTGGTAGCTTAGAAGTGCTGGGTGGTGACCGCACCGCAGTCTGGCCAAGTGGACTCTGTCCTTTCGTGGGAGAGAGGATTCAGAAGGGTGGATATCAGGGGGTCTGGCATGCAGCAGTGTGTTAATGGAGCAGTGAGTGATATGATTATGAATATGTTTCCGGAGGCTGGTATTTGGTGGTTGTGGAGGAAGAGAAGAGAGTATCTGTGCGTGATAAAGGTCTTTGGGTGTTGTTTTAATGTTTCTTGGTGTGTGTGGGTGTTCTGCTATGTAGTGTAGTGGGTGTAATGTGTTTGTGGTGCTACCTTGGGGAGTACCACAGTTTTCTTTAGTTGATATAAGTCCTGTTTTGAGATCTTGCCACCCTCTCCATCATGCCCAAAAAGAGATGAGAAAGATCTTAAAGTGGGATTAAGAAGCATGCTGGAGGAAAACTAAGTGTTGTATCACCACCTCTAATGGTGCACTTGGGTTTGACTCTCATCCGGGAGTTGATGCCAAGAGTGAAGCTGTAACTGAGATTGACAGTATGTTGTTGCTGTCAAACATTTCTCCTAACAACAAATTCATTCTTCCAATTAACACCAAAATTTCTCTGGTTATAATGTATAATAGGGAGGACAAGACAAAGTGATCTGTGGAGATTCTAAGTCACAACCCACACAGTTGGTAGTGCAAACTCAGTGATCACTGTAGTGGGATAAGGTCACTACATTTTTGCAGCATCCTGTATGACTGCAAAAACATGAAACATGAGAGAGGAAGAGAGAAGGAGTCTGAATGTGTTTGAGATGAAATGTCTGAGAAGTATGATGGGGGTTACTAGGCTAGTGTGAGAACCTGACTCTCACAATCTCGCCATACCCCTACCTGACCTCACCATGACCTTGCCTAAAAGTTTTATCAGAAAAATAAATGTTTGGGCATCCCATGACGGCCCTTATCGAGGAAGATATATATATCAAGTGAATGAAAAGACCTGGTGTATTCGGCTAGGACAGCCCACTTTGTGTAGTGACTGTAGCTATTGGCCAAAAGTTTGTAAGGGCTACAGCTTAAGCCAATCATAGAAAAATCAAGATGAACTGTACGGCCTTAGAGGGAGGTGCTTAACAGTAACCGAGGTTTCCTTAAATTAGAAAGACAGAAGAAAGTCAGTCGTTAGACAGCTGCTCCGAGTATCAGGTCAAGGCAAGTAGTCTGATTTTCCACTCCCACACATACACACACTCTAGCACTCGAAATAAACACAGAAACTTAGACCACTGGTTTTGTTCTCTCACCTAGCAATTACTCTAGTTCGCTTCTTCCAGTGGACATAGTCCTTGGTCTTCGGAGGAGCGTAACAGTGGTGGCTAGCGGTGGGATGCCTGCCCCTTACGCAAGCACGAATTACCCAGATACATAACACTACACGGGAGAGAACGATATTGTTGATGTTGATAGCATGCACATTCAGTGGTAGATGATAAGAGTTACAAGTGAAGTGATAACATACTGATTCAGTGGTAGAAAATAAGACATTTACAAGTGAAGTAACATACAGGTGATGTGTGAAGAGTGGTGATATTGAAGAAAGTCTAGTTGCGAGAAAAAAAAAATCACAGCTGGTAAACAGCTACAGTGGGTGATAACTCAACTAAAAAAGAGAAAAGAATGGCTGACCTGGGAAACACTGTAGAAAGGGGGGAACAAATCACCCTTGATTCTAATATGGAGCAAATCAGTGATGGAGTGGCTATGCACCTTTCGTTAAACGAGTCACCTGTGCCAGAGGATCATAAAGGATTGGGGCAAATGGAGGGGGATCTAGATATTATCTGCAAAACGTTATCCGAACAGCTGGATAAGCGAGACAAAGATAAAATTGGAAGGGTTGATGATCTTCCGTACTTTATTGCGCCGGGAATGGATCAACATCCAAAATACACTGTCTGCCCAGATGCACATGCGTGGATACGCATGATTGACAATCAGTGCCAATCAGCCGATTGGACCGATGTAGGACGCATAAGGGTCGTTATTTCGAGAACCCTACCTGGGTCAACTACAGCAAAGGCGGTCCATATGTGTAAAAGCAGTTTTCCTAATGATTGGAATGGATTCAAGACTATGTTTTTGAGTTTCTATCCGCAGTCAACCTCAAGTGATGAGCTATTCGGTGAATTGGAAAGCGCAAGGCGATTCAAGGGCGAACTTCTAGAAAATTTCAACATCCGATTACAATCTCTAGTTTCCCAAATCATAGATCGTGACCCCATGAAGGAGGCACCTGCCCGTTATGTGGCCCAAAGGAGGTTCCTTAGCATATTTCCAGCAGGGTTTGCAGAGTCTGCATCCTTAATATCTCCTGAGAACTACACTGAATTGATGACAAGGGCACTTAGTTATGTTACAAGTCACCCAGAACTCAAACTAAGTAGGAGAGAGATTTTGCAAGAAACGTCAGAACAAGAAGTGAACATGATGACAGCTGCTCATACCAGATCTCGACTGGAGGTGCCAGGGAAAAGAAGGTCTGAAAGGAGGTATGATGGAGGAAGCAGGACCAACAGAGCACATGGGTTTGGCTCTGATAAGAGTACGAAGAGAGAATTAGAATATAGTGCCGGTGAGAGGGAACCTAAAAGGAGGCGTTTCATACCACACTGCGAAGTTTGCCGTCGTACAGGCCATTCTAAGGAGAGATGTTGGTTTCGGGATGACGCATACCAAACAGGAATGAGCACCTCTAACACCTCCAGGTGGCAGGGGTAACACCGCCCTGACTCTCAGTGCCTGAAGTGTTGGGGGTGGGGACATGACAGAGTTAACTGCCCTTCGATAGGCCAGGCAGGCAAACGAAACTGGGCGTTGATACAAGGAAGGACAACCCAGAAGTATAATATTTCAAAAAACGAGGGAGGCCACAGGAAGTTCCGAAAGATGGGACGACGAGATTATTAACAAGAAAAATAGAGAAGTCAGTAGCAACAGAGAAAGGACACAGAGGGAGCTCAACCCTGCTGGTGCAAGTTGCACAAACAAAACAAGCAAAAGGGAAAGGCCTGATTATACTAAATGCACGAGTTGATGGTGAGACATGGAAGATTATGTTAGATACAGGTGCGGAAGTGTCCCTAGTACAAGAGGGGGCGGTGGCCCCCAGTAAGAGGAACCACTATGAAAGAAACGGAGTCGAGTTAAGAACAGTGAATGGATCTCCACTACGTCATACAGGATCCGTACTACTCACATTAACCTTTCCATCCTTGGAAGTTGAGCATGACTTTCTTGTTGTGAGTGAAACGAAACTTCCGGTGGACTTAATCCTAGGCATGGATTTTGCGCTAGAGAACCAAGTGAGGCTGAAAATAGCACCACTAGAGATATACATACGAGGCGAAAGGGTCCCGGCGGAACTCATTCCCTCTAGACAGGGAAATATTGAGTGCCTTGCGGATAAGAAGCATGTTTTGATGAACTGGTGTGAGTACGGGCATGCGGGGGCCTCAGACAAGAGATGCAATGAGACAAAATTGCAACATGAGGAATTTAGTGGGAGTACGTCATCAACACCCGGTCTTCACAAGAACAACATCGTTACATCACCTCCTGACCCATGTGAACCAAGCACAAAGGAGAGAGCAGGACCACACAAGTATGCATTCCCTGTCCGTTTTATCGAAGCCCAGAGTTTAGCTGGATTCTCTTGTGGGACGGTCGGTTTGGTAGTTAAAAGCAAAGGTTTAGGAATTATACCTCCAAACGTCAGGGCAGAGTTCGTGCCCCGCGAGAGAGCAGAAAGTAGCCAGATTTTAACCGGCGGAATTGTAGAGCTTCAACAAAACAACAAAGGAGATTTTTGGTTCAAGGCACCGTACCTCCATTTACAACCGGAGGAAATAGAAATAATGCCTGATTCCCCAGTAGGTGAGGTAAATCTACTGGGGGAAGTGCAAATTGACCAAACTCAAGAGGAGAAATGTAAACAAATTGGAAGATTGAATTCAAAGGAACAAGTTATAGGATTGATATCAAGGGATTCACGTATCAGAAAATTGCTTGAAATTGTTAATTCAAAATTTCCAGAACAAAATAGCAAGGAGAACAAGGAGCTAAGGGCGCTAGTGACAAAGTATGAACAAGTGTTCTCACTAGAAGATGAGCCTCTGACAGTTACCCCGTACTTCTTCCATGAGATACGGTGTGCCGGACCACCTGTTTTCAAGCATCCATACCCTATTCCTATGAAACACCAGGAGGAAGTGAAAACTCAGATAAGGGAGATGTGTAGGAAGGGCATCATACAACCATCTAGATCGCCTTACAACAGCCCCCTAGTACCAGTTGTAAAGAGAGACGGATCCTTAAGATTGTGTTTAGACTTTCGAGGATTGAATAAAGTAATTGAAGATGACAGATTCCCGCTGCCCAACATCAATTCACTCTTAAGGAGTTTAGGAAAGAGCACAATATTCTCATGTGTAGATCTTCGACAGGGATATCATCAAATTCCCCTGACACCAGATAGTAGAGAGAAAACAGCCTTTAGTACACCAGACGGGCATTACGAATACCGTACCTTGCCATTTGGATTGAAGGATGCCCCCTCATGTTTTCAGAGAGTGATGAACATGGCATTAACGGGGCTAATTGGCAGAGCAGCGTTTGTTTATATGGACGATGTGGTTGTTTTTGGGTCCTCTTGGGACGGACATCTAAAAAACTTGGAGGATGTGTTGGCAAGGCTAAAATCGGTAAACCTCTCCCTCAAACTGGAAAAGTGTGATTTCTTTAAGGATGAGATTAACTATCTGGGGCACGTGATATCAAAGGAAGGCATACGACCCCAAGCAGAAAAGATCGCAGCCATCAGAGACTTCCCGAGACCAGTTAAGTTAAATGAACTACAACAGTTCATGGGACTCACAAACTATTACAGAAAATTTATTCGAAATTTCGCACATATTGCAAAACCTCTCACGGGTATGATGAAGGGGCCACGTCACAAAAGTAATGCAAAAATCACACTAAGTTGGACACAGGAAGCAGATGAGGCTTTTCAAACACTAAAGAATACCCTCACGCAGGATGTGACCCTTTCATACCCAGATTTCACAAAGGACTTCGTGCTCAACACAGACGCAAGTGATTTTGCGATCGGGGGCGTGCTACAACAGCCTGACGAGAACGGTCATAGACGACCTATCTCGTTTTTCAGTCGCACGATAAATGACAGTGAGAGGAAATACTCAGCGGTGGAGAGGGAGGCACTCGCGGTGTACTATGGATGGACAGTGAACAGACCACTTATATTAGGATTTCCGGTAACGGTAGTAAGCGATCACAGACCACTACAATGGCTTTTCGGATACTCAGGATCGAGTACGCGCGTGTTACGATGGCAGATGGCAGTGGCAGACTTTGATTTGGCAATTCAATACATACCCGGAAGATCGAACCTGGTGGCGGATGCCTTGTCTAGAATAAGGGAGGCAAACCACCCCATTGACTCTTGCATAGTATCGTCAACAACAAAGGACAAGGAGAGAAGTGCGCGAGCTAGGTCAACAACAAAGGAAATAGATAGGAGTGTGCAAGCTCCGGATGAAATTGTCCAATGGGACCCAAATGAGGTTAGAAGTAAACAGGATGAACACCCATTTTGGGGCAAAATAAAACAGTACCTACGCGGAGAAACAGCGGAGCCACCGCCATCAAAACTTCCTTTATCAGATTTTTCTATAATGCCAGATGGCATATTATACCACACCGTCACTAATGTCTATGACAGGAAACAATACAGAGTAGTTGTACCCGACCACTTCATTGAGACCGCGTTACACCTCGCGCATTGTCTTCCCCTTTCCGGTCATGGGGGTCATCGAGTAACATTAGAACGACTACGGAAGTTCGCGTTCTGGTTGAAGATGGATCGCGACGTTAAGGCATTTGTGAAGCGCTGCAGTGTATGTGCAAAGTGCAAGCCCTCAAGGGATGCACCGGCTCCTTTGCAACGGTTTCCCGATGTATTAGAAAAATTTGAAAGGGCTCATTTAGACGTGGTCGGACCATTTCCTACCACGTCTGAAGGTTACAAGTACATACTTACGATTATTGATGTGCTCACAAGGTTTCTCGTCGCGGTGCCAGTGAGGAACAAGGAAGCCAAGGAAATAGCTCAAGCCTTCATCACCCACCTTATCAGTATTCACGGTGCTCCACAACAAATCATCACTGATGGTGGAGGTGAATTTGTGAACGAGGTTTTGGAAGAAGTATGTACACTGCTGAAAGTTGACAAAAGGACGACAACACCGTATCATCCATCAAGTAACGGCCTCGTCGAGCGAGTAAATGGGACAATAGTACAAATACTCAGAAGCCTAAGTATGGAAAGCCCTTTACACTGGGATGTCATGCTCCCTTTGGCAGTCTTTGCTTACAATTCGGCTTACCACCGAACGGTGCGTGATTCACCTCACTTCTTAATGTTCAACAAGGACCCCTCCATCCCATACTTGACATTTTTTAGTGATCAAAGGCCATGGTACAATATTGACAACCTAAACGCGCGAACTTGCCAAATTGCAAACAAGGTTTTTAACCGCTGTCAGTCATTCTTAGAAAAGGGATCCGCGGACCGTGAGAAATATCGCCCTAAGTCAAAGTACAAAGCAATAGCTTTGGGTCAGCGTGTCTACATCCCCGCCGTACCAAAGCAGGGCGTGCGGAGGAAGCTGCAACCTCTTTATGACGGTCCGTACCGCGTGGTGAGAAAAATCAGTGAGGTTGTGTACAGACTTAAAAATATTAAAACAGGCAGAGAGGTTTCTAGCCACACCGATCGGATCAAAGTTGAGGAATGCCTGTCACCACTGGAGAACAGTAATGTGGGACGAGTGTACCCGGTGCATGAACATGATTTAGCAGAACGACATGTTAATGAGGAAACAAAGAGTGATACAGTAAATAAAGACGATGGTCCAACTAGAACTCTTCGTTCGCGGAAGGTGTATAAGTGACTTTTTGACACCCTTTCTGCAAAAGGGATGAACTGGGAAAAAAAAAAAACACGAGTGCTTAAAGTGTATTTTAGAGTAATTCATACCTACCTTACGGTTAATGGACATACAATTTTAAGTTCTTAACATCCCCTTCTACCACTGGATACCTATTCATCATTACTAGCATATCTTTACTTACATAATTTTTATTAACTTTATGGTTAATAAGATTTAGTGCCCTTAATGGCGCCTAGTAACTTGACCTTGTGCTCATTTGAGACAATGGAGTAACTAAGAGGACTAATTGATAGTTTTAGTGCTTTCTGATACTAAATGAGAGTCCTACCTCATAGTCAAAAGAAATAATAGGTGCTAGAGTGTGGGAGGGACAGGCTACAGCGTCGCGGTGACCTGTTGGACGCAAGGAGCAGTCGCCCATTTCCTAGTCCCATGACACATTTCAAGGGACCACCTGCTGTTCTCGAGTCTTATTACAGATCCTTGGCGGGACAACCCTTCGGTGGATTTCGGAGGTGGATGCCACACTATTCCAACCGCCTCTGGGCCCTGGGACCACCTGCTCGGGTACCAACACCTGTTCACCTCGAGATCCTCTATCAGCCGCCGCCGCCGCGGATACGGGCATTATGGCACGTGGCTGGTCTATCCTGCCTCACGGTTGGGCTCGCGGTCATGTCCAGCTGGCGTGGCTGGCCCCGCCCCGCCCTGCGCGTCCGACGCGGGGCTGACGCCGCAGCATAGGCTCTGTGCTGCTCAGGGATACACTACCTCAAATCAGCTCGCTAGAGGCCTCCTTCGCACCCCGCAGCGACAGGACTTTATCATCGGAACTAGTGGGGCTCCGGCCCTTGCTCGGCTATACATTTTTATGTTCTTGTTTATTTTAGGTACCTATTCTTTTCTGTATTTTTGTATGCTGATTCTTTGTTTTTTTTTTTACGCTCTGGGACCATTCGTTCGAGGAGTTGATAGCGGGCCCCTATTAACTTTTTCTCGGCCGGGTCCCCCAGAGTTTTTTCTCCCCCTTTGCTGTGATTGTGTGTTTGTGTTTTGGGAGTTGGTTTATCGCAGGCTACTTTTCGTGTGTACACGATTCTCGGAAAGGGGGGTCTGTGAGAACCTGACTCTCACAATCTCGCCATACCCCTACCTGACCTCACCATGACCTTGCCTAAAAGTTTTATCAGAAAAATAAATGTTTGGGCATCCCATGACGGCCCTTATCGAGGAAGATATATATATCAAGTGAATGAAAAGACCTGGTGTATTCGGCTAGGACAGCCCACTTTGTGTAGTGACTGTAGCTATTGGCCAAAAGTTTGTAAGGGCTACAGCTTAAGCCAATCATAGAAAAATCAAGATGAACTGTACGGCCTTAGAGGGAGGTGCTTAACAGTAACCGAGGTTTCCTTAAATTAGAAAGACAGAAGAAAGTCAGTCGTTAGACAGCTGCTCCGAGTATCAGGTCAAGGCAAGTAGTCTGATTTTCCACTCCCACACATACACACACTCTAGCACTCGAAATAAACACAGAAACTTAGACCACTGGTTTTGTTCTCTCACCTAGCAATTACTCTAGTTCGCTTCTTCCAGTGGACATAGTCCTTGGTCTTCGGAGGAGCGTAACACTAGTAGATAGAGTGAGAAATGAGGAGGTGAGGAGGAGAACAGGGGTAGAAAGGGAACTGGGAGATAGGGTTGTTGAAAGAGTATTAGGATGGTTTGGACACATGGAAAGAATGAGTGAAGAAAGATTAGTAAAAGAAGTGTGGAAGGAGTGAATATGAGGGGGTGTCCTAGGATGAGATGGATGGATGGGGTGAAAGGGTCATTACAAAAGAGAGAAATGTCTGTGGAGGAAGGACGGGAGAGGACAGAAGATAGGGATGAATGGAGAGGGGTTGTGTATAGATGATGCTGTGATGCATGAGGGGGGGTGAAGAAGTATGTATGAGAAAAAAAAAAAAAGAATTGACGCAGCCCGAAGGGATTTCTCCCCGTCTTCTCCTTTTCTGCATAAGGGGACAGAGGGGGGGGGGTTCGCCGAATTTATGAAGCGGCCTTGCTGTGGATGTGCTGTGTCTTGTGACACTGCTTCTGACCCAGGGCAGTGGACAGGATGCAGGGATGACCCGTCATCCAGGAGGTGCCAAGATAAGAGGGAGGGAGGAGGGTGGGGGGGAGTGGAATATATAGGAAATGGAATGGGTAGGAGTGGTTTCTATGCCTTTTTCTTTTTGGCTACCCCCCATGTAGGGGGAAAAAGCCTTTGGTATATGTATGTATGTATGACTGAGCAATCCATTTTAGGATTCACCTTGCTTGCTCCACATAGGGAAGAGGCAAGAAAGGGTGCCTGAATCATGGCCTCTGTACCCCAACCTGGCTTGAGAGCTGCCCCTAGCAAGGTCACCCAAATCCCACTTGAATCAAGAGTAACATAAACAGTAACAGGATGCAGGGATGACCCGTCATCAAGGAGGTGCCAAGATAAGAGGGAGGGAGGAGGGTGGGGGGGAGTGGAATATATAGGAAATGGAATGGGTAGGAGTGGTTTCTATGCCTTTTTCTTTTTGGCTACCCCCCATGTAGGGGGAAAAAGCCTTTGGTATATGTATGTATGTATGACTGAGCAATCCATTTTAGGATTCACCTTGCTTGCTCCACATAGGGTAGAGGCAAGAAAGGGTGCCTGAATCATGGCCTCTGTACCCCAACCTGGCTTGAGAGCTGCCCCTAGCAAGGTCACCCAAATCCCACTTGAATCAAGAGTAACATAAACAGTAACAAACTACGAAATCCCCGTGTCCAGACAAAATTTTCCCAAGGATGCTTAAAGAGTGTAAGTTTGAAATTGTGAGCAATTAATAGAAATATTCAATAAGTTGGTTGATAGTGGATTTATGCCTATGTCTTAGAGCAGGCAAATGTTGCTCTTGTACTTAAAAAGGTTGATCAATATTCTGTGCGCAACTTCAGACCAATCAGTTTGATGTCAGTGATAGGTAAAATGGTAGACTCCTTTATAGCAAATGTTATTAGGGACTATATCAAAAAGCATAATCTGATTCATGACTCACAGCAGATAACAATGATATTTACAATGTTATATACCTTGACTTTAGCAAAGAGCTAGACAAAGTGCCCCACCAGAGACTACTAATCAAAATCAAAGCCCATGGCATAAGAGGAAAAGTGTTTGAATGGATTAGTGACAGAAAACAGCTGGCCAGCATTAATGGTGTAAAATCCAAATGGAGTGATAGTAGTGGACTTCCCCAGGGTTTGGTTTTGGGTCCCTTATTGTTTATTATGTATATAAACTCAAAATAAATAAATGAACAAATAGAAATAAATAAAACCCCAACAAAGTGAAATGTAAGAAACTGGTAGGATTTTTGAGAGGACAAGGGAACAACCAAGGATGAGATGGAGTGAAGGGGGTGTTGAGAAAGAGGAGAATGTTGAGCAAGGAAGGGAGATAGGGATGGGTGGAGAGTGGCTGTGTATAGATTATACTGTTATGCAGGGGATTAAGGGGTAGGGGATACTTATGTGTGCATGATATTTTGATATAGCCCAAAAGGATTTCTCCCCTTCTCTTTTTCTGCATGAGGGGATGGAGAGGGAGGGTTACCAATTAAGGGAAGCAGCCTTGCTGTGGCTGTTTTGTGTCTTGCTGCATTGCTTCTGATCCAGGGCAGTGGGCAGATTACAGGAATGACCCATCATCCATGAGGAGCTAAGGTAAGCTGGAGGAAAGGGTGGTGGAGGGGAGTGGAATGGGTGGAAGTGAGTACATGCCTTGACTTGGCTACCTCCCTTATAAGGGAAAAAAAGCTCTAGGTGTATAGATACACCAAACGCTTTTTCCTCCACACCAGGGAGGTAGCCAAGTCAAAAGCCATATACCCACTCCCAACCACCACCCTTTCTTCTATCTTATCTTAGCTCCTCATGGATGATGTGTCACCCCTGTATCCTGCCTGCCACCCTGGGTCAGAAGCATTGCAATAAGACACTACATCCACAGCAAGGCCACTTCATTTCATCAGTGACCCTCCCTTTTCTCTGTCCCCTTTGGACTGCATCAAAATATCATTCACAAACTACTCCTTACCCCCTCTCCCCTGCACCCTCCCATCCTTTCATCACTGTATCATCTATACACAACCATTCTCCTCTTACCCCTATCTAGTCTGGGCTCTAAAACGTTTCCGGGAACTCATTCTGGATCACAAAATCACAGTCATGACAGAGCACCAACCTTTAACAGAATTTTTCAAAGGAAAAACCTTACAAGGTAAGATAGCAAGATGGCATATAATCATTTTAGAATTCAACCCAAAAATTACCTACATAAAAGGAAAGGCAAACGTCGTAGCAGATGCACTTAGCCAAAACACCCTATTTGCAATAATCCCAACCACCAATTGTATCTCCCCCCCCCAAGAACTCCGAGAAGAACAGAGAAAAGACCCAAACTGATCACAGGTAATCCTCCACCTTGAAACAGGAGCCAACCTACAAACCCCTCCCCCTGTACCCCTCCAAGAATTACATCTAAAGGATGGAATTCTTAAAAGAGGCACCACTACCCCAACCCAAACAGTAATCCCAAACTCACTGATTCCAAGAATCCTCCAAATGGTACCCAATAGCCCCACTGCAGGCCACCAGGGTAAAGAAAAATGCCTTGCAAACACCAGACGGACGTACTAATGGCCCAAGATGGCCACCGACATCAATCGTCCCGTTGAAAACTGCATCACATGTAACCAGCTTGGACCAGACCCAAAACCACTCCAAATTGGAGATGTACCCATTCCATCAGAACCATGGGTTGCTATGGGCATTTTTTTTTTTTTTTTTTTTTTTTTTTTTTTTTTTTAAATACTCCCAAGCCACCAAGGTTCCCAATACATCCTTACCGCAGTAGATTCTTCCCAAAGTATACGATACTTATCCCCCTACCAGACAAATCGGCGGAAACAGTAGCCCAAGCCTTAGTCGACCATGTGTTCTGTGAGTATAACATTCCTTGTCAAATCCTTTCGGATAACGGATCTGAGTTCAAGAAAAAAGTCCTCCAAAACATAGCCAAATTATACCACATCAACATACTATACACCACAGCGTACCACCCACAAGGAAACAGACTAGTAGAGAGAACAAACAGAAAAATACTCAAAGTCCTCCGCCCCCTGCAAGAATGCCTTTGCGACACATGGGAAGATTGGCTCCCACAAGTACAAGCCTGCATAAATGGCTCTATAAACTCAGCAACGAAGAACTCCCCCACTTCGTACTCTTCGGCCAACCTCTCTATATGCCTTATGACATACTCGAAAAAAAAACCTCCCCCCCCTCTACACCATAGAAGATTACACAAAACACGTAGAACTTGCCATGCACTTGATACACAAAAGTCAAAAAGAACCTAGAACAAGAAAAAAAAACATAAATACTCTCGATCCTTGTCTCTCACCCCAGGTGATGTTGTCATGCTTAAACAACACAACAGATCTAACAAACTTAAACCAAAGTTCTTCGGCCCCCTGGTAGTAGCAGAAACGCACCTACGCACTTTTTTGTTGCGACGTGGGGTCGTGCCACCTCGTGGCGGAAACACCCCCAAAATGTGCCAACATGTTGCGACGTGAGTGCGAGGTCTTGCGGCATGGCACGAGGTTGTATTGCGATGTCTTGCGCAGTGCCGCGACGTGGACGCGGTGTTTCCTTGCGAGGTGTCACGGGATGAGGCGAGGCGTTTACGCACCCTTGCGACGTAATTACGCAGTGTTGCGAGGTACCTGCGTAGTGTCACGAAGTGTCACATAAAAAGTGCCCAAGCTACCAGGGGTATATATAGTGCTCGAAGCCTGGGGAAGTCACTCACACTACTGACCACCATAGAGGATGGATCAAGAGTACTACACAAGACGGGAGGCAGCCAGCATGATTGCCAGTATTCTTTTGGTAACTGCTGCCTATATCATCGAGAAGTATTGGACAAGAAGACCCGAAGAACGACAAGAGGAACCACCTGTGGCACCGATGGTACAAGCAGAAGCAAGAAGAAGAAGAAGAGCTAGAAGAACGACGTGGTGCCGGGAATGGCTGACGAGGAGATCCATATATGGAGATTATGACCAGCTGCTACAAGAACTACACCGAGAAGACCATAAGGGGTACAAGAACTTCGTCCGGATCGAACCAGAGATGGTTGACCGCATTTCTCCAATGCTCACCAAGAAACAGACGAGAATGAGAGATCCTCTAACTGTGGGATTGAAATTGGCTGTCACCCTCCGCTTCCTGGCAAGTGGGAACTCCTATACAAGTCTGCAATATAGTTTCCGAGTCTCCGAGAGTACGATTTGCAGATTTTTGCCTAAAGTGTGCAAAGCCATCATCGACACCTACAAACATGAAGTCCTGAAGTGCCCCAAAACTCCCGAGGAGTGGGATACGGTCGCCGAAATATTCGCGAAGAAGTGGAACTACCATAATTGTGGAGGGGCACTTGATGGAAAGCATGTCCCTATAAAGAAGCCCAAGAAAGGAGGATCACTATATTATAACTACAAGAAGTTCCACAGCAGATGTAAAGTATAAGTTCCTGTACGTCGACGTAGGTGCCGAAGGAGGTGCTGATGCTGGTGATGGAGGAGCCTGGATCAAGTGTAGCCTTCATCATGCCATCGAGCAGAACCGAGTGCGATTTCCTGAGGACAGCACTCTGCCGAATGATGACACTCCAATCCCCTTCCACATAATAGCAGATGATGCCTTCGCCCTCAAGACAACGCTGATGAAACCCTACTCCCATACATCTCAGGTTCACCATGAGAAGATCTACAGCTATAGGTTGTCTCGCGCTCGTCGTGTGGTGGAGAATACATTCGGTATCCTGCAAATGAGATTGCGATTCTTCGGCACCACCATACAACAGGAACCTAAAGTAGTGAAGCTGCTCACCATGTGTGGATGTGTCTTGCACAATCTCATACTCGACCACTATCCCTTTGCTCCCACCGACGTTGACCGCGAAGATGCTCAGCACAACATGCTACCTGGAGCTTGGGGGGAGGAACCGAATCTCATGGAACAACTCATGCTTCGAAAGGGATCAAACTACACAAGACAATGAAAGAATGCCCGAGATTACCTGGCCTACTACTACGCTCCAGAAGCAGGGCCAGTACCTTGGCAAGAAAGACTTGTCTATCGCAGAGGACGACCAACACAAGTGTAGATGCCTCAAATGTATATAAAATGAAAATGTATGTCTCACCACAAAACCTGTTCTTTTCATGAATAAAAATGTCTCGAGTCAAAATTTGATATAATTAGACAGACGTAGTGAGAGACAGACAGAGAGAACACCAATGTTGCGAGGTGGCACGAGGTCGTCACCTCGCACCACTCCGCGGCAAAATATAAAACTGTTTTAAAAACCTGGCGACGTCGTGCCATTTTACACGTTTCTTGCGAGGTCATGTCACGAGCTGGCACGATGTGTAGTACGCGTTCTTGCGAGGTGGCACGACTCCACGTCGCAACACGTCGCAACAAAAACGTGCGTAGGTGTCAACTTACCCTAAGCAATAACAACTACCACCTTATTGACCCGTCAGATGACACCCTCATCACAGCACATGGAGAAAAACTAAAACAAATAAAATCAAAACACTACGTAAACTCAATCCTAGACAGACATAGATTCCTACCAAACCAACCTCCACCCACAACCACGAATCATCAACCCCCTGCCTTTCACATGACACTACGCTCCAAGCGCTAACTCACTATACCAATCCAGATTCTCCCCCCTTAGAGGGCAGGACATCATGCTCACCTGAGTGGGAAGTGATCACGATCCCTATCCATCAAACCTTTCCCAAACTATATAGTCTCTCTTCACATCCTTCAGGATCGTGTTCACCTGGCAGAATCATACCCAAATCATACTCATAATGAGAAAAAAAAAAAAAAAAAAAAAAATCGGAGATAAGATACCCAACCCCACTCCCCAACTTCCAGGACACTCCTACCTCTATCCTCGTAGTATGCCTCATCGCAGCCCTTTCCGGCACTAAACAACCGAGGATGATTCCAAGAGCAATAGATTACAAAGGCGGAGCATACCAACAGGAGACCTTTTGGTCCATATCTAGGTCGGAGGAAAAAAAAAAAAAATGATAATAAATGAATAAATAAAAACTATGATAATGTAAATAACAAAATACATAAATAAATGCATAGGTATAATTAAATAATAAAGAAACAGATAAATAGAAAATACTGTAATAATAAATTGACATACAGTATAACTGATAATGAGAATCAAACAGACAAATTATAAAACAAAAACAAATAATATAGAATAAATAATAATCATTACAACATCTTGCTTAGGTGTATGATTCTTAAAGCTTCGAACTGAAATACATTGCACTGCCTCTGCAGGAAGTTTATTCCATTCATTAACTACACGGTTGGCAAAGTTGTTTCTACTCACTTCCAAATTGAATCTATTTCCGGACAGTTTGAGACCATTGTTCCTTGTCGGATTCTCATTCAGTGTGAAAATTTTGTCACTTTTGATATCAATTCCCTTTAGAATTTTAAAGACCTGTATCAAGTTCACCTCTGAGTCTACGCTTTTTTAGGGAAAACAGATTAATATGTTTTAGTCGATTTTCGTATGATTTATTTTTGATATTTGGAATCAGTTTTGTGGCTCGCCGTTGTACTTTTTCCAATCTGTCAATGCCTTTAATGAGGTTCGGTGACCATACGGAAATAGCATATTCCAAATGTCGATGAACTAACGATTTAAATAACTTGTGGGTAAAATTAAGGTGATGAGATGTACAAGGGGTGAAAGTGGCAGTAGACTGGAAGTGAGCATAAAGGGAGGGCGACTGGAGGAAGTGGATAGTTTTAGATACTTGGGTGTAAATGTGGCAGGAAAAGGTGGAGGTAGAATGTAGATTGAAAGAGTCAAGTAAATGCCTTGGTGGATTGAAAAGTGTAATGAGGAATAGAAATTTGGGAATGGATGCTAAGAGGAGACTATATGAAGGAGTGATTGTGCCAACAACACTGTATGGGACAGAAACATGGAACATAAGAGAGGAAGAGAGAAGGAGTTTGAATGTGTTTGAGATGAGGTGTCTGAGAAGTATGATGGGGGTTACTAGGCTAGATAGAGTGAGAAATGAGGAGGAGAACAGGGGTGGAAAGGGAGTTGGGAGATAGGGTTGATGGAAGAGTATTAGGATGGTTTGGACACATGGAAAGAATGAGTGAAGAAAGACTAGTAAAAGAGGTATGGAAGGCAGATGTGGAGGGAGTGAACATGAGGGGACGTCCTAGGATGAGGTGGATGGATGGGGGTGAAGGGGGCTTTGGGGAAGAGGGGAATGTCTGTTGAGGAAGGATGGGAGAGGACAGAAGACGGGTGAATGGAGAATGGTTGTATATGGATGATGTTGTGATGCATGAGGTGGAATGGGCTGGGGGATGAGATAGTATGTGTGAGCAAAATTTGACGCAGCCCGAAGGGATTTCTCCCCGTCTTCTCCTTTTATGCATGGGGGGACGGAGAGGGGAGGGTCGCCTATTTAATGAAGCGGCCTTGCTGTGGATGTGCTGTGCCTTGCGACACTGCTTCTGACCCAGGGCAGTGGACAAGGTGCAGGGGTGACCCGTCATCCAGGAGGTGCTAAGATAAGAGGGAGGGTGGAGGGGGTGTGGAGTGTATTTAGGGATGGAATGGGTGGGAATGATTTTATGCCTTTTCCTTTTTGGCTACCTCCCTTGTAAGGGGGAAAAAGCCTTGGTATATGCATGTATGTTAATGAGTGATGGACTTTTGAAGTCAAAAGATCGCGCAATCAGTCCTAGAATCTTGTTTGCTTTCTTAGAGGCTGAAATACACTGCTTGGATGATTTGAGATCGTTACTGATAATTACGTCGAGATCTTTTTCATTATTCATTTTTGTTAACGAATTTCCAAATAACTTGTAATGGTACTTACTGTTATTTTTACCTATGTGCATTACCTTGCATTTACTTGTGTTAAATTTCATTAACCACTTTTCAGACCATTGCTGTAATTTATCTAAATCTTCTTGAATATCCAATTGGTTTAAGTGATCATTTGCCACTCTGCACAGTTTTGTATCATCAGCAAATTTGGAAACAGTAGATTTTAGTCCATGGTCTATATCATTTATATATACTATGAATAGAAGTGGCCCAAGAACAGAACCCTGAGGAACTCCACTTGTAACATTTTTCCATTTAGAAGTTTTTCCATTTAAAACAACTGTCTGTTTTTGATCATTCAACCAATTACTAGTCCAACTTAATAGGCTACCACTTATTCCGTGTGAAGCTAAATTAGTAAGTAGTCTTTCGTGGGGGACGATATCAAAAGCTTTTGCAAAGTCTAAATATATTAAGTCTATATTGTTTCTTTTGTCATAATTCGCGATAACTGTGTTGTAGAATTTGAGTAAGTCACGCAAGAATGTTTCCGTTTGAAACCATGCTGGCTATCATTTATCAAACGGTTACTGTCTAAATGATGTTTGATAGCATCTCTGATGATAGTTTCCATTATTTTTCCTACGATTGAAGTCAAACTTAGAGGCCTATATTTATTTGGTTTCTTTTTGTCACATTTTTTGAATATGGGAGTAACGTTAGCTAGCTTCCATTCTCTTGGGACAGCTCCAGATATGATGGATTTCTTGAAAATAATTTCTAATGGAACAACAATCTCATTTTTCATTTCCTTTAAGATTCTTGGATGCCATCCGTCAGGCCCTGGTGTTTTATTAACTTTGAGTTTCTCTATACACCTTTTAATTTTTTCCTTTGTTATATTTACCGTAGTAAGGTAAACCTAGACTTTTCACAGGTTTCAGTTTGGAGTTCACTTTGAGGTGTTTCGTTTAAGAATACAGAGCTAAAATAATTGTTTAAAATATTACACATTCCTTCATTTGAATATTCAAGTTGACCGTCAGCAGATAATAATGGACCAATGTGATTCCTAACAACTTTTTTATCTCTAATGTAACTATTGAATTCTTTTGTATTCTCTTTGGATTTATCAGCGATATTCATTTCGTATTGTCGCTTTTTTTTTAATGTATTTTTTAAATCTCTCTGAATTGATACATAACTTTCATAGTCATTAGATGTACCCGAGCACTTATATTTCATATAAGCTCTATTTAGCAATACTTTTTTTCAGTGTCTTTGTTGAGCCTGATTTGGGGGACGTCTGTCCTTAAAAGGAATGTAAGTATGAATCATCTTAGTGAGCGTATTTTGAAATATTTCCCACATCTGATCTACAGGTCTTTCACTTAATTTTGCCTCCCAATCTGTAAGCTGAAGCTCCTGACGTAGTCCTATGAACTGAGCTTTACTGAAATCGGGTATTTTAGAAACACAAGTATCTATTCTAAAAGTTTTTGGGGGTTTGAATTTAAGTTGTGATCGCTATTTGTAACAGATTCACCGACTTCTACATCAGTTACCATGCTTTCGCCCCTGCAGGCCAGGTAATGGTCATCAGAGACACAATCACAGTAAAAATGGAGTTCGACATTGCGAGAACACACTCGGATCTAGAGTCAATACATAAACTTACGAATACAATATAAAATTACCTCCATACTACCTTCAAACACCCCAATCCCAAGACTAACTCCTCAAAATCAAGAGACAACATGTTCTACTTAATCTCCGACAAACTAAACACACTACTGTACCAACTCCACAATTGAACGGAGTGACATGACATCAACTTGTAACTCAGAACTCCACCATGCCTCCTTCAGACATAAAAGAGGACTCATGAACTTCATGGGCTCCCTTTCTAAATCCCTATTTGGCATTGCCACTGAAGAGGACATAACCAATGTTCACTTCACTATAGACAAAATGGCCTCCAAACTAAACGAGATGGGAAAACTTGTTCTACTAAACTCCCCAAACTCACAACACTTAGGGTTGATTCACACTATCGGTCCGGTCGCGCTCCGCTCTCGGTTCTGAGGTATTCAGGGTTGATTCACACTATCGGTCCAGTCGCGCTCCGCTCTCGGTTCTGAGGTATTCACACTATCGGTCCGCTCTCGTTCCCGTCATCCCCCCTCCCTCGACACCAGTAGAAGTATTACCATCAGTTACGAAGGATGTGTGACTTTTCTGACGAAGAGTTGGCAATAATCGCTATTGCACTTGATGAAGAAGAAGAAGGAAAACAAAATAGAAAAAGAAAGAAATTGTGGGTTCATCCTATGTTGCAAGATAGGAAGACTGAAGGAGAATTTCATACTCTGTATCCTCGTCTTATTGAGTATGAGAGTAAATTCCACAGCTATTTCAGAATGAACAAAGGAACATTTGAGAAAATACTATCCAAAATTGAGGATGACCTGAAATGTACAAGAAGATGCTGCACTTCCTGGCACTGATGTACTTGCACCATACGTTATAGTGGGAGATGAGGCTTTCCCGCTGAAGAGAAATTTGATGAGGCCCTACCCAGTTTCACAGACTGAACATAAGGTAGAGAAGAGGATTTTTAATTATAGATTATCTAGAGCCAGGAGGATAGTTGAGTGCACATTTGGTATTCTAGTGCAAACCTTCAGAATATATTTAAGGAAACTTAAAGCTATGCCTTCTAACGCTAATGCAATCATTACAACAACATGCATACTTCACAATCTGATACACCCAAATGCTGTTGCATTACCAGATACTGTTGTCATGCCTCCATCAAACACAGTACGTCCAATGAGAGGAAGAGTGGGAAATGCTACAAAGGAGGCTTTTGGCGTGAAAGAAACACTGAAAGATTATTTCAGCTCCCCAGCTGGTTCAATGCCTTGGCAAAATGATAAAATATAAGTAGACAAACAAACTTGTGTAGGAATATTTGTTGAGTGAGCTAAGGAGATGCATTTCCGCAGTGGATAATAGGTTGTTATTATACATATGGAATTTCTTTCTTCGGTTAATAATGTGTATTTTTTTTCTCTCAGTACCTTGGCAATATGATAAGTATGCAAACATTATTGTATAGGAAAATTGTTTAATGAGGATAGGAAATGCATTTCCACAGTGGACATTAGGCTATTGTATGGAATTTCTTACCTTCACAACCCAGCTGCCTGCTTATTTCAACACAGCTTCTTCTTTTCGCCACGTTATCACTGTAGTGCAGCGAAGTCAGGTCATACAGCTCTGGTTTACCTTTTGACTAATTCTATTAGCATTTCATCTGAATCCACAAAATTAAAGTAAGTTTTGTAGGTTATATTTTATTCAGTTGGTGCTTATGTATATCCTCGCTGTACGCATTGTCATTGTATCAGTGATAAATAAAAAGAAAACGTATTTTTATCATTTTTCTAACTTTCTCATGATCCCATTGTGGTGTTTCCTTTGGATTATCCATGGTTTGGTTAGACAGAAGGTAACACTACTTGCTTATATGAAGGCTGAATCTCGACTGGAGTGGAGCAGGAGGAGCAGGACCGTGGCAACTGAGTTCACACTGGCGCTCAGGGTCCGGTCACGCTCCAGTAAAAATATCTTTTGACGGAACCGTGACCGGAGCGAAACCGGAGCGAGAGCGGAGCGAGAGCGCCAGTGTGAATGCTTCCATTGAAATTAATGAGACAATATTGGACCGGACCGAGAGCGGAGCGGGAGCGGACCGCGACCGGACCGATAGTGTGAATCAAGCCTTAAGCAGGATCCATAAACTTACAACTGGACCATTTTTCCAGACTCCACGAATATTCCCTTAATCAATCCAACCATCTCCATAAACTAGAAATTTTCATATACTACATGGAGCAAATAAACACCTTAAGCGACCACATAGATATAGTCAGACACTACTACCATATACTTATACTCGACATCGTCGACGCAGCCACCAACAAGGCCACTTAAAACCTCCTCCTCAAAGGCAAACTAAAAACTGCACTCTCCATCGCCTTAAGAAACCTCCACTTAAAAAGCATCTTCCCCTCCGAACTACTAGACTTATATCACCCTCTCATCGAAACAATGCTAGGCACAAATGCAATCTACGCACACATCCCCCTTGACCCACAAAAAAGATTCACAGGTTGGAATATAATCCCATTCCCATACACCTACAATAACTCAACTATCACTCTCGATGTAGAACCCACAACAGTTATCAAACCTGAAGACGGCCAATGGTACTCATATACCTCCTCTTCCGACCTCTCTAAATTCCATGTTTGCCCGGCCTACCTTTTCAGTTTCTACCGCACCACAGAATTAACCTGTATGAATCAAATTGTAACATTGAACTCCAGCACCCTAGACAGTTGCACATAAAGAAAAGCCAACCCCAACAAAACCCTTCATGTACACATTGATACAGAATACTTCCTATTCTTCCCAGGAACCACACTCATTTCAGTAATCTGCAAGGAAAACCCCTCATCCTGGCAGAAACAAATCTGTGGACCTGTCTCAATTCCCGACTCATGCGAAATATTCTTTGAAGACACAAGATTTCACCCCAAGCACCACCATAACATCCTTCGATACAACCTCACCTCCGTCCTCAACCCCATCGAACCCCTTCCAATATCCCTAACACCCCCCTAACATTTTTTCATTTCCTTAAACCCACAAGATTATGTAGCCTTGCTAAACGCCACCCAATCAAATATAATAGACACACTGCAATTCTCCACCCCCACACTCCCATCAATCGCTATATCCCTCAGTTCTTTCGCCCTCCTAGTCCTGCTCCTACTCATTTGTAGATTAGTATATGTTTGTGCATTGAAACGTACTGGCTACAAGATTTGAACCCCAAATATACACTGTAGTATCATATCTTAACCATAAAATTATACTCCATATGTAACCTTATGGCAATAACTCACCAAAGGATGTTAGAACCCTTCATACATTTAACCTTATTACCACTCCAACTATCCAACTCTCAGAAACAAGTCATAAACCAGAAAACTATTTGAAAAAAATAACTAAAGGGGAAGAACCCCTTTACACCTTGATGACACCAAAGTGCAACTCACAGAAATGACCCCTTTTTTTCACCAGCGACAATAGACAAAATACAATCACAGAACTGACACAATATAAAAATCTCCCAGAAAAGAGAGAAGTGAAAATAGGTGAAACTGAGTGTGTAATGAATTAAAAACAAAAAACGGGGTTGGTTACCCCAATCTATTAACTAACACTCTTTGATAAGCAATGAGTATGCCATGATACCTATTAAACCACACCCAACAATGACAATTTACCCCCTCAACACCTACTAAGATTCAAAACAGATATTGCGTCATACTATATATATATATATGTATATATATATATATATATATATACATACACACACACGCACACACACACACACACACACACACACACACACACACAACAGAATAACAGGATCATATAATTTGGGAGAAGAAGGAATAAAAAAAGTAGAAAATGAGAAGGACCTGGGAGTCATTGTTATGAATAATATGTCACCTGAGAAACATATAAATAAGATTTTTGGAGAAACTTATAATTTAATAAGAACAATCAAAGTGGCATTTACATACCTGGATGAAGAAATGGTGAGGAAAATCCTAATCACCCTGATAAGACCAAGATTGGAATATGCAGCAACGATATGGTCACCATGTACAAAAAAATGTATAAAAAAACTTGAAAGAATACAAAGAGCAATTACAAAATTGGCACCAACACTCTCAAAACTATCATATGAAGAGAGACTACAAAAACTTAAACTACAGACACAAGAGCAAAGAAGAGAGAGAGGAGATTTGATAGCTATTTACAGAATCATGAAAGGCATAGAAATTACTGATAGAGAGAATCTGATAAAATGGGATGACAGAAATACAAGAGGACACGGAAAGAAAATAAAAAAAAGACAGCTACAGAAGAGATTTGAAAAAGAACAGCTTTCCTCACAGAGTAATAGACAGTTGGAACAAGTTAGATGAGAAAGTGGTGTGTGCAAAAACAATACATGAATTTAAAAATAGTTTAGATAAAATGAGATATGAAGACGGGACCCCACGAGCATAGCTCCCCTTCCCGTAAAATACAACTAGGTAAATACAACTAGGTAAATACACACACACACACACACACACACACACACACACACACACACACACACACACACACACACACACACACACACACACACACACACACATATATATATATATATATATATATATATATATATATACATATATATATATATATATATATATATATATATATATATATATATATATATATATGTATGTATGTATGAGAATTTAACAACCCTCTCGCTACTCTCCATTCCAGGTGACAGGATGGAAAACTACACTGCAACATACATACAAACATACACACACACACACACACACACCTAACCTCTTCTTTCGAGTGACCAAACCGTGAAATACCCCTGATTCCTAGGAACACCTTTTACTCATACACACTATATTATGTAATTTAGATTAATAAACATAATAATTGAATAACCAGAAATAACTATACATTCTTCTAATGACAGTTATTGTAAAATAAAATAATATCCAAAACTTGTATCACCAAAATAAAATGTAAACTATAACCTGCAAACTCCCCAAAATGCCCCTGTCAGCATTTAAGAGGTCTTGTGGTCTTTTGATTTATCCACCTAAGGAGGATACAACACCATGTAACTAGTTCTCCAACAAGGACTGGTTTAATTACACCCAATCTTACGTCTCTATCAAGAACGGCTTTCACTTTATCTTGCCAATGAAGAAAAACCTATATTGGAGTGTGGTATGCTACAGGCTTTACATGGAAACCAACCATCAGGCTTAAGGGTGTGTAGTCCATCTGAGGAAGTAGCTGTATCACCAAAATAAAATGTAAACTATAACCTGCAAACTCCCCAAAATGCCCCTGTCAGCATTTAAGAGGTCTTGTGGTCTTTTGATTTATCCACCTAAGGAGGATACAACACCATGTAACTAGTTCTCCAACAAGGACTGGTTTAATTACACCCAATCTTACGTCTTTATCAAGAACGGCTTTCACTTTATCTTGCCAATGAAGAAAAACCTATATTGGAGTGTGGTATGCTACAGGCTTTACATGGGAATCAACCATCAGGCTTAAGGGTGTGTAGTCCATCTGAGGAAGTAGCTGATGCTCCCAAATGCTGAACGTGCTAGAATTATAGAAATCAAGGAGGTAACACTCGGAATATCCCTGTTGTCTTCTATAGTTTCACATGGTAGCTTCTTTAGAACAGGTGGTGGCATCTGGCGCTTTGGGTAGGCACATTCTTCTAGGATATTAACTATGTATTTACCTAGTTGTATTTTGCGGGAAGGGGAGCTATGCTCGTGAATTCCCGCCATTGTATCTCGCAGTGTCTAGTTTGCTTTTAAACTCGTGAATGGTTTTTGCGCATACTATTTCATTATCCAGTTTGTTCCAAGTGTCCAAAACTCTATGTGGAAAACTGTTTTTCTTCAGTTCTCTTCTATAGCTATGTTTTTTTATTTTCTTTCCATGTCCTCTTGTGTTTCTCTTGTCCCAGTAAAGTAAGTCCTCTCTATCAAGTATCTCTGTGCCTTTCATGATTCTGTAGATGGTCAATAGGTCACCTCTCTCTCTTCTTTGCTCCAGTGTCGGTAGCTCCAGTTTAGCCAATCTCTCCTCGTATGATAGGTTTGCAAGTGCAGATGCCATTTTTGTAGCTGCTCTTTGGATTCTTTCTATTTTCTTTATATTCTTTTTGGTACTGGGGGACCACAATGCCGCCGCATACTCTAGTCTAGGCCTTATCAATGTAACCAATATTTTTTTTATCATGTCTTCGTCCAAGTATGCAAAAGCCACTTTTATTGATCTTAGCAAGTTGTAAGTCTCCCCGACAATTTTGTTAATCTGTTTATCATAGGACAAGTCATTTGTGATAATTACTCCCAAGTCTTTTTCGGATCCTACTTTCTTTACTTCCTTGGTTCCAATTGTATATTTTCCTGATGTTCTGTTTTTGCTTTTTCCAAACTCCATTATGCTACACTTCTTAGTATTAAAGTCCACTTCCCATTTCTGACTCCAGTTCCATACCCCATTCAGGTCTTCTTGCAGTGCTTCACAGTCCTTATCAGTTTCTACTTTCCTTAACAGTTTGGCGTCGTCAGCAAAGAAGCTCATGTAACAGTTCACGTCATCGTCCATGTCATTCATATAGATAGCAAACATTATTGGTGCCAGTACAGATCCTTGCGGTACTCCACTGATCACCTCTTTCCAATCAGAATATTTTTCTCTGAGCACTACTCTTATCTTTCTACCAGTCAGGAAGTCCTCCATCCATTTTAGTAGGTTCCCTTGTATTCCTTCTATGTGTTCCAGTTTTTTTTAGTAATTTTCTGTGTGGTACTTTGTCAAAGGCTTTTTGCAAGTCTAGGAAGGCACAATCAGCCCATCCATTTCTTTCTTGCACTATATCTATTAGCCTTGAGTAGAAGCATATTAAGTTTGTGGTGCATGATCTTCCTTGTCTGAACCCGAATTGTCTTGGGTTTAATATGTTGTTGTCTTCCAGATGTTTTACCCATCTATTCTTGATTATTTTCTCACAAATTTTGGCTATAGTGCTTGTTAGTGATACTGGCCTATAGTTGGTGGGTTCCTCCTTGTTTCCTCCTTTATATATTGGTACAATGTTAGAATTTTTCCAGTCATTAGGTATCTTTCCTTCTTTGAGTGAGCTATTTATTATGATGTGTATTTTGTCTGTTAGTTCTTCTTTGCATTCCTTTAGAATTCAATTTGCAATACCATCCGGGCCATGTGATTTTCTGACGTCCAGTTTTGATAGATGTTCTGATATTTCTTTTTGTGATGTTGTAAACTCACTCATGTGGGGAGATTGCTTGTTATTATCTACGTCCCAATTTTGTATTTTCTCTCTGGTGAAGACAGATTTAAAGTGGTTGTTCATGACTTCGGCCATCTCTAATTCTTCTGTGTATTCTATATTTCCTTGGCGTAGTTTCACCATTTCCTGTTTGGTTTTAAGTTTACCATTCACATACCGATAGAATAGCTTGGGTTGATCTTTGCATTTATCTATAATATCCTTCTCATGGATCCTTTTTTCCTCTCTTCTCACATTAACATACTCATTTCTATAGTTTATATGAATTTGCCATTTGCTTTTTTTTTTTTTTTTGTCTTTTCTCCACTTTTTCCAAGCTTTGTCCCTTCTGTCTTTTGCCTCACTGCATCTTTTGTTGAACCAACATTTAATGTACTCTCTCGCTTTTGTCTTGGTACATGCCTGTTTACCCCTTCATTGTAATTATCCATCAATATATTCCATTTCTCTTCCACTGTTGTCTCTTCCATATTTAATTTTTCCCAGATTGCATTCCTGAAGAATGTCTTTGGTTTTGCAAAGTCTGTTTTGTTGTACATCAATCTTCCTTTCCTATGCTTTTCGTTCCTCTCCATGTCTATTTCTTCCTTTAGTACAGTTTCGATGAGTACATGGTCACTCTTTCCAATTGGTGTCTTGTACTGGACCTTGTCCACTATTTCAGGTTCTGTTGTAGATATTAAATCTAGTTTCGATGGCTCTTCATTGTTTCTGTACCTTGTGTTTTCACTGACTCATTGGGTCATTGTGTACTCCATGGTCATGTCTAGCAGTACGTTGCCCCACAAGTCACCTCCTCCTTTCACTGTCATGTTGTCCCATGTGTGGCTGTAATATTGTAGTTGAATCATGGATGTCTTCCAATCCGTGAGCCTCACTGATAGTTGGAAATTTATCAAAGATAATACCAAGCGCAATACATGTTTCTCTGCTTAGAAAAACCTTGTCAGAGTTATCAGTAACATATACTATCTGACGGGATTCTGAGGTATTACCTGTTTGATCCTTTCCAGAGAAACGGGCAATTATTGCATCAAGAATAGTGATGCCTTTGTTATTCACTGCATGCATTTTTATTGAAACTGTAATGAGGTCATGCCTGCTGAGCTGAAGACAATAGACTGCTCTAATACCTGCAAGACAGCTTTGACAGCCTGTATCTGCCATGCATGATAGAGTAGCTGAATTTGGTGTAGAGGTGAGGAAGGAGCCATACTTGAGACTGTTGTTATTAATATTTGCGTGTAACTTTGACAGTTAAATCTATCATGGACTGCAGAAGGGAGACTCACTTTTTCCAGGTGTCTGAGAGTCCATCATGTAAGTAGTGATCAAGGAAGATTCCATTTTGTTGATGAGATAATGTGACTTCACATAGGTTATCAGAAATGGTACATTCAGATTTCTCTTTATTCTGTTTATATTTCTTGTTATCTCTGCTGGGACAAGCACTTCCGAAATCATTTTGCTTTTAACAGGAAGCAAATGTGTGGCCATAAGCAGTGAATGCTTTCTTCCATACTTTGGGGGGAGGATATTTCCCATGTCCTCTCTTGCCACAGTAGGAACAAGGGTCATTGTTGGGTATCTTGAGGCCTGCTCTCTTAGTCCTACAGTATGCGCTGCCTGTTAAAAGCAAAATGATTTCGAAAGTGCTTGTCCCAGACTACAGGAGAGGTAACAAATTAATGCAAATGTAAGCATAAGCATAAACATAAAGATAAAAGTGTTCATCACTATTCTTATCCTCTAGTATCTATAGGTTGTACTTTTCCTTGGCCAACTTTATAGCCCAAATAATCTACATAAGCTTTCCCAAAATCACATTTCACCAAATTTATTGTAAGGTTTGCTTCGTTCAACTTCTCAAATACTCTCCCCAAAAGTACAAGGTGCTCTTCCCAAGTCTCTATGAACAGCACAATATCATCAATGTATACAGCACAGTTTTGAATATCTTTCAGTACTTCATTAACAAGTCTCTGGAAACACCCACTGCTATTTTTCATCCCAAATGGTAGAACTTTATATTGGATCAATCCATCCATTGTCACAAAGGCAGTGATCTCTTTAGCTCTTTTCGTTAACCCTACTTGCCAGAAATCCTTCAATAAATCAATCTTCTTAAGAAATCTATCATTACCCAAGTGGTCTATACAGTCATCAATCCTAGAATGGGATAAGAATCTCCCTTAATTACTGAATTTATCTCCTATAATCCGTGCAAAATATAAATCCATTTCCGTCTGATTTAGGAACAAACACACAGGGTGATCCATAGGGACTATTGCTCTTTTCTATCAAATTATTCTTTAATATGTATTCCATTTCCCTTTTTATGATATCTCTTCTCTGGGGTTCACTCTATATGGATATTGCTTGATTGGTGGTATATTCTCTACTTCAATATCATAAGTCATTACATTTTCTCTCCTAGGGAAATCAGGACAGTTCCTTGTACTGTACTCAAGAATAATATCAGTTACATTGTTCTTCTGTTTAACATCCAAGTGCATTAGTTTACAATCTAGGTTACACAATACTGTACAGTTGAATTCTGAAGAGTATGTCCATCACAGTTAGGCCCTGATCATCCCCAGCAATTTCATCTTTCACGATACCACCACATACTAATTCTTGTTCATATACATTACTCTCATCATTCCTTTTAAAATATGGTTTAATCAAGTTCACATGACACAGCTGAGTCTCTTTGCGTCTTCCTGAGGTTTCCACCACACAGTTTACATCACCCATCCTCCTTTATATTTTCCATGGACCACTGAATTTAGCTTTCAAAGGGTTTCCTTGCACAGGGAATAGAACTAGAACCTTATCTCCCGGCTTTAGTACCCTTTCTTTGGGTTTTACATCAAACCATTTCTTCATGTCCCTTTGGGACTTCTCCAAATTGTCCTTAGCTATCTCTCTGGCCTTCATTTAACCTCTCCTTGAACTCACTCACATACTTTATAACGTTTGTTGCCTCTTCATTTCCTAACCATTCCTCCTTTAACTTACTCAAATATCCAGGAATATCGAAAGGACTGAACCTCGTTGATTGCTAAACAGCATCTCTCGAGGCAAACAACACAAGAGGTACAGCCTCATCCCAGGCTCTTCCCATCTCTTCACAATACCTTCACAAAGACCTATTTAAAATTTGGTGGAATATTTCTACACAACCCTGTGACTGCTGATGGGATGCTGTAAAGAGCTGCTGTTGAATCCCCGACTCCTTTAATATCTCAATGAACATACCTGAAGTGAAGTTACTTCCTTAGTCAGATTGAACTACTTGAGGCATTCCCACCTAAGACAAATATTTCACTAGTTGCTTGGCAATATTCTTAGTATTTATGCTTTTGAGTGGAATGGCCTCAGGAAACCTGGTTGCTATGCACATAATGGTCAAAAAGTACTGATTACCTCTTTTAGTTGGCAACAATGACCCTACACAGTCGACTACTATCCTTGAGAAAAGCTCAGACACGATTGGTATGGGGTGAAGCTGAGCTGGAGGAACTGTTTGATTTGGCTTCCCCACCAACTGGCAAATATGGCATGTCTTACAATAATGAGCAACATCTTTTCTCATTACTAGCCAATAAAAATGTATAGTCACCCTATTCATGATCTTGTTCACTCCCAGGTACCCTGACCAAATACAATCATGAGCCAATTCCAAGACCTTAGTCCTGTACTTCTTGGAAACTTATTTGCTTCCTAAGCATCCAATGTTCGTATAGAGTACTTTTGGAGGCATCTAGTTTCTCATCAAAAGTTTGTTTTGTATAGTCGTGATCAATGGTTTCCTCTGTCTCTGCTTTTCTCCATATATGTTTCAAATTTGCATACTTTATTTGCTCATTCACCAGCTCTTCCTTATCAATGGGACCTTTCGCAGTGAGCGATTTGATACCAGACACCGCCAGATTTTGTAATTCTTGCCGGAAAATGAATACTTTTTTGGGCAATTTTTATAAGCTTACAGAGGTGTATCGTTGTACATTATTGTCTGAAATTTAAGTCAATTGATTTCATGATTGCAAACGGCATATATCATTGTTTGAGCCTCTATTTATAATTACAGATGATATTCGTAAAACTGCCTATAACTGTATCAAACCAAGCAATTTGTCACTTTCTACCGACTTCAATGGACGTATACTGACATATACTTTCATTTGAATGCACCAAGCAATAGGCAGATCCATGTAATGTATAGAAAATATAATTTTGCATCGAAGACTTAATTTTTCCGGTACGATTACGGTTTGTCTTTCTCTTACTTTTTCTTGAATCTGACGTGCAGTCTACTAAGGCACACGTAAAATTAGTCACATTTGTTTGAAAATAGCTCCCAGCAGATCTAAGAGGCTATTGTTTACACAAACGTCGCTCACTTCGTACGTCCGCCACCACTGTTGTTATCTTTTATCTCACTGATTATCTTCATATACAGGACGTGACAGTGATATCCATTATTTTTCAACACTCAGATAAAATGCACAAACCGAAATCAACATCCTCTTATCTTTACTGCTCATACTTCAGTAAAAATAATTACCTATTTTTAGTTTTATCTTATAATCAAATTAACAAAGCCTTATCACACACCAGTAAGTAAAAATTATAACATTAAGAGTCATGTTTTTAATTTTGAATACATTTATGCAGCAATTTATGTCGTATTCTTTTTTTTTTAATGTCGGTTTCCAAATTAGCTAAGTCACCCCTTTGCCTCGTGAAATCCGAGACAATTGAAAATTCTAGCACTAATAGGAATCTACGAGCCTGACTGCGAAAGGTCCCATTACAGAATCAGGTCCAAGCCCAACCTCACATTCTTCATTTTCTTTCATTTTATTAGTCTCCACTTGCTCATATCATGAATCCAAACTTATATCTATCTTATCATTTGAACCTCTACATTTGCTCATTGCTTTGGCCTTTACTCTAGTAATAACACAAGCAGGATATATAACTTCCTTGGCGACTTCGTTCACTTTCGGCTCGTGTTCTAATGCACCATCCTTATTTTCATTACCAAGCATGTGATTTTTCACAAGTTCAATTTTAGGAACCACTTTATCACCTGCAATGTCATTCCCCAATAACATATCTACTCCTGAGACTGGCAATCTCTCACACACTCCTACTTTCACTTCGCCTTTGACAAAACCACTGTCAAGCCAGACTCTGTGCACTGGGACTGCGAGTGCAAATCCTAAATCCCTAACATTGATATTGTCTCCTGTGAATGTCTCCTTACCCAACTTCAAAATTCCCTCTAACAAATGGCTCAAGTTTGCCCTCGTGTCACGCAAAAATTTTATTTCTTTTTCATGAGACCCATCAACTTTTACCCTACCATTGGTAATAATCGGTTGGAACTCTTTTGCTGAACAAATATTCGAGGTAACTCCACTTCCAATTTTTCATGTGGTCCATTCTCTAACATAGACAAACCTGCTTCTTTAAACTTTATGTCCTTACCAGGACATTGTTCTCTTCTGTGCCCCCATTTTACCACAAATGTAACATTGCACATTTCTAATACCATTAATTTTACACTCCATACTCAAGTGTCCTATTTCTCCACATTGATAACAACTTGTAAAGGGTTTACTTCGCTCTGAATAATAATTTCCAAATTTGGAAGTAGGACGCAGTGAATGGTCTACCATGGGTTTAGTTAAACTTAAATGACTATCTAAAGTCTTAGAGTTACTAAACTGCTTCGGGTTTTTAATACTATACACCTTAGTTCTGTCATGACTCCAGTTATCATTAACCCTGATCTTATTCATATCTGGTTTGCAGAACTTGCACGCTACTTCCATCTGATCAGCCTACCTCCATATTTTTCTCACATTGCTTCTAAACAATTCATATTTAATCCTAGAGTGGATCTGGTTCATAAAGTGTCCCATCATCATGAGCTGTTTAGGATCATCTAAAGTTTCTACTCCCTTGGAATTCAATCGCCTCTCAAACTTCAATATACATTCACGAGCCATCTGCAGGTGAGTATTATTAGGCCCTTTCTTCACAGCTCGAAACTTTTGTCGCTAGATCTCCGGATTCACTATATTTGTAACACCGCCTCTTTGACGATTTTATAACCCCTACATTCCTCTACTGTGAGTCCCGCATAGGCTTCTCTTGCCTTTCCCCGTATTCTAATTTGTGCGAATAATGCACAATTTTTCTTTTGGACAATTCATTATCTCTGCTACTTTCTCGAACTAGGAGAAGAAATGTTCTGCTTCCTCATCATCATATAGTGGCACTAGACCCACTCTCCTGTCCAGTGAGTGTGTGTATCCCTATAATTTTTGCTCTCACTTTCAGTTTTCTTCATTTCCACCTCTGTTCCAGGCGCGGATCCAGGAATGTTATGGGGGGGGGGGGGGGCGAACCGATAACCGATCCTTGACACACGCCGATATTTTAACCCCAAGAATAATGCTGTTGGCTTGGAGATTGGTCCAGAAACCTAAGTCTGTTTTGCTCGTAATTGTATGTAAAATAATATATAATTCACAAATACAATTCAAATCATAAGCGCGCACTAAAAAGTTGTTGCACTCTTGTATTCATCTCATGCTTACTCTCTTGAGTAATTTGGTATCATCAGCAAAGAAGTTCATATAACACTTCACTCCCTCCATATCATTTATATATGTGGCAAAAATTAAAGGAGCCAATACAGAGCCTTGCGAGACGCCACTTATCACATCTTCCCAGTTCGAATTTTTGTTTCTAAGTACCACTCTCGTTTTTCTCCCACTTGGGAAATCCTTCTTCCATTCTAGTAGCTTACCTTGTATAGTTGTATTCCTCCTACTATTTAGATTTTTCTTATTAACTTTTTATGTGGTACTTTGTCAAAAGCCCTCTGTAAGTCCAAGAAGGCGGAATCTGCCCAGCCATCTCTTTCTTGTATCATCTCAATTAATCTCGAGTAAAAAATATATTAAGTTTGTGGTACACGATCTTCCACTTCTACAGCCAAATTGTTTAGGGTTTGATAATTTATTCTCTTCCAAGTGTTTGATCCATTTGTTTCTGATAACCTTTTCGCATTTTTTTGTTACTTTGTAAGAGATACCGGTCTGAAGTTTGTAGGATCTTCTTTATTTCCTCCTTTATATATTGGTACTATGTTTTCATCTTTCCAATCTTGCGGTACCTTTCCTTCTTTGAGTGAAAAGCCTATTATCTTGTATAATTTGTCCGTTAGTTCGTCTATACACTCTTTCAGTATCCAATTTGCAATTCCATCCGGTCCATGCGATTTCCTAACATCTAGGTTTTTATTTGGCCTCATTTCTTTCTGTGTTACCTTATTTCTTTCATTTTAGGGGATCTCTCTCGTTGTCCATCTTTCCAAATTTGTGAGCTCTCAATTGTAAAAACAGACCTGAAATGTCTGATCATAACTTCTGCCATTTCTGTATCGTCTATATATTCTTTATCTCCTTCACGCAGTTTTACAATTTCGTGTTCGTCTTTTGATTTATCATTTACATATTTGTAATAGTTTACGTTGATCCTTACATTTGTCTATAATAATTATTTCATGGTTTCTTTTTTCTTTCCTGCGTATAAAACGTGCGGAAGCCGACTTCAGCCGTGTCATTAACAGACAAAATTACCGAAAGTATACCGAAAGTAAGTATATTCGCATATTCGTTCCTAAGGTTTATATATTTTTGCCATTTGGATGTTTTTTTTTTTCATCTTTTCCAGGCTTTGTCTCTTCTGTCTTTAGCCTCATTGCACCTCTTGTTATACATATACTTTATATAAATCTCTTTTTGCTTCTTCTTCGGTACATATTTATCAATTACTTTCTTGTAATTTTCTTTGAATATGTTCCATTTGTCTCCCACCTTTGTTTCCTGTTTGGAAAATTTATCCCAGTTTGTGTATTGGAAAAATTGTCTAAGTTTTACAAAATTCGTTTTGTTGTACATTAATCTTCCTTCTCTATGTTTATCATTCCTTCATACATTGTTTTGTTCTTTTAATTCATACTAATAGTATATAGTCACTCTTTCCAATTGGTGTTTTATACTCCATTTTGTTCACGATATCCGGTTCAGAAGTTAATATCAAGTCTAGTTTCGACGGTTCCTCATTGTATCTATATCTAGAATTTTCCTTAACCCATTGTGTTAAGGTGTGGTAAGTGCCAAACACACTGTACTTTCCGGTAGGAGTTTATTGCGTAGGTCTACACACAAGTATGGCAGGAAGTAATCTGTTACCAGCGAATGCTAGGGGGCCTAGCCTTGGCATCATGACGCGCCCGTGCCCTACTTCCTGATACATTGTTGCCAGGCGGGAAAAAGATAAGGCAAAACAATACATACAAACATCTCTAGGTATATATAATTGTGTATAGGGCACTTATATAATGTAATGACTACATAGGCTTATACAATACATATACAAGAAGTGTTACATAAACAATAAAGGAAATACATATACAATAAATATATATAATAATTAAGTAAGGAAGGGCTTGCCACAGTACTCCCCCTTTGAGAGAGGTGCGTCAGTGAAGAAAGTCTTTAGTAGTAGTAAAAATCAGATTTATCGTGAAACCTAACGGTCCTGCCTGCACGAGTTGTGTATGGAAGAGCGGAAGTATGAGGGTGGGAGGGAGGGGAAGAGGTGATAGGGTGGCCAAGGTCATTGGCATCAGCTGTGGGTGGTATGGGACTCGGTGGGATGACACTGGAAGTGTCCGAAGTGTCCGAAGTAGGAACAGGAGTGGAAGGTGTTGAGGGTATGTCTGGGGTTACATGAAGACGGATCTTAGGGCGAGGAGAAACAGGGAGGAAAGCTGGTTTCAAACGATCAATGGAAACTGAGGTTTCGCCTTGAGGTAGGTTAAGGATGAAGTACTTAGGTTCACGTCGAATGACATCATAAGGACCAGAGTACGGAACCTCCAAACTCTTACGAATTCTGTCGACTCGTATCCAAACTTTAGAGCAATAGTGAAGGTCGTGAGGGAGATAGGGTTGAGGTGGTGTATGGCAGTCACCGGATGCGAGGTCTTGGAAATTGACAGACTGCATTTCCTTGATAAGACGAAGGATGGTTGTGTCGTCCGAGGAGGGTGTGTGTTCCTGAGTAATGGCAACATAAGGGCATAACATATGAGCGCCAGTAACGGCGGTAAATGGGGAAAATGTTGTGACGTGAGGTGTCATGCGATATCCAAGAAGGACGATAGGTAAGGAATAAAACCAGTTATCTTGCCTAGCACGAAGAGCTGATTTCAGAGAACGGTGGAAACGTTCAATCATGCCGTTAGCTTGGGGGTGATAACTAGTAGTATGCATATGGTGGAAACCAATGATAGATGAAAGCTTAGAGAAAAGTTCACTCTCGAACTGGGAACCTCTATCCGTGATGACATGAAGTGGAACACCGAAACGGCATATCCAACCATTCATAAAAAAGATTGCTACCGAAGTGGCAGTAGTGTCAATGAGGGGGATTGCTTCAGTCCAACGAGTAGCTCGGTCAATGGAAGTGAACAAGTATTTGTATGGGAGAGGATAAGGATAGTTCGGGAGAGTAGCAGGGGCCAGCGGTCCTACAATATCGATGTGTACTGATTGGAAGCGGTCAGTATGAGTAGATATAGGGGAAACAGGAGAGGAAGTGTGGCGGGTAGTCTTAGATTGTTGACACCTAAGGTATTGTCTTACAAATGTCTTTACATCTCTGTCAATGTATGGCCAGAAGTAACGTTGTTTTACCAACTTAGAGGTGGACTGAACACCAGGATGAGAAAGGTTATGCAAAGAAGAGACTACGTCATTACGTAAGGGTAATGGAATAAAAGGTCGAGGAGTGTTATTAGAGGTATCACACCAGAGTGTCAAATCAGAGGGTAAAGTGAATTTAGAGAGTCTAGGCTTGAAAGTTTCCAGTTCGTCATCTGTTATCTGACTTTGAGCGATGCCACTTAAGTCAAAAGCGTCGAGTGTAACAGCGCACGACGTGCGAGATAAGCAATCAGCGACGACATTGTTGTCGCCGCGGATATACTCGACTGTGGAAACGTATTCAGAAAGAACAGAGAGTTGTCGTTGTTGTTTGTCAGGTTTAGCAAGAGACTTAGAATAAAAGGCAGCGACGAGGGGTTTGTGGTCAAGAAATAGGGTAACTGTATGTCCATCAATGAGAGTCCTGAAATGCAAAACTGCGAGGTAAGCAGCTAATAACTCGCGGTCGTAGGTGGAATAGGTACGTTGTGTGTCCGAGAGTTTCTTCGAGTAAAAACCTAGGGGCGTTGGCTCGCCGTCTATAACTTGATAGAGAGCCGCGCCAACGGCTAGGCTTGAACTGTCAGTCACGAGTTGGTAGTTTGTCGGTATTAGGGAAGGGTAAGCTAAGGTTAGACAGTCCAGTAAGGCTTGCTTCAAATTATTGAAGGAGTCCTTTGCTGCGTCAGTCCAAGCGAGACACTTTGAAGAAGGATATTGTTTAAGAAGCTCAGTAAGGGAATAGGCTACGGTTGCAAAATTAGGAATCATGGGCCGAAAAAAAATTGATCATACCCATGAAACGGTGCAAAGCCTGTGAAGACTGATGTAGCAGTGTGTCGGTGAGGAAAGTTGAAAAACGGGGTCTTGCCTTTTGAGTTTATTTGCAAGCGGATGTAAACAAAACAAGCGACGTCTAGAACGTCTTCGTATCAATAACTTGACATAAACAAAAGATGTCTACATAGGATTCAATTAGATACACACGACTAAAGGTGCTGTATAGGATCTAAACCTATTACAAAGTATAAAACATATGAGAATCACATATATAAGGAATCTACAGCACCAGTATATAATTCTTTAACACCATTTACATGTATATAAAAATAATAATAAGACAATTAATCTCAATTTACCACATCCCTTTTCCCTTATTGAAAAAGGAGTATCCATAAGAACATAACTGAAACATTTATCTTTATAACACCACAATTATAGATTCAATCTATCAGGTGGTTTCACAACTCTGCTAGATCTTCTAACTGGTTGTGGACTTGGTACATTCACAGCATTATCATCATTATCAACATTTACAGAGGAATTTTCATCAGCCTTATCCATTACTTCTGAACTATCAGGACAGTGTCCTTGACCTGAAGAATACATAGGCACAAAAGGTTTACTGCTACCCGAGTTATCTTTACGTACAGTGTCATTACTGGGAACAGTTGGTGTATATCTAGGCATAAGTTGATCAGAATGTCTTTTCCAAACAATGTTCCCAAAATCTCTTAACATCACTTTGTAGTTTCTCACACCTAGAACTTCAGTTACTTTCCCTTCCAACCATGAATGACCTTTGCCAAAATTCTTTACAAAAACAGCATCATCAATCTTATATTCAGACTTCTCAAACTTACACTCTTTTTCCAAAACCTTTTCCTTCTTATTTTGTGGTTTAATTTTCTCAATTATACCTCTGAAGTTTCTGTTAAACATTAGCTCAGCTGGAGCTTTACCTGTGGAACAATGAATTGAACGTCTGTAGTTATACAAAAATCTACAAATTCTGGTTATGATATCACCTTCCTTAAATTTACTTAATCCTTCCTTGAAAGTTTTTACAGCTCTCTCAGCTAAACCATTAGATGATGGGTTATATGGGGCTGGTGTCATATGTTTTATTCCATTCTTTTCAAAGAAAGTCTCCATTTCCTCAGATACAAATGATGAGGCATTATCTGAAACTACAATGTCAGGTAACCCAAAATTACAAAAAGTTTTTCTCAGCATAGAAATTGTTACTGTAGATGTTGTTGACTTTGTTACATGAACATCCATAAATTTTGAGTGTGAATCCACAATCACTAAGAAATAACTTTCATTGATTGGACCTGCATAGTCCATATGGAGTCTACACCAAGACTTACCCGTCTCAGGCCATGATAAGGTAACTTCCTGAGAACCTTGAAATTTTTTAAAACAAATTGAACAAGCTTTAGTAACCTCAGATATATCTTGATCTAACTTAGGCCACCATATCCAATTCCTGGCTTCAACCTTCATGGCACTGATACCATTATGACCTACATGCAGCTGTGAAAGTACACTACTTCTTAATTCAGCTGGTATAACTACTCTATTCCTAAATAGCAACACATCTTCATATATACTTAAATCTGCTTTAACTGCTACATATTCAGAAATAACAGGATTATCAATCCACCCAAATTTAACACATCGGAAAACTTTCCTCAAAACAGGATCACTCTTTGTCATAACCTTAACCCTTTCATAGGAAATATTTTGATCTTCCAAATTTTCAACTAAATTCACATATTCAACAGGTGTATGCGAGTCTAAAACAGAATCTGATACAGGCAAACGGCTCAGGGTATCTGCTACAATGTTTTGTTTGCCTGATTTAAAACACAATTGGTAATCATACTGGGATAACAATAATGCCCAACGCTGTACTCTTGCGTTTGCATTGACAGGAATCTGTTTCTCACTACCAAATAAACCAAGTAGAGGTTTGTGATCTGTACGGAGCACAAAGTTACGTCCAAGCAAAAAATATTTAAACTTAGTTACAGCGTACACTAACGCTAGAGCTTCTTTGTCCAACTGAGAATAATTTAGCTCAGCAGCAGACAGCTTTTTACTTGCAAAGTAAACTGGTCTTGGACTACCATTCATTTCTTGAATTAACACACATCCTACTCCTACTGGTGAAGCATCTACTTCAACAATAACATCATGTTCACCATCAAAATTGGCTAGTAAATCAGAGTTGGCTAACTCTTCCTTAACAGTCATAAATGCTTTTGCTTCAACAGAAGACCACTTAAATTTTGCATTTTTCTTCAGTAAATCATACAGAGGTGCTAATACACTTGAATTTTTTCTTACAAACCTACAATAATAAGTTACTAGACCCAAAAATGATTGAACTTCACCTACTGACTTTGGTATAGGTGCATCTAAAATAGCAGCAAGTTTCCTTGGTGAAGGTTTTATGCCATCACCTGAAATGACATATCCTAAGTATTCTAAGGAATTGGCAAAGGGAAATCGGAAATGGCCGTGGTATGGTCTTTAGGTGGCTTAATCCCTTGTGAGCTAATCTCGTAACCGAGAAAGGTAAGGTTTGACTTGAAGAATTGACATTTGTCGAGAGAAAGTCGCATGTTATGCTGAGCCAAAATAGAAAGAACAGTTTGAACATCAGAAATATGTTCTTCAAGGGTCTCACTAGCAATCAGTACATCATCAAGGTACGTAAACGTGTTGTTTACGTTAGCTAAGAGAGTATCTATAAAGTGCTGAAATGTGGCACCGGCATTTTTCAATCCAAAGGGTATGTACAAGAATTCAAATAAACCAAAGGGCGTGCATATCGCAGTCTTAGGAATGTCTTGTTCAGCTACAGGAATCTGCAGATATGCACGTTGTAAGTCTAACTTAGTGAATATAACCTTATTCTAGTGACATGGTGAGAGAGCGCAAGTGTGGTATGGGATATTTGTCATTTACAGTTACATTGTTTAGACCTCGGTAATCTCCGCAAGGTCTCCAGGAATGTGGTTCTTTCTTGGGAACCAAATGAAGTGGGGACGCCCAAGGTGAGTTGGAGCGTCGTATGATCCCTGCAGCAAAAATTGAAATTCATCCTTTGCCGCTTTGAGCTTCTCACCTGTCAATGGCCTTAATCTACAGGATATAGGGGAAGAATCACCTGTATCAATATGATGATAGGTTGTAGTTTCTACTGGTGGAGGATCAGACAGTTGTCGGGGCGCGGTAAGTACGGGGAATTTTGAAAGAAGAGCAATGGCTCTTGAATCGATATCCCCATAATGTACCGCGTGTGAAGAGATAGTGAGAGGAGAAGCCTTAAGGAGAATGGTGCATGCAGTGGAGGGATCAGAGAGGAGGCGATTTCTACAATCAACTACCAGTGAGTTATGGATTAAGAAGTCGGTACCGAGAATTGGGCGGACGACATCAGCCACGACGAAGGACCATGGATACGTCTGATACGTTGAATCCCAAGTTCCACGTCGACTTCGCCGTACGTACGAATTCGGGTACCGGAAGCAGTAGTAAGTTGTACTACCGTAGAACGGAGCAGTGGAGTTAAACTTGGGTCGTAGGGAATGAGAGAGACTTGAAAACCGGTATCTATAAGGAATTCATAGTTCTTGCAACCTATAGTGGCACTAATGACGAGAGGCAGTCCTGCGGTTGCAAGGGATACTTCTACAGACTGCCCATCGAGTTTCCCGACATGTTAAGCCGAGGGCTTGGGGATGAAGAACGTGAGTTAGGGCGTAAATTGGGGCGCGAGCTAGGCAACACGTTAGCACTAGTGTGGGACAATATACACCACTGTTTGCAAGTTCTAGCACTGTTGCCGTAGAAGAGGTGGTAACGGCACATTCGTGGCCTTTGGCCACTGTAGAATGGAGTTAATCCGAGAGGAAAAGTAATGGATGCCGAAATACGTGTAGTGGGGTTACCACTACGAAACACTGGCACACTATCACTCCGCGAAGCCCTTGGCACAGGCTTGTTCACCGATGACGCACTTATCCCTTTGTTTCCGTGGCCGTGGGCCATGAGAGTATCGGCGACGCGGGCCAATTCATCTAGGGAACCGGCGTGTGTCACAAGTAGTGGTCGGATGTCACTTGGCACTGCACGTAAAAACTTTAGACGGATGAAGTCATCGTCGACACCGAGTTGCTTCCCTATGGTGCGAAGTTCTCGTAGGAAGGTCGTTGGCTTGTTATATATGTTGTTATTCTGGTGGACTATGGCATCGAAGAGTTCCGGCGGAGACCTGGTAAGGACGTCGATTAGCGGTCGTAGTCACCGGAAGTAAAAACATCGTCGTCGAGCTGGTTGAGCACTGGGATGGTTAAGTTCGCTAGTGCATGGTTGAACTTCGTTTGGGGGACGGTTATGGTGGCTAGTGCAAATTGCGCCTCTAGCAACGAAAACCATCTTGCCGGCGATGCTTCATAGAATGGTGGAGGTCGAACAGCGACGGCGGCTGAAGTCGTGGAATGCGTAGAGGAAGAAGTGCTTCCTGCTGCTGCTATGGTAAAGTGTCCGAATGGTTAGGCTCAATGACTAAAACACGTAGAAATGTGTTGGCTCTCTATTTGTAGCACAGAATATGAAATGTGTATCGGAGGCTGATGGGGGAGAGAACTAATCGGCACTGTGAATAGAATATCACACTTACTCTTTGTGTCCTGTAACCAGCACTTGCTTGACCACGACCGCCTGGTAGCGTAGTCAGAGATAATCTGAGTATTGTCCGGACGCGGGCTAGTCGCCCTGCTGGTTCAGCCTAGCGCGTCATCCAATCAGATGCTAGCATCTGGGTCACGTGATGACGCGCATCTGGGTCACGTGACGACGCGCCGCAGAGAACAATGGTCACGCTAGGTCGCGTCCCCCGCCAACTTAACGCGGGAGCACGTGACCCAACGCGAGACGCTTACCATAGAAATAGTCACGCGTTATACTCATGCCACACTGCTGCTGTCGTTGAAGTGGCTACAGTGGTTGTAGGCGGAGAAGGGGGATTCATGGTGTTGTCGGATGTTCCCCAGTATACGTGTTGTGTGTCGTATACGTGTTGCGTGTAGATCTAAAGGCTGTTAACAATGCCGCACACTCCGATTATTTCTAGCGCACTTTGAAGTTCGTAAATGCGTAGTTACATACGCGTGACGAGTCACAGTTTATGAATACGCATAGGCACTTAACCACGTAATCTGTATGACCCTAAATCACTTAGGTACAGAGCACTGGGTATTAGGGTTACTTGGGCACTGTCACTCCGGGGTCACCACTGTGGTAAGTGCCAAACACACAGTACTTTCCGGTAGAAGTTTATTGCGTAGGTCTACACACAAGTATGGTAGGCAGTGATCTGTCACCAGCGAATGCTAGGGGGCCTAGGCTTGACATCATGACGCGCCCATGCCCTACTTCCTGATACATTGTTGCCAGGCGGGAAAAAGATTAGGCAAAACAATACATACAAACATCTCTAGGTATATACATAAGAATATACAGAAACAAGAGAACAATTACACATAATGAGGAATATGCATGCAAAATTGTTAAGGGTAACATTATGCTAAATACCTTAACGCTATGGCACATAAAATTGGCATAGACGCATACACCTGTTGCGTACGCCTAATGACGTATATATAATCGGTTATATAATTGTGTATAGGGCACTTATATCATGTAATGACTACATAGGTTTATACAATACATTTACAATAAATATATCTTGATATTAAGTACTCATGTATAATAAAGAAGTGTTACATATACAATAAATGAGATACATATACAATAAATATATACAATAATTAAGTAAGGAAGGGCTTACCACAAAGGTATATTCGATGGTCATATCCTGCAGGATGTTGCTCCAAAGTTCTTCCCAGATTATATTATTTGCATTAAAATCACCCATAATTACTATGTTACCATCCTTTTTCAGTAACTCATTTAGCACATTCATTGTGTCTCTCAGTAATTTAGAATGATCACTATCAGACCAAGCCTGTTTTTGGTGGCACATTTACTGCCACAAATTTTCTACTTTTCATATTTTTATTTATAACTTTAATCATAATTCATTCCACATTATATTTGCCTTCATTTATCTTTGTCACATTTAAACCCTTTTTAGTCAATATCATAACACCTCCCTGTTTGTCTGTTCTATTTTTCGCCCATTGGTTGTATAGACCTTGTCCCACCATACTTGTTGATAGAGGGCCTTTCAGTTTTGTTTCCACAATTCCCATGTCAGGTTTCTCTATTTCCAAATAGTCATTTAGTTTATTAATTCCAGAGATCATACCGTCGCTATTTGTGTATGCCACTTTTAGTTACATATGTTCTTCTCTTCTTTGGTTTAAGTTTCCATATTTCTGATGTACCATTTTTTTCAGTCTCAGGTCCAATACACTCTCTCAAAAATAAAATAAAATAAAATAAAGTAAAATATAATAAGATAAATCCGTCTCTGTTCTTTTCTCGTTTCTATCGTTGGCTTCAATGGGACCTTTCGCAGTCAGGCGCGTAGATTCCTATTAGCGCTAGAATTTTCAATTGTCTCGGATTTAACGAGGCAAAGGGGTGACTTAGCTAATTTGGAAACCGATATTTAAAAAAAATATATGACATAAATTGCTGCATAAATTTTACTTACTGGTGTGTGATAAGGCTTAGTTAATTTAGTTATAAGGTAAAACTAAAAATAGGTAATTATTTTTACTGAAGTAAGTATGAGCAGTAAAAATAAGAGGATGTTGATTTCGGTTTGTGCATTTTATCTGAGAGTGTTGAAAAATAATGGATATCACTGTCACGTCCTGTATATGAAGATAATCAGTGAGATAAAAGATAACAACAGTGGTGGCGGACGTACGAAGTGAGCGACGTTTGTGTAAACAATAACCGCTTAGATCTGCTGGGAGCTATTTTCAAACAAATATGACTAATTTTACGTGTGCCGTGGCAGACTCCACGTCAGATTTAAGAAAAAGTGGGAGAAAGACAAATGTTAATCGTACCGGAAAAATTAAGTCTTCGATGCAAAATTATATTATCTATACATTACATGGATTTGCCTATTGCTTGGTGCATTCAAATGAAAGTATATATCAGTATACGTCCATTGAAGTCGGTAGAAAGTGACAAATTGCTTGGCTTGATACAATTATAGGCAATTTTACGAATATCATCTGTAATTATAAATAGAGGCTCAAACAATGCTATATGCCGTTTGCAATCATGAAATTAATTGACTTAAATTTCAGACACAATAATGTACAACGATACACCTCTGTAAGCTTATAAAACTTGCCCAAAAAAGTATTCATTTTCCGGCAAGAATTACAAAATCTGGCGGTGTCTGGTATCAAATCGCTCACTGCGAAAGGTCCTATTCTGAAAGCCTTGTCTTTTTCTTTTTCCTCATTACTCATTTCCTTTTTTTTTATTCATATATGTTTGAATTTCTCGCTGTTTGCTAATTTAACCGCTGTGTGTGTGTGTGTGTGTGTGTGTATTCACTTGGTCTTTGGATCACGTGTTGGACTCGTGATCGACAGCTATTTCCCTCCTGGAAGAGAGCTCAGAGCTCATAGGTCCGATCTATGGGTAATGCTATGACCTTACACACACACACACACACCCAACTCCCCGCCCACGAGAGTCAGAGTAACGACCCGAAGCGCAGCGGTACCGAAATAATTTCGGCCCTGGGCAGGATTCGAACCAAGAACTACGGGCCACTATAGTAGCAGTTCAGCGCTCTACCAACTGCGTGTGTGTGTGTGTGTGTGTGTGTGTGTGTGTGTGTGTGTGTGTATTTACCTAGTTGTATTTTACGAGAAGGGGAGCTATGCTCGTGAGTCCCGTCTTCATATCTCATTTTATCTAAACTGTTTTTAAATTCATGTATTGTTTTTGCACACACTACTTTCTCATCTAACTTGTTCCAACTGTCTATTACTCTGTGAGGAAAGCTGTTCTTTTTCAGATTTCTTCTACAGCTGTCTTTCTTGATTTTCTTTCCATGCCCTCTTGTATTTCTATCATTCCATTTTATTAGATCCTCTCTATCAATAATTTCTATGCCTTTCATGATTCTGTAAATAGCTATCAAATCTCCCCTCTCTCTTCTTTGCTCTAGTGTCTGTAGCTCAAGGTTTGCTAGTCTCTCTTCCTATGATAGTTTTGAGAGTGTTGGTGCCAATTTTGTAATTGCTTTTTGTATTCTTTCAAGTTTTTTTTATACATTTTTTTTGTACGTGGTGACCACATCGTTGCTGCATATTCCAATCTTGGTCTTATCAGAGTGATTAGAATTTTCTTCACCATTTCTTCATCCAGGTATGTAAATGCCACTTTGATTGTTCTTATTAAATTATAAGTTTCACCAAAACTCATATTTATTTGTTTCTCAGGGCACATATTATTCATAACAATTACTCCCAGATCCTTCTCATTTTCAACTTTTTTTTATTCCTTCTCCCAATTTATATGATCCTGTTATTCTGTTTTTGCTTTTTCCAAATTCCATTATACTACACTTTTTAGTGTTGAACTCCATCTCCCACTTCCTTCTCCATTCCCATACTTTATTCTTCCGTGTTCACTTTTTTTAATAGTTTTGCATCATCTGCAAAGAAGCTCATATAACTTTCAATTTCTTCATCCATATCATTAATATATATAGCAAACATTATTGGGGCCAAAACTGTTCCTTGTGGAACACCACTTATTACTTCATCCCAATTTGAGTGTTCGTCTCTTATCACTACTCTCATTTTTCTTTCTTGCAAAAAGTCTTCCATCCATTTCAGCAGTTTGCCCTGTATTCCTCCTTCATTTTCTAATTTCTTAAGCAACTTCTTATGTGGTACTTTGTCAAAAGCTTTTTTTAGGTCTAGAAATGCACAATCAGCCCATCCATCTCTTTCTTGTATTATATCTATTAGCCTTGAATAGAAACATATTAAATTAGTGACGCATGATCGTCCTTGTCTGAATCCATATTGCCTCGGATTTAGCACTTTTTTTTCTAAATATTTTATCCATCTACTTTTGACAATTCTTTCACAAATTTTTGCTATTGTACTTGTTAGAGAGACTGGTCTATAGTTGGTAGGGTCTTTATTTCCCCCTTTATATATAGGTGCTATATTTGCTCTTTTCCAATCTTCTGGAAATTTTCCTTCTTTCAAGGAACTGTTTAGTATGCTATGTATTTTGTCTGCCAGTTCATTCCTGCATTCTTTCAGAATCCAGTTTGCTATTTCATCTGGTCCATGCGATTTTCTAACATTAAGATTACTCAAGTGTTTCATTATTTCATTCTTTGTTACTTGTATTTCTTTCATAGGGGGGACTTTCTCTTTCCATTCGATCTCTTCAGGTTGTATGTTCTCCCTTGTAAACATTGATTTAAAATGCTTGCTCATAATTTCCGCCATTTATATTTCCTCTGTGTATTCAACTCCTCCTTGTCTTAATTTCTCCAAATCTTGTTTGTCTTTCAGTTTGTTGTTTACAAATCTGTAGAATAGTTTTGGTTGATCTTTACATTTTTCTATGACATCTTTTTCATATTTTCTCTTTTCCTCTCTGCACGCTTGTACATATTCATTTCTATAACAGGTATATATTTTCCATTTTTCTGGTCTTCTGTCTTTCTTCAATTTGGTCCAAGCTTTATCTCTTTTGTCTTGTAACTCCCTACAACTTTTGTTGTACCAGCACTTTACATATTCTTTTTCTTGTTTTTGTCTTGGGACATACTTTTCCACTCCTTTTTTATAATTTTTTTTGTCAAAACATTCCATTTCTCTTCCACTGTTGTTCTTTCTTTGTATATTCCTTCCCAGTTTTCTTTTTGAAAGAATTCTCTTATTTTATCAAAGTTTGTTTTTTCATACATCATTCTTCCTTTTCTATATTGTTCATTTCTTTTCATGTATTTTTCCTCATTTAGTTCCAGTTCAATCAATATGTGGTCACTTTTACTTATTGGTGTTTTATATTCAATCTTTTCCACTATTCTAGGTTCAGATGTGATTATTAGGTCTAGTCTCGATGGTTCTTCTTCATTTCTATACCTAGTGTTCTCCTGTATCCACTGTGTCATTGTATGGTCAATAATCATCTCGAGTAGAACATTTCCCCATAAGCCGTCTCCACCCTTTACTGTCATCTCTTCCCAGCAGACTTCTTTGCAATTATAGTCGCCCATCATAACTATTCTTCCTCCATCTTCCATTATCTTATTTAATGTTATCCTTGTGTCCTCTAACATACTTTTATGTTCACTCTCTTCCCACGAGGCTGTTTTTGGAGGCACATAATTTATCACAAACTTTCTGCTCCTCTTATCTCTGTCTTCCACTTCGATCATAATCATCTCTACTGTATTCTTTCCATATGTGACACACCTCACGTTTATATTCTTCTTAGTCAGGAACATAAATCCACCCCCTTGTTTTGTCTCTCTGTTTCTAATCCAACAATTATATGCACCATGTCCTACACTGTTGGGTGGTAGTGGACCTTTTAATTTCGTTTCTACAATTCCCATTATGTCCGGTCCTTTTTCCTTCAGATAATCATTCAGCTCATTCAATCCTGTTATTAATCCATCTATATTTGTGTAAGACACTCTTAATTTTCTGCCACTTCCATTGTATTCTCTGTTTCCTTTTTTTTCTCTCTAGTATGTCGTATTTCCTTACTTCCATATTCACTACTCTCCAATAGAATTTCTCTTTCTCTGACTCCGTTCTCTTCTCGTTTTTTTCCATAGCTTTATGTCTTTTCATTTTTCCCTCCTCTCTTTCCTCTTTATTAATTTGTGTGTGTGTGTGTGTGTGTGTGTGTGTGTGTGTGTGTGTGTGTGTGTGTGTGTGTGTGTGTGTGTGTGTGTGTGTGTATTTACCTAGTTGTATTTTACGGGAAGGGGAGCTATGCTCGTGGTGTCCCGTCTTCATATCTCATTTTATCTAAACTGTTTTTAAATTCATGTATTGTTTTTGCACACACCACTTTCTCATCTAACTTGTTCCAACTGTCTATTACTCTGTGGGGAAAGCTGTTCTTTTTCAGATCTCTTCTATAACTGTCTTTCTTGATTTTCTTTCCGTGTCCTCTTGTATTTCTATCATCCCATTTTATTAGATCCTCTCTATCAATAGTTTCTATGCCTTTCGTGATTCTATGAATAGTTATCAAATCTCCTCTCTCTCTTCTTTGCTCTAATGTCTGTAGTTCAAGTTTTGCTAGTCTCTTCATATGATAGTTTTGAGAGTGTTGGTGCTAATTTTGTAATTGCTCTTTGTACACTTTCAAGTTTTGTTTTACATTTCTTGTACTTGGTGACCACATCGTTGCTGCATATTCCAATCTTGGTCTTATCAAAGTGATAAGTATTTTCTTCACCATTTCTTCATCCGTCACGAAGGCAGCCCCCGCACTACGGGGCCTGTTGGGGTCTACAGAGCCATCCGTATAATAGACCGCCATTCCAGATTCCGACAGTGCGCGGATGCCTTGTAGGGCCTGCGCTCGTACTCTTTCGTGGTCACATAACTTCTTCTTACTGAGAAGCTTTGCGACAACGAAGGTAGCAGGTATCGACAGCCATGGTGTTGGGTGCTTGAACTCTGGGTGTGGAGAGTCCCAACCCTTCTCAAGGAGAGCACTGGTGAGCCTGAATGAGTCCAGAAGTCCAGCCGCCTGTGATAGCCAGGTATCGGAGTGGATATGAGTACCCACCCGTACCAGAGCTATCACAAGGCTCTGGCTTAGCTCAGTTATCCTGAGGCTCTGGACTATCTTGGCAAGAAAGTCGACCTCCAGCCTTCTGACCCGTGACGTTAATGAAGGCAATGAAGCCTCCATCTGGAGGTTAACAATCTTGGTCCAAGGTTGAGCTCCCAGGATAATCCTTGCTGCGGCATTTTGGCAAGGCTCCAGGTCTTCAAGCTTGGCAGTCGCCACATTTATGAGAGCTGGGGCAACGTAGTCCACCAAGCTGCGGACTGCGTGCACGTAGAATGTGTGAAGGACCCGATGCGTGGCACCAAGTGCCTTCCCCGTCATTGCTCTCATAACTGTGGTTCTTGCCTTGAGTCTCTCCTTGAGATAGGCTAGTTCCTTCTTCAAGGTGAGCCTCTCATCAATCCAGACCACCAGGTACTGATATTGGTGAACCCAGTCCAGCCTAAGGTCCTGGATGGTGAGGTGCTTCCCTTCTTTCCAGAGTCTCAATGCCATGGCCTTCAATTTTGTGGGGGAGATCTTTAACCCTAACCTGCAACATTCGGTCGCTACAGCGCTTAAACAGCGTTGAGCCCTGTTGAAGCACTGCCGTTTCCCAGTGATTTTGAGCGCAATGTCATCTACATAGCAGATGACCTTGCACCCATGTGGTAGAGGTAGTTCCAGAATGTTGGAGACGAGCACATTGAACAGAGTGGGACTGAGGACCCCCCCCCCCCCTGTGGAGTGCCATTCTCCAGCATTCTGGTCTCTGATATATGACCCTGAAAACGTACTTTCGCAGACCGGTGACTGAGATAGTCAGCAATCCAAGAAAGCAGCTTGCCTTTTACGCCCTTGCGATCAAGGGTGTCTAATATCACAAGTGGACTGGCCAGCTCAAACGCCTTTTCCAAATCCAAAAAGACCACGATGGACGGTGTGCCACTGACAACATTGACGAGTATTGCTATACTGTTTGCTGTGCCAGTGCCCTTGCAGTATGCATGGATATGCTCATGCATTGGGCCCAGTTTCCACAGCAGCCTGTTTAGCACCATCCTCTCCGCTGTCTTCCCCATGCAGCTTGTCAGGCTGATGGGGCGGTAAGCACTAGGTTCCTTTGGCTTTGGAATTGGCGTTATGATTGCCGTCTTCCAGGCTGTTGGTAGCTTGCCAGTTCTCCAAGACGCGTTTATCACCCTTAGAAGTGCCTCGTCACCCGCTGGCCCAAGGTGGGTCAGCATGGAATAAGTGACGAGGTCCTCTCCAGGTGCCGTGTCTGAGCTGGTTTTGTGTGTGACCCGTAGCTCCTGAAGCGTTTAGCTAGCGTCAGTATCATCCGACCGACTCATCATGTCCTCAACACTATGGCGCCTCACTTCTTGGAGGTCCTGCAGTGTGTCTTGAACACACTGCGGGAGTGAGGTGCTGCTGGAGCGAGAGACAAACTCCTGCACCAGCCGCTGTGCCTCAGCATCAGGGGCATGATGAGTGCGTCGTGGTTGAGTCCTGCCAGTAGCCTTACGGAGCTTAGACCACAGCTCTGCTAGGGAGGTGTAAGCGTTAAAGCCCTCACACCATTCAAGAAATTTAGCTCTTCTGGCATCTGCAGCTATGACGTGAGCGTCATGAACTGCAGCGCGCAAGTTGGCCAAATTGGTCTGAGTTCGGCGCCGTCGGAAAACAAGCCTAAGCATGTTCACCCGATGGTTGGCCTCTCTCACCTCAGTCTATAGTACCAGCTGTTCTTATGTTCTCTGGGGGACTGGCGAGTCTTTGGGATGGCTCTGTTGGCAGCCACCTGAATGGCTGCAGAAAAGTCAGCCTCTAACGTTTCCACGTCCTGTGGTGGAACGTAGGATGCTGCCCATTCTTCAACAGACCTCTCAAACACTGGCCAGTTTGCCAAAGCTGTCTTCCACCTGGGAACAGGTAATGCAGCTGGTATGGGTGGTGCATCCCGTATGTGCACAGAGACACCGAAGTGATCGCTAGTGACAATAGGATGCACCTCCCAGGTTACCCTAGGGAGGAGAGTGGCCGTCGCCAAGGTCAGATCAAGTCGTCCACCTTGCACGTGCGTCGGATTACCATCATTCAACAACGCAATGTCAGGGCATTCATCTAGTACGTAACTTAAGTGGCGCCCAGCGACTTTGGGCCCATGGGGCGACATCAAAATATCATGGTGGGCGTTGAAGTCCCCTACTATGATGAGGAGCCTGTCCGCAGCAAGAGCACACACTTCTCCAAGGTCCAGTTCCGCTCTCTGGCCCCTGTATATGTTGTAGATGGTGTACGTTTCGTGAGCCCGATGAAGTCGAACCGCAAGAACTTCTACACCATCCCCACATGATACAGGGTCCATGATCTCACTACAGGGGATGGATGATTTGACTAAGATCATGCACCCCCTAGTAGTGGGTAAGCGAGGGAGGGAGAAGATGCGATATCCCGGAAATCGCACCTCATCGCTCACCAATGTCTCCTGGAGAAGTATGATATCGTAATCCTGCTCTTGCGCAAGCGCAAGGAGATACGAGCTTTTGCTGCGGAACCCGTTTACGTTCCACTGTAGTAACCTTAAGTGATTATTGAACAGGGCGATGTTCTTCCCTGTCAGTTTCCATTACAGTCTCATCTTGTCCTCCCCGGTCAGACGACAAGATGGGTTGCGACTATATAACAGTAGGAGCGTTTCCCTCCTCATCAGAAGAGGAGTCTTCAAGCCTCAATGCAAAATGACGTTGGGGCTTAGCAGAAGACACTCTCTTAGTCTTTGAAGATGTGGGTGTAGCTTTTCCAATGGTAAAAGTGAGTGTGGCAGGTTTGGGGGAAGTGGAAGGGGAGGAAGAGGAGGTTGAGGAAGAGGAAGAGGTAGTGGAAGAGGCGGGGAAGGAGGCAGGAGAGGAGGAGGTAGAGGGGGAGGGAGTCCTCTCCTTTCGCCTAGGGTTCCTCTTCTCTTTTAGGAGTTTGAGCACGTTCTTGACGGCCCTATCCACCATGACTAGCATCTTGTCTGGGTCGCTCTCCCCGAGGGTAGTAGCGACTGCAGAGACGACGCCAGTCACAATCAGGTCGATATCATCCTCCCTAAGGGGGATGACATCAGACGGATATTGAGGTGGAGGGGACCGTCGGTCCTGTGCTCGTGGGGTTGGTACTGGGGGCGTGGGTTTGGCTTTAGGTTTAGGGGTGGGATTGGAGGCAGGAGTGGATTTGGAGGTGGGCGCAGGTTTAGAGGCGGGCACGGGTTTAGAGGTGGGCGTGACTTTTTTGGGAGCTGGTTGTGTCTTTGTGTTAGTCTGTGTAGGAGCTGGGTTCAGTGATGGAAAGTGCTCCTGATTGTTCAGATCAGGAGCACTGTGTGTAGGTGGTGGTGGTGCTGTGGTAGGAGAGTGTTTCCTGCTGCCCCATACAAATGTTCCGGGGGGGGGGCAGGTATGAAGTCCTGTCGCTTCTCTGTCCTCTCCTTACAGGCAATGGCCTGAACTTTACGCACTGCGCAAGAGGTATTCCAGGCGTGGTGCTTCTTACTACAGTTGAGGCACTTGGCAACAGTCTCAGTGCCAGCCTTGAACTTGTTAAGACAAGTCTCAGTGGCATGAGGCTTGCTGCAAATGAGCACTTGGGCTGTTTCGAAGTGCACCTCGCCTGGTGATGACCATAGCGCTGACACCTGAAACAACGGAGAGGATCAGGGATGTACGTTCGTACATCATACCTGCCATACCATCCCAGGTCAATCGAGTCAAAAGGTTCGCCTTTGATCGTGATTAGCACTTGGCGTGTGGGCGTCTTGTCCCATCGGCGCATCCTCGTGGCCGCAATTACCTGACTGTGATCTTCGATGGCCTCAGTCAAGTAGCCGGTCGGGTAATTGTGTACCACGAGTCGATGCGTTTTGTCCTCCGGGTTAAGCCGCTCCAGGATCACAGGCTTGCCATCAAGCGACTTGATCCCATCCAGCTCCTCGACAAGGTCATAGGTGCTTGGTAACAATAGCACGTTACCATCGCCAAGGGGCCGGAGGGACAGAAGCTTACCACGTAGGGGGCCCTTCTCCAGAGCTCTGACCACCTCGAAGGCCGTGTCATACCCCGCCGAGGGTACGACCTTAAAGGTGGGGAGCTTGCCACCCTTGCCACTAACAGGGGCCACCACGACAGCAGCTTCATCATCTGATGGAGGCGCTGATCCTGGAGCGCATCGACGCCGTTTCGACACGCCAGTGACACTATCAGTGGCCGCCATGGCGGCACTGAGTACTAAAGGTAACGGAGTAACGTAAAATCAGTGTTCGTGAAAAAAAGGCGGAAATCTAAGGGGCAGGGGGGCGCGGGCGTTTACTAACGGGTTGGTGCTGATTCGATTTACGAGACCTGTCTACCTAGTAGCAATCGATCGAATACGAGGCCCGAGTGCACCTAGAGCGTGCGAGACCGGGCTTTTCTTGAAGAAGGGTTCCCTCTTCTACGCCGATCGTGCAGGGAGAGTTATGCAGGGCATTATCCTGCCAGAGCGAGATTCCACAGAGAAGGGGGAATTGTCTCGGGTAGCAGTACAATTTCGATGGTAAAATGGTCGTAGCACGTCAATCAGAGCTAGCGACTAGGGTGAAAGACGGCTATAAGGCGTAATTTCGGTGGCGAAGCAATCCAGCGTGGACGTCCTCTCAGTACAGAATCTATCTTATCTCTGTAACTCGAGCTAGGCCTATGTACCCGCTATAGTTGGCAAGCGTAGTTAGCAAAGACGTCCATGCTCAAACTAGACCGGCCAATCAGGAGCTCGTAAAGTTCGCCTTTAAAAGGAGGGGAACCTAGCCGAGATGGGCAGTTCACTCCAAGACACTCCAAGCAGTACTCCTCCAAGCAGCACTCTTCTTCAAGCAGTACTCCCCTCCAAGCAGCACTCCTCTTCAAGCAGCAGTCCTCTCCAAGCTTCAAGTTCCCCTGTGCTCTTAGATTACGAGCTTAGTGTTCATTAAAAACCCGAGTGTCGTAGTGCTATTGTCAGTTTCATTTCCCTGGCTTGTTCGAACCATATCACAACAACCTTACACACACACACACACACACACACACACACACACACACACACACACACACACACACACACACACACACACACACACACACACACACACACACACACACACACACACACACACACACACACACACACACACACACACACAACTCCCCGCCCACGAGAATTGGAGTAACGACTCGAAGTGCAGCGATACTGGAATTATTTCAGCCCTGGGCAGGATTCTAACCCGGACCGCCGTAGTGACAGTCGAGGACTCTACCAACCGTGCCACCGAGTCGTGTGTACGCGCGCGCGTGTGTGTGTGTGTGTTTACCTAGTTGTATTTTACGGGAAAGGGAGCTATGCTCGTAGTGTCCCGTCTTCATATCTCATTTTATCTGAACTGTTTTTAAATTCATGAATTGTTTTTGCACACCACATTTTCGTCCAACTTGTTCCAGATGTCTATTACTCTGTGTGGAAAGCTGTTCTTCTTCAGGTCCCTTCTATAACTGTCTTTCTTGATTTTCTTTCCGCGTCCTCTTGTATTTCTACTATCCTATTTCATTAAATCCTCTCTATCAATAGTTTCTATGCCTTTCATGATTCTATAAATAGTTATCAAATCTCCTCTCTCTCTCTTCTTTGTTCTAATGTCTGTAGTTCAAGTTTTGTTAGTCTCTCTTCATATGATAGTTCTGAGAGTGTTGGCGCTAGTTTTGTAATTGCTCTTCGTATTCTTTCAAGTTTTGTTATACATTTTTTTGTACTTGGTGACCACATCGTCGCTACATATTCCAATCTTTGTCTTATCAAGGTAATTAGTATTTTCTTCACCATTTCTTCGTCCAGATATGTAAATGCCACTTTGATTGTTCTTATTAAACTATAAGTTTCTCCAATTCTTTTATATATTTCTCAGGGGACATTTTATTCATAATAATGACTCCCAAGTCCTTCTCATTTTCTACTTTTTTTTTTATTTCTTCTTGTCCCAATTTATATGATCTCACTATTCTTTTTTTTTTTTTTTTTGCTTCTTCCAAATTCCATTATACTACACTTCTTGATATTGAACTCCATCTCCCACTTCCTACTACATTCCCATACTTTATTGAGATCACTCTGTAGCGACTCACAATCTTCTTCAGTGTTCACTTTTTTCAACAATTTTGTATCATCCGCAAAAAGGCTCATATAACTTTCAATTCCTTCATCCATATCATTAATATATATAGCAAACATTATTAGGGCCAAAACTGTTCCTTGTGGAACACCACTTATCACTTCATCCCAATTAGAGTGTTTGTCTCATATCACCACTCTCATTTTTCTTTCATGCAAGATGTCTTCCATCCACTTCAGTAGTTTGTCCTATATTCCTCCTGCAGTTTCTAATTTCTTTAGCAACTTCTTATGTGGGACCTTATCAAAAGCTTTTTTTGAGATCTAGAAATGCACAATCAGCCTATCCATCTCTTTCTTGTATTACATCTATTAACCTTGAATAGAAACACGTTAAGTTTGTGACGCATGATCGTCCTTGTCTAAATCCAAATTCTCTTGGATTTAATACGTTTTTTTTCCAAATGCTTTACCCATCTACTTTTGATCAATCTTTCACAAATTTTAGCTATCGTACTTGTAAGAGAGACCGGTCTATAGTTAGTAGGGTCTTCTTTGTTCCCCCTTTATATATAGGTACTATATTTGCTTTTTTCCAATCTTCTGGAACTTTTCCCTCTTTCAGTTAACTATTTATTAGGCTAAGTATTTTGTCTGTTAGTTCATTTCTGCATTCTTTCAAAATCCAGTTTGCCATTTTATCCGGTCCCTGCGATTTTCTGGCATCGAGATTACTCAAGTGTTTCATTATTTCATTTCTTGATACTTCTATCTCTTTCATAGAGGGAACTCTCTCCTCCCATTCGATATCACTAGGTTGTATGTTTTCCATTATCAACACCGATTTAAAATGCTTGTTCATAATTTCAGCCATTTCTATTTCCTCTGTGTATTCGACTCCTCCTTGTCGTAGTTTCTGTAATTCTTGTTTGCTTTTCAGTTTATTGTTTACAAATCTGTAAAATTATTTTGGTTGGTCTTTACATTTTTCTATGACATCTTTTTCGTATTTTATCTTTTCTTCTCTGCGCACTTGTACATATTCATTTCTATAACTAGTATACATTATCCATTTTTCAGATTTTTTGTCTTTTTTCCATTTATCCAAGCTTTATCCCTTTTGTCTTTTAACTCCCTACATCTTTTGTTGTACCAGCACTTTACATATCTTTTTTCTTGATTTTGTCTTGGCACATACTTTTCCACTGCTTCTTTATATTTTTTTGTCAAAATACTCCATTTCTCTTCTACTGTTGTTTCCTCCTTGTGTATTCTTTCCCAGTCAGCTTTTTGAAATAATTCTTTCATTTTGTCAAAGTTTGTTTTTTCATAGATCAATCTTCCCTTTCTATATTGTTGTTTTTTAATGTATTTTTCCTCATTTAGTTCCAGTTCAACCAATATGTGGTCACTTTAATTTATTGGTGTTTTATATTCGATCTTGTCCACTATTTCGGGTTCTGATGTGATTATTAGGTCCAGTCTCGATGGTTCTTCCTCATTTCTATACCTAGTATTCTCCTGTATCCATTGCGTCATTGTATGTTCAATAATTATATCAAGTAATTCATTTCCCCATAGGTCATCTCCACCCTTCACTGTCATCTCTTCCCAGCAGATTTCTTTACAATTAAAGTTGTGGTGGACAAGTCCCCCACATGTGCTTCGACGCGGTATTTTGGCTTATAGCATCGCCGCCGCTGAAATGGGATGGACCAGGAATGGATATAGTGTGTAGAAGTAGCTGGCCTTCGGCCTTATATTAATTGTGTGTAGGTTAAGTCTATAGTACGCCTGTACTACATGCATTTGTATCCTCTTGAAAGCACAACCTAAGCCCTGCCGAGCCATGTTTCGGTCAGGATGGGTCGTGTGCTACTTTAACGTATGCATGAGGCCTATATAAAGATGCCAGGTTTTGGTGTCCCCATCCAGTTCCTTTCCGTACTGTACCCAGCAGTGCCCGACCCGAGGCTCGCGGTCACTTGTGGTTTAGGGCAGGGCTCCACGCCCTGCCCGCCGACCCAGCCTAGGTCGACACTCGCGCTAACCAGAATAAAGTCCAACAACCCACTCGAGTCTCCTTCACTCCCTTGGCACCAAAGCACAAGTAACATTCACGTAATGTTACAAAGTCACCCATTATAATTATTCGTCCTCCATCTTCCATTATCTTACTTAATGATATCCTGCTGTCTTCTGACATATTTTTGTGTTCTCCCTCTCTTCCCACGAAGCCGTTTTAGGAGGCACATAATTTACTACAAACTTCCTGGTGCCAATTTCGTAATTGCCCTTTGTATTCTTTCAAGTTTTGTTATACATTTTTTGTACTTGGTGACCACGTCGTCGCTGTATACTCCAATTTTGGTCTTATCAAAGTGATTAGTACTTTCTTCACCATTTCTTCGTCGAGGTATGTAAAGGCCACTTTGATTGATCTTATTAATGTATAAGTTTCTCAAAAAAAAAAATTATATGCTTCTCAGAGGACATTTTATTCATAATAATGACTCCTAGGTCCTTCTCTTTTTCCACTTTTTTAAATTCTTCCTCTCCCAATGTATATGATCCCACTTTTTTATTTCTTCTTCCAATTTCCATTATACTATACTTCTTAATGTTGAATTCCATCTCCCACTTCCTACTCCATTCCTATACTTTATTGAGATCGATTTGCAGTGATTCACAATCTTCTTCGGTGTTCATTTTTTTCAACATTTTTGCATCGTCTGTTAAGAAGCTATGGAGTTCGAGGCAAAAATCGTAGTGGAGAATTGATGGTGGAGATGTGTCTTGAAAGAGAGTTGAGGATAGCAAATACAGTGTTTAAGAAGAAAGTCAAGCATAAGTACACATGGGAGAGGGTGGTGGATGGAAGGGTGGAAGATAGAGCGTTAATGGACTATATAGTGGTGACCAGGAGTATGGTAGGAAGAGTTAAGGATGTACATGTTCTAAGGGGAGAGAGTGGGGGAATATCAGATCATTTTTTGGTGGAAGGTAAATTGAGAGTGGAGAATAGGTGGAGAAAGAGGAAAAGGGCAGAAGGTAGGGAGGTGCTTAGAGTGAACTGCTTAAATGAGAAAAAAAGGAGAATGAGTATAAGAAGAAGTTGAGAGATGAGTAGGAGAGAGTAAAGGATAGAGTAGAACTAGGAGTGGAGGAGGAATGGGGATGGTTCAAGGAGGGAGTCATAAGGTGTGCAAAGATGGTGTGTGGAACAAGGAGGGCGGGAGGAAATAGAAGGAAGGGTAGTGAGTGGTGGGATGAGGACGCAAAGAAGGGTGTAGAAGAGAAGAACAGGCATTCATAGATTGGTATGAGATGTATAAAGTAAAGAGAAAGGAAGTTAAGCATAGATTGGTATGAGATGTATAAAGTAAAGACAAAGGAATTTAAGCATAAGATAAAGCAAGCAAATAGGAGAGCAGATGTGAAATGGGGTAAGAGTATGACAGAAAATTTTGAAAATAATAAAAAGATGTTTTGGAAGGAAGTTAAAAGAGGAAGAGGAGGCGAATCAAGTAGAGAAGAAAAGGTAAAAGGTGCAGATGGAGAGATGATAATGGAAGAGAAGGCAATGAGAGGAAGGTGGGCAGAGTATTTTAGGGAGTTGCTAAATGTGAAGGAGGATAGGGAGGGAAAGGTAGTTGCAGTGGGAAGCGCTAAGAAAATGAGAGTGATGAATGAGGAAAATGGAGGAGAAATAGGGAAGGATGAAGTGAAAGCAGCCTTTAAGATGATGAAAGCAGGCAAGGCACCTGGGTTGGATGGATGCCATGCAGAATGTCTGAAGAAAGGAGGTACAGTAATGGTGGACTGGCTGGTGAGGTTAGTTAATGTTTGTTTAAGAGAGGGTAGAGTGCCAGAGGACTGGAGGAGTACCTATATAGTTCCGCTTTACAAAGGAAAGGGGGACAAGTGTGAGTGTAGTAGTTACAAAGGGATCACCTTGTTGAGTGTAGTTGGGAAGGCTTATGAGAGGGTCTTGATTGAGAGGATTAGGAGAGGAACAGAGGGAGTAATTGGTGAGGAACAGTGTGGTTTTAGGACAGGTAGGGGATGTGTAGATCAGATTTTTGTGGTAAGACAGATATGTGAGAAAGCTATAGGAAAAGTTAAGGATTTTTTTTTTGGGGGGGGGGTGTCTTTCTGTTATAGAGTAGTTTCTCTACGCACTATTACAAAGTTTTGATGTGTAAGCTATGGGTTTCAAAGTTCCATTTCTCTCTTGCATCAGTATGCCTCCTAATCCTATGTCAGATGCATCAGTACAAAGAATGAATTCTTTTTCATAATCAGGGAAAATTAGAATGGGTGAACTCGTGAGCTTATCTTTCAACTTGTCAAAAGCTTCTTGCTGTGCAAATCCCCATATGAACTTTGAGTCCTTTCTCAACAAAGAACTTAGTGAATTAGCAATGTCAGCATATCGTTGAATGAATTTTCTATAATAACCTGCCAATCCTAAAAAGCTCCTAACCTTGTCTACATTGGTCGGAACCGGAAAATTCTTGACAGCGTCAACCTTTGAATTCACTTTACTAAGTCCATGTCTGTCTATCTTATGTCCTAAATAAACGACACTGTCTTGCAAGAACTTACATTTTTCAAGTTTTACTTTTAACCCTGCTTCTCCTAGTCTTGAGAATATCAAATCTAATTTCTTAAAGTGCTCCACTGCAGTCTGAGAAACTATTAAAATGTCATCTAGAAATACACTGGCAGTGTTTCCCAACAATCCATCTAGAATAGTATTCATTAATCTCATGTAAGTTAATGGACTATTACATAACCCAAATGGCATTCTCTTGAACTCATAATGTCCTGTTGAAGTAGAAAATGCTGTGAACTCTCTTGAGTCTTCATGCAACTCTATTTGCCAAAAAGCTGATTTGATATCTATTGTGCTAAAATATCTATTATCAGTTCCCAAACTTCTCAAAATGTCACCGATTTCTGGTAATGGTAACCTATCACGAATGGTGTGCTTATTTAATTCCCTATAATCTATCACTGGGCGCATAGTACCATCTGACTTTGGCACTAAAATCAAGGGAAAGTTCCACTCACTTTTACTATGTTCAATAATATCCTGTGATAACATTTCAGTGATCAGTTTATCTACTATTGCTAATTTAGAGTGAGGAACTCTGTAGGCGGGTATGTAGATAGGTTGCGTTCCTGGTTTTAACTTAATATGATGTTTTAAAACAGTCGTTTTGCCTAGGCTGTCCCTTGGCAAAGCAATTGCTTTATTGTGCTTCACAAGCAAAGCAAGTAAACTTTCATCCAACTCAGGGCAATTAGTTGATTGTAATAATTCTTTATATCATTTCTTAAGTCTATTCTTTCTTGAACTGAACAGATTGATGAAGTTGGTAATTCTATCTCCTCACTACTCTCATTTAAAATCTTAATGGGTTTAGTACACACCTGAAAACATCCTATTTGTGTACCTTTCCTTAAAACTATCTCCTTATTCATAGTATTAATTACTAGTACTTCTACTCTGTTCATATTTGACTTATAAATCCCTGAGTCCCACTTCAATCCTTTAATTTTAATTGATTCTGGGACTGTAATTTTTTCAGAGTCTACATTGACTCCTTTCAAACACACTTCAACCTCATTAATTGACATGGGATGCAACAATGTCGACCTTGTTACGCCACCATCTACAATTAGCAAGGCTTCAGTCGTTGATAACTGAACATCTGAGTTGGGTTCACAAGTTGCTTTACTTTCTGTTGGTCTGGACCGCTCGGCCTCGTTATCTAAGATAGAAATGTTATCAAGGGATTCATTGATTCCTGTCACTGGTCTTAAGTCTGGTTGATTAAAAAATGGGATTAACTGTGACTTCACTAAAATTCCTAAGTCAGCAGGACAAATTACCATGTTTTCTTTTCTCATAGATGCAAATCCTATCAATAAATCTCCTGGAAAAACAGATTCTTCTACCACTATCACTGGAATATACAAATGTTCATTTGTATATAAGATAACTTCTAGTTCAACCTTACCTAATGTTTTTAACTGATTTCCAGTTACTCCTTGCAATGAGTAACGGACTGGTTCCAACATTTTCACTTCTGGGTTCAACTGGTTTAAAACTTTACTAGTAATTACATTAACTACAGACTCTGTATCAATAAATATTTGAATAGGCTTATTGAATACTCTACCCGCAATGAGAGGTCCTACAGAAGTTTTACCAACAGTAATTATAAGTTTATCAGTTTCTTTCATCTCTCTTGCATTCCCATATTTAACACAATACTGCCTATCGGTATATATATGGGGAGTTCTGAAATTGTTTATTCTGTGTCTGGGGGTTTTCCTCTTAGCCCTGGATGTACCCGAAAATTTCGGCATTCATGAGTCCTATAACCTATCTTGTTATGATAAATACAGAATGGTGGGTTCCTACATTGATACTCTGTATGACCCTCGTATTTGCAATTTCTGCAAATGGTTCCATAAAAACATTCATCTGCTTTGTGTCCCCAGGTATTACAATTAAAACATAGGATTCTAGCATCCCTGGATGGACTTCTAACATGCCGTCTATGTCCTACTTCTGTTTTCTTAAACTCTCTAGAGTTCCTATGTTGGCTTACGGGCATTACATATGTGTTTATGGTTCTGGTCTCACTGTATCCTTGAAGAAGATAATCTACTTCTCCTAAACTTATGTTTGACTTTAAGTCTTTGTACAGCTTTTCGGCTGTTAAGTAATCAGAATTTTTGAGTAGTAAGCCAAAGTTAATCAATTTGATTACCTGAGAAATTTTCATTTTGTCACTAGATCTTTCTATCCAGTCTGAATCTTTTAAGATAGAATTCATGTCTTTTGACCATCCATCTAATCTAGCTTGTTCTAACATAATTTATAATTTTTGCTAAAGACCTAATAGGATCCTGGTCACATTTGGACATAAAATGTTTAATGAAGGCTTTCTTACAAGCTTTATATTGGTTGATCTCTTCCATTTGCTGGAAATTAATGATAAGCCTAGCCCTTCCATTTTCAGGGTCGATATTCTCCTTCAGAACCTCTATTTTTCTTTTTTCGTCCGTTATGTTTTTACTTACAATAAGAGTGTCTATCAAATTAAGATATTTGTTGACCCCATAGGTATTTGCTTCCCCCGTGAATTTGGGGATATTGATATTTGAAGTATGGACCTCATGCCTCAACACGTTCGAATTCGGGGTGGTCATAACTTACTTTAACCTGGCTGCCTCCACGTATTTGCTTGCGATGTCACTTCGCGATGTCAACTTCTATCTTGACGTCCTCCTTCCTCAGCCTTGTCATTCGCCAGCGACGTTGTTCCTCAGTTGAAGACCGTCTTGTAGATGGATCACCTTGAAGATTTGCTGGTTCCACTCGTATCCACTCGTAATAGTAGTTGCTCGTAGTTTGTAGATCCCCCTCGTTCCTCGTCTCTTGAAACCAACACAATCTTGGTTGTGGTTGCCGTATTCCCGTAGACTTTCTCGTACCACTTCGCACCAGTCGATCTTGCTTGCACCACTTCACGCACCAGTCTGTCCTGCACCCGTTTTATAATATCTTCGGAGATGTGTTTAACACCCAGTTCATCCCACCGCTGCCACAACTGTCACCCTCTGTCACCACTGTTCCACCACGACTAATAACACTTCTAATTCCTTCTTAATGTTAGTCTCGTAATTCACTCGTCACAAGGCCCCATGCCTTCGTTACGTCAGTTTCACTAACTTCCAAGTTCATCTTATTCAGTAGGCCCCCTGCCTAAGTTCTGATTGAGGGTGAATGAAAGTGAGATTATACTTTCAGTGAACGTACTGGTCTCAATCAGTACACACTCGAGAAGTCCCCAGAGGAATTCTCAAAGTCGCGTCTAGCCACCTTCGTTCTGACGTCACTTTTTTCCATCCAATAGTCTTTTACTTCTCAAACAAGTGCCACACCTTAAGGTCGTGCCTTTTCCTTTTTGTCCAATAATATTTTCTCCTCGTACACATTTTTCTCCAATCCGAGAAGCTGTTACAGCCCTTCTAGTAACATTGCTACATAAGCATTATGTCGAAACGGAGCTGGCTAATCGCTTACATCAGCATTATTACAACCTCGTCGGTCGTCTGTCGTTTGTTTACCTAGATAGGACGGCGACTAAACAAATCCGCGACTCAGCACTTCAGAGTCGGCCGTTGTTTCATAACAACTGATATTGAATTAGCATTCGTTCTCCATCTACCTAATTGTCTACCTCCATCTACCGGCCTCTTACATATGTCCTTTCTATTTTTTGTTGTGGTACGTATTAATTCACTCCATCATTATAAATTTGTTTTGGTATATTCCATTTTTCTTCCATCCCTAGGCTATTTCTTCATTTAGGAATTTTTCCCAGTTGACACTGCGAAAGAATTTTTTGAGTTTCTCAAATTTTGTTTTGTTGTAGATTAGTCTTCCTATTCTATGTTTATCATTTCTGCTTTGATCCATTTGCTCTTTCAACTCAAATTCTATTAGTGCACGGTCACTCTTTCCTATCGGAGTTTTGTAATAAATTTTATCGACAATTTCAGGCTCTGTCGTAAGTATCAAATCCAGCCTTGATAGTTCTTCACTACCTCTGTATCTAGTATATTCCCTTATCCACTGAGACATTGTGTATTCGATGGTCATGTCGAGCAGGACGTTGTCCCAGAGTTCCTCTCCACCCTTCACTGTCATTTCCTCCCAACATATTTCTTTTGAATTAAAGTCACCCATAATTACTGTATTTCCTCTGTCCTTCAGTATATTAATTAATTCATATTTTGTATCCTATGATATTTTGGAATGATCATTTTCTGCCCAGGACTGTGTTTTGGGGGACACATACACCACTACAAATTTTCTACTCTTCATATGTTTGCTTTCAACTTCTATCGTAATTGATTCTACATTATTTTTCCTTCAGCTATTTTTGTTACATTTAAATCATTATTAGTCAAAATTGATACTCCGCCACCCTGTTTATCCTTTCTATTCTTTGTCCATTAGTTGTATAAACCTTGTCCCACAATGTTGGGTGGTAGAATACACTTTAATTTAGTTTCCACTATTCCCGTTATGTCTGTTTTTTCCAAGGCCAGATAATCATTTAATTCATTCATTCCTGAAGTTATTTCATCTATATTGGTATAAGCTTTTTTTAATTTCCTTTCTCCTCGTCATTCTGTCTTCTTTGTTCCCTTTTTCCTTATAGGCTATACCATTTTCTCAGCCTCAGGTCCATCACTCAAAAAAAAAAAAAAAAAAAATCAGTTCTTTTTTTCGCTTCGTTTCTAAGTTCTTTTTCTTTTTCTTCTTCACTCATTTCTTTTTTATCCATATATTTTTGTATTGTTCACTATTTTCAAGTTTCATTGTTCTGGATAGTACTTCCTCTGCAATTGTTTGAGATCTAAGCTTTACTATCAGTGGCCTGTATTGTTTTTCTTTAGAGTATCTGCCCATCCTATAGGTCTCCTCGAATTCTCTATCCAAACCTTGCCCTCCCGCTTGTAATTCTTTTAAATTTCCTTAGCGATCTCTTTCTCCTTTTCCCTCTGATATTTAGGTACATCACGCTTCTCTTGACCTGTTGCTCCATTATTTCTTTAAGGGATACTTTTTGACATTCCTGTTCAACTTTCCACTGTTTCTTTATTTCCTGTAAGTCATTTTCTTTTATTTTTTCTTCCACCTTTTCAGTCACTGCTTGCATTTGATCTTTTATCTCCCTTTTTAACGTCTCATTCCTATTTATATCTTCACTTTTCAACCTTTCATTTTCTGCCTTTAATTTATTTAATTCCTTTTTAAGTCATTTATCTCCCTATTATTCTCCTCATTGGCTTTCCTTAGCATAGCTACTTCTTCGTACATTATTTCATACTTTTGAGCTCTATTAATTCATCCAAAACGCCATTAATATTTCTATTTCTCATTATATTTCTATACCTAGGGTCTCTATCCATTTCTAATCCTCTATGCATAATATTTCCTTCCCCTTTAACCCCCCCCCCCAAAAAAAAAAAAAAAACTCTTTCAAACCTTTGGTAATCCCTTGGTGTTTGAGAAAGACACGTCTTCTTTCGAATGACACCAAGTGGAGTCTCTATTCTGCTTTCTTCTAAGCATCTTTCGGAGTTTCTTTGCTTCTTTCTGTTTTTATATGAAGAAAGAACAATGGAAAAAAAAAAATGGAGATACAAAGTCGTTTACATTTTGGTCCCAACGTTCTTCCTCTCACCCTATCTATGTGTGTGTGTGTGTGTGTGTGTGTGTGTGTGTGTGTGTGTGTGTGTGTGTGTGTGTGTGTGTGTGTGTGTGTGTGTGTGTGTGTGTGTGTGTGTGTGTGTATTTACCTAGTTGTGTTTTACGGGAAGGGGAGCGATGCTCGTGGTGTCCCGTCTTCATATCTCATTTTATCTAAACTGTGTGTGTCTGTGTGTGTGTATTTACCTAGTTGTATTTTACGGGAAGGGGAGCTATGCTCGTGGTGTCCCGTCTTCATATCTCATTTTATCTAAACTATTTTTAAATTCATGTATTGTTTTTGCACACGTGTGTATGTGTGTGTATGTGTGTGTGTGTGTGTGTGTGTGTGTGTGTGTGTGTGTGTGTGTGTGTGTGTGTGTGTGTGTGTGTGTGTGTGTGTGTGTGTGTGTGTGTGTGTGTGTGTGTATTTACCTAGTTGTATTTACCTAGTTGTATTTTACTGAAAGGGGAGCTACGCTCGTGGAGTCCCACCTTTGTATCTCGCAGTATCTAGTTTGCTCTTAAATTCGTGTATGGTTTTTGCACACATTATTGCAGGGGTTCTCAATATTTTTAATGCTATGTACCCCTTGAAGTCTTAAGTATTAGTCATGTACCCCTTACCCACAATACAGCATCAGTAAGAATGAAAATAAATGCATGGTTAATTAGCTTAGTTTATTAAGCTTAAATTGTGACACAGACACATGTCACTACATTAAAATGCAAGTATAGACAATTCAGTGAGATGGTTGGGCCTGTTTATTTGCTACCAACAAGTCAATCCTTGGCACAGTCTTTGAAAGAGCCACTCTTATGTCGTCTTTGACTGCAAGACGTGAACGTAACTTGTTTTTAATCAAGCACAATGCTGAAAATCCCTGCTCATAGCGGTATGTGGATGGAAACATCAGGAGGTTCCATACACAATTCTTTGCTAAAGTAGGATAAGAACATGCCATTGTTGACCAGATTCTGGTCAATGACAAACTATCAAAAGAATCTTTTGCAGCTGAGTCATTGACAAAGTCGATGAATTCTTCTTGCAATTGTCCTGGAAGGGATGTAGGGTCCACCTTTAATGGATTTCGAATGAGCTGGCAATCTAAGTCTGTGCTTATGGATGAACGTCAGGTAGGAGACAGCAGAAGGAGGAGAGACAGTAGAAGTAGGAGAAACAGCAGTACAGAGAAGAAAGTTTAAATCAGACTACAAAATCAGATTACAAAACACTGGAACCATAAAGCAGATCTCAACGTACATACCTGAGGGTGAGAGTAGTGGGGGAAGAGTGGTAAGTTTGTGAAGTGGGAAGCGAAAACATCTCACTGTGGTACCTGTTCGGTATGAGTGCTGAGAGATGGGATCAATAGAAAACGAACAAGGGATGACTACTTTATTATGGGTTTGCAAGGTTGTGTGACAACTGTAGTCCAAGGCAGCTTTCTCTCAAGTGACATAACTCCAAGGTTTTCCTTGTTGACATTGTAACTTAACGTCTGCTTCTAGAGGTCACACCTAGCCTAGCACATGTAGGCCACTTCTAAAAACAGGTTTGCAATTACAGCCTGATTATTTTCAGAAACCTGTCACGTACCCCCGAATTTCCTCTAATGTACCCCTGGGGATATGCGTACCCCAGGTTGAGAACCATAACACCATTGTTTCGTCTAGTTTGTTCCAAGTGCCCACCACTCTGTGTGGTAAACTGTTCTTCTTCAGATTTCTTCGATAACTATCTTTATGAGTTTCTTTCCATGTTCTCTTGTGTTTCTCTTGTCCCAATTTAACAAGTCCTCTCTATAGAGTACCTTTTCACAATCCAAGCTACCCTGTTTGACAAACTACTGAATTTGACTACGTTACCAGCAACCTCTCGGTTGATCAAGAATCCTCCTCCACTAGATCTTTCTTTGTACTTACCTCTATAGTAGAACAGGTAGTGATCAGCTTGTGATAGTATCAGCTTTTCTTCCACTCTTCGGACTGCAGAGATTCTCTCTCTATCGACATAGCTTTTGTAGTCATTAAGATTCTCAAGCCTACCCACCATGCCATGGTGTCAACTCTCGAATAGGCAAAGGTGCACTCTAAGAATAGTTCAGATTTATGCACCAACTTCACAGAGTTCAGACGATGAAATTGAGTCGTTCTATGATGATTTAAGTCAGGTAATGGATCAAGAAAAAATTTAGTACACGTTGGTAATACGCGACTTTAATGCTAAAGTGGGGAAGATGGGAGATGAGACGTGAATTGATAAGTTTGGAGTAGGTAAAAGAAATGACAGAGGCAAGATGTTAGTAAATTTTGCAGAGGACTACAATATGAGGATAATGAACACTTTCTCCCAAAAGCGTGTAGATCGTAAATGAACGTGGAGAGGTCCAAATGGAACAACAAAGAACGGAATAGACTTCATATTAGGAGATGAGAGCAAAAGCGTTAGCAATGTTACAGTGATAGATAAAGTCAGCATAGGTAGTGACCATAGAATGATAGGTTACACAGATAAATTCAATTTCAGAGCCGAGAGAAATAAACTAATTTTAAGAAAGAAAATAAGCCTTGGAAAGGTTAAGGATGATAAGAAGAATTTTCAGTTAGAAATTATAAATAGATTCGAAGCTCTAGGAACTAATGAGGACAGCGTGGAAAATATTAATTTAAATTTAGTGAATATCATTAGGGAATCGACAGAGAAAGTAGGAAGTACAAAAAATATTAGTGAGAACAAATACTCCAGAGCTACAAATGACCATGCATATCAAAAGCAGGAGAGACGAAATAGAAAGAGTAAAACTAAACAAGCTTATCAATAAAAGGCAGAGATTAGAGAAAAGAAAGAGAGACATGGATGAAATAGGTGAAACTATTCGGAAAGGTAAAAGTATTAAAGGGACCGAGCGCAAACACGCTTTAGGAGGACAGCAAATGATATGTTTGAAAGATAGAAATGGAGAAATCATTAAATGCAGGGACAGAATGGTAAAAATATTAGAAGAATTTTACCTAGAGCTTTACTCGTCGAAGACCGTAGTTGAGCCAGTAAATTCATGTGTAGGCTAGACGTTAGTAGTGTACCAGAGATTACAAAGGAAGAAGTAGAATTTGTTCTAAAAACCATGAAACTAGGAAAAGCACCTGGCAAAGATGATATACTGATAGATCTGTTGAAAGACGCAGGTAAATTAATTCATATTAAATTAGCTCAGTTGTACACCCAGCGCTTACATCAAGAAAGCGTTTCTGATGCGTGGTGCAATGCTATAGTGATTTTTGCTTCATAAAAAAGGAGACCAGAAGGACCTTAGTAACTATCGACAGATTAGCTTGCTATCTAATATATATAAAGTATTCTCCAAGATCCTTACAGATAGACTAAGTCAAGTTTTAGATGGAAACCAACCGAGAGAACAGGCAGACTTTGGGAGCGGATATTCGACCCTAGACCATTTGCAGGCCATAAACCAACTAATCGAGAAAACGACAGAATACAATATACCTCTGTGTTTAGCTTTTGTAGATTACGAGAAGGTCTTTGACTCGGTAGAACAAATAGCAATACCAAACTCGCTACGCAAGCAGGGTACAAACGAACATCTGTTTTAAAAAAGATTTATGCGAAAGGTATCGCTATAATTCGACTACATAAAGATACAAAAAAGATCAAGATCGAGAAAGGAGTTCGGCGAGGCGATACAATTTCACCCAAGTTAGATATTTTCAGAATATTGAGTTGGGAAAAGAAAGGTTTAAAAATTAATGTCAAATATTTGAACCACCTAAGATTTGCGGATGACATTATTCTTATTTCAGAACGAGCAGAAGACTTGCAAGATATGCTGAGTGATCTAAACAAGGAAAGTCTCAAAGTAGGTTTAAAAATGAATAAGAGTAAAACCAAAGTAATGTTCAACACGAAAGTTCAAAGAGATTGAAATTGATGGTGAGAGCCTTGAAGAAGTTGAAGAGTATAATTATTTAGGGCAGATAGTGAAAGTGACGAAAGATCATGACAATGAAATAAAAAGGCGCATTACAATTGGTTAGAAAGTGTTTGGTAAGTATAATGGTATCCTGAGAGGCTCTCTACCTTTATGTTTGAAACGTAAAGTTTACAATCAGTGCATTCTACCAGCAATAATCTACGGATGTGAGACTTGGAAACTAACGAAGGCAATGGAAATAAAACTAAGGATAGCACAGAGGAGAATAGAAAAATCAATGATGGGAATAACGCTGAGAGACCGAAAGAGAGCAAGTTGGGTGAGAGAGCTGATAAGAGTGAAAGATATTGTGGAAGCAGTAAAAGAGAGGAAGTGGAATTGGGCAGGTAAGTTACTGCGAAAGACTGATGAGCGATGGAGCAAGTGTGTTACTGAGTGGACGCCGCGAGATAGGAAGCGTGGAAGAGGGAGACCAGAAAGAGGGTGGAGAGACGAGATCGAGAAGTTTGCAGGAATGACGTGGCAGAGGATGGCGCGGTCGTGTTAATCGTGGGATGCTATGAAGGAGGCCTTTGTTTAGCAGTGGACTCAGGATGGCTGATTTGATTGATTGATTGATTGATTTCTATCGAGTATTTCTGTGCCCTCTATGATTCTATAGATGCTCAGTAGGTCGCCTCTCTCCTTTGCTCCAGAGTTGGTAACTCCAGTTTAGCCAATCTCTCCTCATATGACAAGTCTGAAAGTGGTGGAGCCATTTTTGTGGCTGTTCTCCGGATTCTTTCTATTTTCTTTATATTCTTTTAAGTTCTGAGTGACCACAATGTAGCCGCATATTCTAGTCTAGGCATTATCAATGTGACTAATATATATATATATATATATATATATATATATATATATATATATATATATATATATATATATATATATATATATATATATATTTTATAATTTCTTCATCCAAATAGGAAAATGCCACTTTTATTGATGTTAGCAAGTTGTACGATTCTCCAACAATTTTGTTTATTTGTTTATCATAGGACAAGTCGTTTCAGATAATTAATTACTCCCAGATCTTTTTCAGATCCCACTTTCTTTACCTCCTTAGTTCTAATTTTATATTGTTCTGATATTCTATTTTTGCCTTTTCCAAATTCCATTATGCTACACTTCTTAATGTCGAAGTCCACTTCCTATTTCTGACTCCACTTCCAACCCTTATTCAGGTCTTCCTGTAGTGATTTGCAATCCATTTCGGTTTTTACTTTCCTCAACAATTTAGCGTCGTCTGCAAAGAAACTCATGTAACATTCCACATCATCATCCATGTCATTCACATAAACAGCAAACATTATTGGAGCGAATACAGATCCTTGCGGAACTCCACTGATCACTTCTTTCCAACCTGAATATTTTTCTCTGAGTACTATCATCTTTCGACTAATCAGGAAGTCCTCCATCAAGTTTAGCAGGTTGTCTTGTATCCCTCCTATATTTTCCATTCTTTTAATAACTTTTTTGTGTGGTACCTTGTCGAAAGCTTTTTGTAAGTCCAAGAAAGTACAATCAGCCCATCCATCCCCTTCTTGTATCATATCCATTAGTCTTGAGTAAAAACAGATTAAATTTGTGGTACATGATCTTCCTTGTGTGAACCCAAATTGTCTTGTGTTTATTATGTTATTTTCTTCCAAGTGTTTTACCCATCTATTCTCGACAATTTTCTCACAAATTTTAGCTATAGTGCTTGTTAGTGAGACCGGTCTATAGTTAGTTGGTTTTTCCTTGTTTCTTCCTTTATATATTGGTACAATGTTCGTATTGTTTCCAGTCTTTTGGTATATTTCCTTCTTTAAGTGAGCAACTAATAATGTTATATATTTTGTCCATTAGTTCTTCTCTGCATTCTTTTAGAATCCAATTTGCAATTCCGTCTGGGCCATGCAATTTCCTAACATCAAGGTTTGTTAAATGTTCCATTATTTCTTTTTGTGTTATTATTCCCCTCATGGGGAGAGATCGCACTTCACTTCCTTTGTTCTAATACTGCACCTTCTCTTTAGTGAAAACCGAATTGAAGTGATTATAATTATTCATGACTTCGACCATTTTCAGATCTTCTGTGTATTCTGTATTTCCTTGGCGTAGTTTCACAATTTCCTGTTTATTTTTAAGTTTACCATTCACATATATATAGAATAGTTTGGGTTGCTCTTTGCATTTATCTATGATGTCTTTTTCATAGTTCCTTTTTTCCTCTCTTCGCACTTTTACATACTCATTTCTATAGCTTATATATATTTGCCATTTTCCAGTTTTTCTGTCTTTTCTCTATCTTTTCCAAGCTCTGTCTCCTTTATCTTTTGCCTCACTGCAGCTTCTGTTGGACCAACATTTAATGTACATTCTCTCTAGCTTCTGTCTTGGTACATGCCTATTTACTCCTTCATTATAGTTACCCATCAAGATCTTCCATTTCTCTTCCCCTTTTGTCTCTTCCATTTAAATTTTTTCCCAATTTGCATTCTGAAAGAATTTCTTTAATTTTCCAAAGTCCGTTTTGTTGTACATTAATTTTCCTTTCCTATACTTTTCATTTCTCTCCATATATAGGCCTATTTCTTCCTTTAGTTCAGTCTTAATAAGTATATGGTCAGTATTTCCAAGTGATGAAGTCCAAAAGACTATAAACTAACCGAGCAAGTGGGTCTGCCCCACATCGATCACAACTCTTACTTCCTTCCATTTCATTCTTTCCTTCCACTAAATCCCCAAATCCCCCCTCCCTCCCTCTCCCCCATCTTATCTATCCTGCCATCTAACTAACTAACTGTCTCGTATTCAATTTTATCCACAACTTCAGGTTCTGTTGTGTCTCGACGGTTCAACATTAATGGGTGATATTGAACCCCTTAATTTCGTCTCCACAATTCCCATTGCGTCTGTTTTTTTTCTAACAGGTAATCATTTAGTTCATTCAGTCCTTCAATTAATCCGTCAGTGTTATTATAGGCCACTTTACATTTTTTTTTCTTTCTCCATCTTCTTTTCTGTATTTGCTTCGCCCATTCTTATGTACCATTTTCTCAGTCTCATGTCGATTACCCTCTAATAGAATTCCTTCTTCGCGTTTTTTTTTTTTTTTTTTTTTTTTTTTTAGAATCATCTTTTAGTGTCTTCTCTTTTTCTAAATCCTCAACACTCATTTCTCTTTTTAACTATGTCTTATTGTAATGTTCACTCCTTTCTAACTTACTTGTTTTTTCTAATATGTCTTCTACTTTCATTTGTGATCCAATTAGTTTTATCTTTAGGGGTCGATTTCTTTCCTTAGAATAATCTCCCATCCTATACACATCGTCGACATCTCTCTCTACTTCCCAATCATCATCTTTTATTTCTTTTAAGATTGCTATTGCTGTTTCTTTTTCTTCTTTTTCTCTCATGTACCTCGCCAGACCATGTTTACCTTAGTCCATATACCACAATACATTTCTTTCTATCCACTACATCTCTAACCCAATTTGTCATTTCTTTCATTACTCGAATGATTGTAGCTTTTTTCATTTTCCTGCATCTGTTGTTGGACTATTTATTTAAGAGCAATTTCTTCATTTTCTCTGTTTTCCTTCCATTTCTTAATCTTTTGCATACTTTCCTCACCTAAGTTTTCTTCGATTCTTTCAGTCATTTCTTGTATTTGTTATTTATCTCCTTTTATTTTAGGTTTTCACTATTGGTAGTATCACTAATTTTCCTCTTTTCATTTTCACGCTTAACCTTTATTATATCATTTTTCATTACCTTAACTTCGGTTCTTAGTTCTGAGATAGTTTTTCTAAGGTCGGAAATCTCGATGTTAGCTTGGGCTAAGCAATCCATTAATTCTACAGGTTATTTCCTTAGTTCCATGACATCGTTCTCCCACCATTTTTTATTTTTACTCGTTTCCCTTTCTATGTCTAAGATTCGACTTAAATTCCTTCTTTCGTAATTACCAAAGCCTGAAAACGATTCTTCATCATATATTCGTATTACCGCTGGTGTTTCGAAACGCCTCTTTACATCTTACTTCACCGTGGCGCCCCTAGATGTCTCTCCTGTCGAGTCATCTTTCGATTCAAACTTATCGTTGTTTTCCTTCATTTTCTTTTATTACGTCTAACTAACACTACAGAGACTTCATTGTGGACATCCACATTTGCTCCTGTCGTGATAAGGTTCGGACAAGCCAGGGAAATGAAACTCACAATAACACTGAGGCACTCGGGTTTTAATGAACACTAAGCTCGTAGAGGGAAGGTCGTAGTCTGAGAGCGAAGGGGAACTTGAAGCTTGGCGAGGACTGCTGCTTGGAGAGGAGTGTTGCTTGGAGAGTAGTGCTGCTTGGAGAGGAGTGCTGCTTGGAGAGGAGTGCTGCTTGGAGATGTCGTGCCCGGGAGTGAACTGAATTCTGAATTCTGAATTCCTAGGAAAGACCACCCGCTTGCGCGGGATCGGTTTTTGTGGGAGGGGAAGAATGTCTGTAAGAAAATGAAAAGATAGTAGTGTATAAAAGGGGGCTATTGCCACCGGGCGAATTAGCGAGCGATTAGGGGCTGCTGGTGGTGGTGGCTCAGGAGAAATGGACTGGGAACTTGGACGGCGGCGCCGACGCCGGGATTAGGATCACCAACAAAAGTTTAGAAAATGGTAGGTGGCGTAGTAGTAGAGAAAGGTGGAAAAACGGAAAAATCTTTAGTGGGAGGTAAACTGAAATGAGAAGATGTAGTATAAGAGAAAGTCAGAAAGGAAGCGAAATTTAGTCGAAGAAAAAGTGACTGTATATGTTTGTGCGTGTGTCGTGGCTATGTTCGTGAGGTGTGTGTGTGTGTATCTTACGGGAAGTGAGTAGAGTTCACTTCCCGTGTGTAGAGCGCGTTCCTGATAAGCCACAGGTGGGGCCTGAGTAGCCTGCTTTTCCCCAGGTTGGGTTTGAGATCCTGTAGAGTTGATTCAGAGGCGGTGCAAGGGAGGGCAGGCGGGCGGGTGTTGTATTATCTCTCTCCTTCCAATCACAACTCTGAAAGCAGAATTACGTGATTGGGAATTGTGTGTAAATGTCAGAAGTGTAAACTCGCTCGCCAGCGTCAGCGAAGAGGCCAGCGTTAGGTTGTGGGCCGGTCGGACAGAGAGGCGTCCCAATTCCTCTCCGTCGACCAGCCCGCGAGCAGATGAGGGTTCTGAGTGAGAGTTGGGTTGGGCCTTTGCTAAGCCAACGAGCAAGTGTGCGTGTGCCTCTTTTCTCCCAAGCACTACTATGAAAACAGAGAATTACGTGACTTGGGAAAAATGTGTATTTGTCTTGGTGTAAACCCGCCTGCCGACGTCAACGAAGAGGTCGGCCTGTGCCAGACCGGCAGCAGCAAAGGAAATATATCTCCTCGCCACCACCGGCGAGCGTGTAGAGCGCGTTCCTGATAAGCCACAGGTGGGGCCTGAGTAGCCTGCTTTTCCCCAGGTTGGGTTTGAGATCCTGTAGAGTTGATTCAGAGGCGGTGCGAGGGGGGGGGGGGGCAGGCGGGCGGGTGTTGTATTATCTCTCTCCTTCCAATCACAACTCTGAAAGCAGAATTACGTGATTGGGAAATGTGTGTAAATATCAGAAGCGTAAACTCGCTCGCCAGCGTCAGCGAAGAGGCCAGCGTTAGGTTGCGGGCCGGTTGGACAGAGAGGCGCCCTAATTCTTCTCCGTCGACCAGCCCGCGAGCAGATGAGGGTTCTGAGTGAGAGTTGGGTTGGGCCTCTGCTAAGCCAACGAGCAAGTGTGCGTGTGCCTCTTTTCTTCCAGGCACTACTCTGAAAACAGAGAATTACGTGACTTGGGAAATGTGTGTATTTGTCTTGGTGTAAACCCGCCTGCCGACGTCAACGAGTGAACTTGTCGTCTCGGCTAGGCGCCGTCCTTTTAAAGGAGGCTGGTGGAAACCCGGGGAGCTCTCCCGAGTTTCTGATTGGCTGCTAGCTGGATGGCCTGTACGTCTTTGCGAACTACGCTTGCCAACTACAACGATTAAATAGGCCAAGCTCGGGTTGTGTGACGGCCAGTCTGGTTTTGACCAGCGGCGCGTCACTACACTCCCCTCCCATTCAATACAAACCAGGCTTCCTTCTTTTGTTGTATAACCAAGAATTTTCCTCTTCTGCGGAGCACAAACGAAGAGATGTTTAAGTTCCGTGGCTCGAGTGTGTGTGCGTGTGTGCGTGTGTGACAGCGTGGACATTTCGACCACCGCTGACCACGTGGTTCGACAGTTGGAAGCTTGCAGCCGGTCCGGCGTGGTCAGTTACCTGAACCCAGGCCAGGGGCGATTGACCATAGCGTGGGGTCATCCCTACCTCCCAGGACCGCCAATTAGACCGGGAAATTCGCGGTCACTGCTGCCCGTGACGCGCACAGTTCAACCCCTCCCCTACCACTCTCCCTCCCCCTCCCAGATCTACAGAGGGAGAACATGGAGGAAACTGGTGACACTTTTTCGACGGCCGCCGTTCGCGGCGGTCCACTTCTCTTCCTCCTCCCAGTTCAACAGAGGGAGGGTACTCCAGGAAGGGGACTCAGCGCACGACCCAGCAGGAGATCACAGAGACGAGCTGTGGGTGGACTCAGCGCCCGTCTGGAGCAGGTGATCACAGCGACGAGCTGTAGGAGGACGTAGCCGTCCGTCTACCACGAGGAGAGGCTCAGCGCCGTCTATCACGAGAAGGAGAGGCTCAGCGCCGTCTATCATGAGAAGGAGAGGCTCAGCGCCGTCTATCACGAGAAGGAGAGCGACCGAGTAGGAGAAGCTCAGAGCCCGTCTGCTCAAGGAGATCGACACTCAAGGAGAATTGGAAATTTCGTCCTCACTCCTGCAGAGCCGAGGAAAGTGGTTTGTGTATTTTAATTTATATATAGTATATCTTATATAATTAGTAGACAGTGTTAGTAGAACTATCACACTGGTGATATTATTTATGTGTTCAGATGGATTAGCTGTGTTCTGTGTTAATCCACAATAAAGACATATCTTGGTGTTGTCGTGTGTTTCACTTTCTCGCCTATTTCTCAATTTACCGAGTCATAGAACCTATTTGTACCCCCCCCCCCTCTATGACAGTGGGTGTGTGTGTGTGTCTGTTTACCTAGTTGTATTTACCTAGTTGTATCTTACGGGAAGGGGAGCTATGCTCGTGATGTCCTGTCTTTGTATCTCGCAGTGGCTAGTTTGCTCTTAAATTTGTGTATGGTTTTTGCACACACTTTTGTTTCGTCCAGTTTGTTCCAGATGTCTACCACTCTGTGTGGAAAGCTGTCCTTATTTAGGTCTCTCTTATAACTATCCTTTTTTTTCATACCCTCTTGTGTTTCACTTGTCCCAATTTAGTAAGTCCTCTATATCAAGGACTTCCGTGCTTTTCACGATTCTCTAGATGGTCAGTAGGTCGCCTCTCTCTCTTCTTTGTTCCAAAATCGTTAATTTCAATTCAGCCAGTCTCTCCTCATATGACAAGTTTGAAAGTGCTGGGTCCATTTTCGTGGTTGCTCTCTGGATTCTTTAAAAAAAAAATTATATTATTTTTGGTACTGGGTGACCACAGTGTTGCAGCATACTCTAGTCTAGGCTTTATTAGTGTGACCAATATTTTTTTTAACAATTTATTCGTCTAAATAGGTAAAAGCCACCTTTATTGATCTTAGCAAGCTGTAGGACTCTACAACAAGTCATTTGAGATAATTACTCCCAGGTCTTTTTCAGATCCCACTTTCTTCACTTCCTTTGTTTCAATTGTATATTGTCCTGATATTCTTTTTTTACTTTTTCCGAACTCCATTATGCTACATTTCTTAATATTGAAGTCTACTTCACACTTCTGACTCCATTCCCAAATCTTGTTTAGGTCTCTCTTTAGTGATTCACAATCCGTTTCGGTTTTCACTCTCCTCAACAATTTAGCATCGTCTGCAAAGAAATTCATGTAACATTCCACATCTTCATCCATGTCACTCACATAAGTAGCGAACATTATTGGAACCAATACTAAACCATGTGGAACTCCACTAATCACCTCCTCCCAACCTGAACACTTTTCCCTGAGCACTACTCTCTCCCTCCCTCCCTCTCTCTCTCTCTCTCTCTCTCTCTCTCTCTCTCTCTCTCTCTCTCTCTCTCTCTCTCTCTCTCTCTCTCTCTCTCTCTCTCTCTCTCTCTCTCTCTCTCTCTTTCTCCCTCCCTCTCTCTCTTTTACCATGCAGGAAATCCTCCATCCAGTTTAATAGGTTACCTTGTATCCCTTCTATGCTTTCCAATTCTGTGTGTGTGTGTGTGTGTGTGTGTGTGTGTGTGTGTGTGTGTTTACCTAGTTGTATTTTACGGGAAGGGGAGCTATGCTCGTAGTGTCCCGTCTTTACATCTCATTTTATCTAAACTGTTATTAAAATCATGAATTATTTTTGCACACACCACTTTTTCGTCCAACTTGTTCCAGATGTCTATTACTCTGTGGGGAAAGCTGTTCTTCTTCAGGTCCCTTCTATAACTGTCTTTCTTGATTTTCTTTCCGTGTCCTCTTGTATTTCTACTATACCATTTTATTAGATCCTCTCTATCAATAGTTCCTATGTCTTTCATGATTCTATAAATAGTTATCAAGTCTCCTCTCTCTCTTCTTTGTTCTAGTGTCTGTAGCTCAAGTTTTGTTAATCTCTCTTCATATGATAGTTCTGAAAGTGTTGGTGCTAGTTTTGTAATTCCTCTTTGTATTCTTTCAAGTTTTGTTATACATTTTTTTGTAATTGGTGACCACATCGTCGCTGCATACTTCAATCTTGGTCTTATCAAAGTAACTAGTATTTTCTTCACCATTTCTTCGTCACTTTGATTGTTCTTATTAAATTATAAGTTTCTCCAATAATAATGACTCCCAAGTCCTTCTCATTTTCTATTTTTTTTTATTTCTTCTCCCAATTTATATGATCTTTTTTTGCTTCTTCCAAATTCCATTATACTACACTTCTTGATATTGAATTCCATCTCCCACTTCTTACTCCATTCCCATACTTTATTGAGATCACTCTGTAGTGACTCACAATCTTCTTCAGTGCCCACTTTTTTCAATAATTTTGCATCATCCGCAAAAAAGCTCATATAAATTTCAATTCCTTCATACATATCATTAATATATATAGCAAACATTATTGGGCCCAAAATTGTTCCTTGTGGAACACCACTTCTCACTTCATCCCAATTGGAGTGTTTGTCTCTTATCACTACTCTCATTTTTCTTTCATGCAAGAAGTCTTCCATCCACTTTAGTAGTTTGTCCTATATTCCTCCTGCAGTTTCTAATTTCTTATGCAAATTCTTATGTGACACCTTATCAAAAGCTTTTTTCAGGTCTAGACATGCACAATCAGCCCATCCATCTCTTTCTTGTATTACATCTATTAACCTTGTATAGAAACACGTTAAGTTTGTGACGCATGATCGTCCTTCTCTGAATCCAAATTGCCTTGGATTTAGTACGTTTTTTTTTTTCCAAATGTTTTACCCATCTAACTTTGATCATTCTTTCACAGATTTTAGCTATCGTACTTGTAAAAGAGACCGGTCTATAGTTAGTAGGGTCTTCCTTGTTTCCCCCTTTATATATTGGCACTATATTTGCTCTTTTCCAATCTTCGGGAACTTTTCCCTCTTTCAATGAAATGTTTATCAGGCTATGTATTTTGTCTGTTAGTTCATTCCTGCATTCTCTCAAAATCCAGTTTGCCATTTCATCCGGTCCATGCGATTTTCTGACATCGAGATTACTCAAGTTTTTCATTATTTCATTTCTTGATACTTCTATCTCTTTCATAGGGGAACTCTCTTCTCCCATTCGATATCTCTAGGTTGTATGTTCTCCCTTGTAAACACCGATTTAAAATGCTTATTCATAATTTCTGCCATTTCTGTGTGTCTGTTCTATCATTTCTGCAATTTCTCTGTGTATTCGACTCCTCCTTGTCGTAGTTTCTGTAATTCTTGTTTGCTTTTCAGTTTGTTGTTTACAGATCTGTAAAATAATTTTGGTTGATCTTTACATTTTTCTATGGCATCTTTTTCGTATTTTATCTTTTCTTCTCTGCGCACTTGTACATATTCATTTCTATAACTAGTATATATTTTCCATTTTTCAGGTTTTTTTTTTCATTTTATCCAAGCTTTATCCCTTTTGTCTTTTAACTCCCTACATCTTTTGTTGTACCAGCACTTTACATATCCTTTTTCTTGATTTTGTCTTGGCACATACTTTCCCACTGCTTTTTTTTTTCTTTTTTTTTCAAAATACTCCATTTCTCTTCTACTGTTGTTTCCTCCTTTTGTATTCTTTTCCCAGTCAGCTTTTTGAAAGAATTATTTTATTTTGTCAAAGTTTGTTTTTCATACATCAATCTTCCCTTTCTATATTGTTGGTTTTTTCATGTATTTTTCCTCATTTAGTTCCAGTTCAACCAACATGTGATCACTTTTACTTATTGGTGTTTTATATTCGATCTTGTCCACTATTTCGGGTTCTGATGTGATTATTAGGTCTAGTCTAGATGGTTCCTTTTCATTTCTACACCTAGTATTCTCTTGTATCCAATGCGCCATTGTGTGTTCAGTAATCATATCAAGTAATACATTTCTCCATAGGTCATCTCCACCTTTCACTGTCATCTCTTCCCAGCAGATTTCTTTACAATTAAAGTCACCCATTACAATTATTCGTCCTCCATCTTCCATTATACTTAATGATATCCTGGTGTCTTTTAACATATTTTTGTGTTCTCTCTCTTCCCAAGAAACCGTTTTAGGAGACACATAATTTATTACAAACTTCCTGCTCTTCCTATCCTTGTCCTCCACTTCCATCGTAATCATCTCTACGCTATTCTTTCCATATGTGACATTCCTCACATTTATATCTTTCTTAGTCAGGAACATAACTCCACCACCTTGTTTTACCTCTGTTTCTAATCGTACAATTATATGCACCATGTCCTACACTGTTGGGTGGTAGTGGACCTTTCAATTTTGTCTCTACAATTCCCATTATGTCCGGTTCTTTTTCGTTCAGGTAATCGTTCAGTTAGTTCAAGCCTGTTATTAATCTATCTATATTTGTTTAAGACACTTTTAATTTTCTGCTACTTCCATCGTGTTTTCTGTTTCCCTTCCGTTTTTCTCTGCTATGAACCATTTCCTCACTTTCATATTCACTACTCTCCAATAGAATTTCTCTTTTTCTGTCTCTGTTCTTTTCTCGTTTTTTCCTTAGCTTCTAGTCCTTTTGCTTTCTCCTCCTCTCTTTCCTCTTTATTCATTTCTCTTTTTATCCATACCTGTTTAAATTGCTCTTCACACCTCTGCTTCCTTGTTGTTCGTCTGTATATTCTGCCCCCCGTTTGTTTACGTCTCTCCTAAGATCCTGGGCCCATTCGTCCCCTTCCTCATTTCCTTCCATTTTCCTCAGTAATCCCTCCCCTTCTACTTTTTCTTCACCTTCCCACTACACGAGTTTCCCCCTTCCCTATTTATACAAAACAGGTACTTCCTTGTCATTGTGATCCTCGAAATTTGATGTTTTCTCTGGAGTACAAACTTCGTTATCACCTCTACCGACGTGTGTGTGTGTGTATTTACCTAGTTGTATTTACCTAGTTGTATTTTACGGGAAGGGGAGCTATGCTCGTGGTGTCCCGTCTTCATATCTCATTTTATCTAAACTATTTATAAATTCATGTATTGTTTTTGCACACACCACTTTCTCATCTAACTTGTTCCAACTGTCTATTACTCTGTGAGGAAAGCTGTTCTTTTTCAGATCTCTTCTATAGCTGTCTTTTTTTATTTTCTTTCCGTGTCCTCTTGTATTTTTATCATCCCATTTTATCAGATTCTCTCTATCAGTAATTTCCATGCCTTTCATGATTCTGTAAATAGCTATCAAATCTCCTCTCTCTCTTCTTTGCTCTAGTGTCTGTAGTTCAAGTTTTGCTAGTCTCTCTTCATATGATAGTTTTGAGAGTGTTGGTGCCAATTTTGTAATTGCTCTTCGTATTCTTTCAAGTTTTTTTTTATACATTTTTTTTGTGCTTGGTGACCATATCGTTGCTGCATATTCCAGTCTTGGTCTTATCAGGGTGATAAGAATTTTCTTCACCATTTCTTCATCCAGGTATGTAAATGCAACTTTGATTGTTCTTATTAAATTATAAGTTTCTCCAAAAATCTTATTTATATGTTTCTCAGGTGACATATTATTCATAACAATGACTCCCAGATCCTTCTCCTTTTCTACTTTTTTTATTCCCTCTTCTCCCAATTTATATGATCCTATTATTCTGTTTTTGCTTTTTCCAAATTCCATTATACTACACTTTTTTGTATTGAACTCCATCTCCCACTTCCTACTCCATTTCTGTACTTTATTTAGATCACTCTGTAGTGATTCACAATCTTCTTCCGTGTTCACTTTTTTCAGTAGTTTTGCATCATCTGCAAAGAAGCTCATATAGCTTTCAATTCCTTCATCCATATCATTAATATATATAGCAAACATTATTGGGGCCAGAACTGTTCCTTGCGGAACACCGCTTATTACTTCATCCCATTTTGAGTGTTTGTCTCTTATCACTACTCTCATTTTCCTTTCTTGCAAAAAGTCTTCCATCCAATTAAGCAGTTTGCCCTGTATTCCTCCTTCAGTTTCTAATTTCTTAAGCAACTTCTTATGTGGTACTTTGTCAAAAGCTTTTTTTAGGTCTAGAAATGCACAATCAGCCCATCCATCTCTTTCTTGTATTATATCTATTAGCCTTGAATAGAAACATATTAAATTGGTGACGTATGATCGTCCTTGTCTGAATCCAAATTGCCTTGGATTGAGCACGTTGTTTTTTTCTAAATATTTTACCCATCTACTTTTGACAATTCTTTCACAAATTTTTGCTATTGTACTTGTTAGAGAGACTGGTCTATAGTTGGTAGGGTCTTCTTTATTTCCTCCTTTATATATAGGTACTATATTTGCTTTTTTCCAATCTTCTGGAACTTTTCCTTCTTTCAAGGAACTGTTTATTATGCTACGTATTTTGTCTGCCAATTCATTCCTGCATTCTTTCAAAATCCAGTTTGCTATTTCATCTGGTCCATGCGATTTTCTGACATCAAGATTACTCAAGTGTTTCAATATTTCGTTCTTTGTTACTTCTATTTCTTTCATGGGAGGGACTTTCTCTTTCCATTCGATCTCTTCAGGTTGTATGTTCTCCCTTGTAAACACTGATTTAAAATGTTTGTTCATAATTTCCGCCATTTCAATTTCCTCTGTGTATTCAACTCCTCCTTGTCTTAATTTCTCCAAGTCTTGTTTGTTTTTTAGTTTGTTGTTTACAAATCTGTAAAATAGTTTTGGTTGATCTTTACACTTTTCTATGACATCTTTTTCATATTTTCTCTTTTCCTCTCTGCACGTTTGTACATATTCATTTCTATAACAAATATATATTTTCCATTTTTCAGGCCTTCTGTCTTTTTTCCATCTGGTCCAAGCTTTGTTTCTTTTGTCTTTTAACTCCCTACAACTTTTATTGTACCAGGATTTTACATATTCTTTTTCTTGTTTTTGTCTTGGGACATACTTTTCCACTCCTTTTTTGTAAATTTTTGTCAAAATATTCCATTTCTCTTCCACGGTTGTTTCTTCTTTGTATATTTCTTCCCAGTTTTCTTTTTGAAAGAATTCTCTTATTTTATCAAAGTTTGTTTTTTCATACATCATTCTTCCTTTTCTGTATTGTTCATTTCTTTTCATGTATTTTTCTTCATTTAGTTCCAGTTCAATCAATATGTGGTCACTTTTACTTATTGGTGTTTTATATTCAATCTTGTCCACTATTCTAGGTTCAGATGTAATTATTAGGTCTAGTCTCGATGGTTCTTCCTCATTTCTATACCTATTGTTCTCCTGTATCCACTGTGTCATTGTATTGTCAGTAATCATCTCAAATAGAGCTTTTCCCCATGAGCCGTCTCCACCCTTTACTGTCATCTCTTCCCAGCAGATTTCTTTGCAATTAAAGTCGCCCATCATAACTATTCTTCCTCCATCTTCCATTATCTTATTTAATGTTATCTTTGTGTCCTCTAACATACTTTTATGTTCACTCTCTTCCCACGAGGCTGTTTTCGGAGGCACATAATTTATCACAAACTTTCTGCTCCTCTTATCTCTGTCTTCCACTTCGATCATAATCATCTCTACTGTATTTTTTCCATATGTGACACACCTCACGTTTATACCCTTCTTAGTCAGGAACATAACTCCACCCCCTTGCTTTGTCTCTCTGTTTCTAATCCAATAATTATATGCATCATGTCCTACACTGTTGGGTGGTAGTGGACCTTTTAATTTTGTCTCTACAATTCCCATTATGTCCGGTTCTTTTTCCTTCAAATAATCATTCAGCTCATTCAATCCTGTTATTAATCCATCTATATTTGTGTAAGACACTCTTAGTTTTCTGCCACATCCATTGTGTTCTCTGTTTTCCTTTTGTTTTTCTCTTGTATGTCGAATTTCCTTAGTTTCATATTCATTACTCTCCAATAGAATCTCTCTTTTTCTGACTCTGTTCTGTTCTCGTATTTTTTCCTTAGCTTCAAGTCTTTTCTCTTTTTCTTCCTCTCTTTCCTCTTTATTCATATCCCTTTTTATCCATACCTTTTTATATTGTTCACTTGTTGCTAGTTTCCCTGTTTTGGATAAGATATTCTCTGCCGTCTTTTGTGACCTGAATTTAATCTTAATTGGTCTGGTCTTATCTGTACTATACTTTACGAGTCTGAACTTCTCTTCGATTTGTTTCATTATTTCTGGTTCATCTTCCTGAACTTATTGTAGTAAACTGTTTACTTTTTCATTTTCCTCTTTGATTCTTGAGGTTCTATCTGGGTTATGTTTCTCTTCCATTCCTAATATAATTATACATTCCTTTTTGTCTGCTAAGTCTCTTACAATATTCTCCTTCTGTCTCATCACTTTGATAACTGAGTCTTCAGTTTGCTCTGTCATTTGCTGTTTAATTATATCAGTAAATGCAACTTTACTGTTTTCTTGGACTGTCTTCCAACCCTTAGCTTCTTTAGCTATGGCCTCTTTGTTTTCTTTATTATTCCTCATCAATTCTTCATTCTCCTCTTTTACTTCTTTTAACTGTCTTTTTAGTTCTTCTATTTCCTTAATTAAGTTTTTGTTTGCCCTCTCTAGTGCTTCCAATCTTTCAACCCTTTTAGCTATTTTTGACATTCTAACGAACCTACTCTCCCAATGTTCAGTCATTTGTTCAAGTTTTTCTTCGAGTCTTGCCAGTCGGGGGAGGTTGGTATCCCCCCCCCCTCCTTAAATCCCTGGAAATTATTATCCTCACCTTCTATTGTGCTACTCATATCTATATTTCTAAGCTTTACATTTTTGTTAGACCCTTCATCGTCACTAAACTGGTCCGGGCCTCTTATGTTTACATGGCGTCTGCCTGCCTGGACCAAGTCCTCTCCTTCCTCATTTCCTTCCATTTCCCTCAGTAATCCCTCCCCTTCTCCTTTCTCCTCACTTTCCCACTACACCACGAGCAATCCCCCCCTGTAAATACAATAGGTACTTCCTTTGCTTTGGGATCCACGAAAATTTCACTTTTTCTTCAGAACGTCCTCTACGCCGTCCGTTCGGTGGAGTGTGTGTGTGTGTGTGTGTGTGTGTGTGTGTGTGTGTGTGTGTGTGTGTGTGTGTGTGTGTGTGTGTGTGTGTGTGTGTGTGTGTGTGTGTGTGTGTGTGTGTGTGTGTGTGTGTGTGTGTGTGTGTTTACCTAGCTGTATTATACGGGAAGGGAGCTATGCTCGTGGTGACCCGTCTTTGTATCTTTCAGCATTAAGTTTATTCTTAAAATCGTGAATAGTATTTGCACACACTGTTTTTTCATTTAGGTTATTCCATATATCCAGCATTCTGTGTGGGAAGCTATTCTTTTTCATATCTCTTCTATAGTTGTCCTTTTTGAGTTTCTTTTCATGACCTCTTGTTTTTCCATTGTCATTTTTTAGTATTTTTTTTTTCTGTCAAGGATTTCCCTTCCTTTCATGATTCTATATTTAGTCAGTAGATCACCTCTTTCTCTCCTTTGCTATAGTGTTGGTAGTTCTAGCTTCGATAATCTTTGTTCGTATGTTAATTTGGAAAGAGCTGGTGCCAACTTTGTTGATGCTCTCTGTATTTTTTCTAGTTTCCTTATGTTCTTTTTAGTACTGGGTGCCCATAGTGTCGCTGCATATTCCAATTTGGTCTAATCAGTGTGACTAATATATATATATATATATATATATATATATATATATATATATATATATATATATATATACTGTATATATATATATATATATATATACATCTCCACTGAATGATTCCCAGCGATCAATTGATATCTTTATTCAACCACAAACAACTTTTAATTCCATGCCATCGCAATCGAGACTGAGAAATCGCTCCATCGAGCGATTCTTCAGTCTCGATTGCGATGGCATGGAATTAAAAGTTGTTTGTGGTTGAATAAAGATATATGTATATATATATATATATATATATATATATATATATATATGTATATATGTATATATATATTATTATTATTATTATTATTATTATTATTATTATCATTATTAAAAAAAAATTGTCATTTCTTAATCCAAGTATTCAAATGCCACTTTCAATTACCTTAGTAGGTTGTATGTTTCACATACTATTTTGTTTATATGTCTGTCCGGTGTCATGTCATTGCTGATTATCACTCCAAGGTCCCTTTCCGAGTGGACTTTTTTTCTTTTTAATTTTCACCAATTTTGTAATTTTTTTAAATTCTGTTTTTGCTTTTACCATACTCTATTATGCTACATTTCTTGATATCAAAGTTCACCTTCTATTTTTGAGTCCATTTCCAGATTGTGTTCAGGTCTGATTGTAATGAATCAAAGTCCTCATTTGTTGATACTTTCTTTAATATTTTTGCATCATCTGCGAAGAAATTCATATAACATTCAACTCCTTCGTCCATGTCGTTTACGTATATGGCAAACATGATTGGAGCCAGTGCTGACCTTTGTGGAACACCACTTATCATTTCTTCCCATTTCGAGTATTTGTCTCTAATTACCACACTCATTTTTCTTCCAGTCAGGAAGTCTTCCATCTATTTTAGTAAATTACCTGCAACGCCACCTATTGATTCTAATTTTCCTATTAATTTTTGTGCGGTACTTTGTCAAATGCCTTTTGTAGATCTAGAGAGGCACAGTCTGCCCATCCATCTCTCTCATCTATTATATCTATTATTCTCGAATAGAAGCAGATTAGATTTGTTGTACATGATCTTCCTTGTTTAAATCCAAATTGGCTTGGGTTTAGTATAGATTTTTCTTCCAAATGTTTAACCCATCTGCTTTTAATCACTTTTTCACATATTTTAGCTACTGTGCTTGTTAGGGAGACCGGTCTGTAGTTAGTTGGAGCTTCCTTACTTCCTCCTTTATATATTGGTACAATGTTTGCATTTTTCCAGTCTTGTGGTACTTTTCCTTCTTTGAGTGAGTATTTTATTATAGTGTGTATTCTATCTGTCAGTTCCTCCACGTATTCCTTCAGTATCCAATTTGCAATTCCATCCGGACCATGCGATTTTCTAACATCTAGGTTTTTTATTTGGTCACTGATTTCCTTTTTTGTTAGGGTTATTTCCTTCATTTGGGAGGAATTCTGTTTTTCTATTCCTTAACAGTTAGATGAGTTCTCAATTGTGAATACCGATTTGAAGTGGTTACTCATAATTTCTGCCATTTTTTGTTCTTGTGTGTATTCATGACTTCCTTGGCGTAGTTTTTCTGTTTCTTGTTTGTTTTTCAGTTTACCATTCACATATCTGTAAAATAACTTCGGCTGATCCTTACATTTTTCTATAATTTCCTTTTCATAATTTCTCTTTTCCTCCTTGCGTTTTTTTTTTTTTTTTTTTTTTTTTTTTTTTTTTTTTTTAATACATAATCGTTTCTTAGTTTAATGCATGTTTGCCATTTGCTCTCTTTTTCATTTTTTCCAGGCTTTGTCTCTTTTATCCTTGGCTTCACTACATTTTTTGTTGTACCAGTTTTTTATGTATATTCTTTCTTGCTTTTGTTGTGGAACATATTTGGTCACACCCTCATTATAAATTTCCTTTGATATATTCCATTTCTCTTCCATCCTTGTTTCCTCACTAAGGAATTTTTCCCAGTTTGCATTTTGAAAAAATTCTTTAAGTTTCTCAAAATTCGTTTTGCTATACATTGATCTTCCTATTCTGTTTCTCATTTCTTCTTAGGTCCATTTGCTCTTTTAATTCGAATTCTATTAGTACATGGTTACTCTTTCCTATTGGTGTTTTATATTCTATTCTGTCTACAATTTCGGGTTCCGTTGTGAGTACTAAATCCAGTCTCGAAGGTTCCTCATTGTTTCTGTATCTGGTATTTTCCTTTATCCATTGGGTGGGTCAATGTATATTCAATGGTCATATCGAGTAGCATGCTGCCCCATATGTCCTCTCCACCCCTCACTGTCAATTCTTCCCAACATATTTCTTTGGAATTAAAATCACCCATAACTACTGTATTTCCTCTTTCTTTCAGTATATCAGTTAGTTCATGTTTCGTATCTTCTAACAATTTGGAATGATCATGTTCTGTCCAGGCCTGTGTTTTAGGGGGCATATACACTACTACAAATTTTCTATTTTTCATGTGGTTGTTTTCTGTCTTTATCATGATTGACTCTACATCTTTCATGGTCAGAATTAGTACTCCCCCGTTAGGCGGTAGATTCCCTTTCAATTTCGTTTCCACTATTCCCATTATGTCTGGCTTCTCTGATGCCAGGTAATCATTCAGTTCATTCATTCCTGAGATCATTCCATCAATGTTGGTATGTGCTAATTTTATTTTTTCTTTCCCTTCTGTCTGTTTTGTTTCCTTCTTTGTGATATACCATTTTCTCAACTTCAGGTCCACTACTTTCCAAAAAAATAATTCTTTTCGTTCTCAGTTCTTTTTTCGTTCCTTTCTTTCGCTTCACTTATAAGTTCTTTTTTTTTTTTCTTCACCCATTTCTTTCTTTATCCATACATTTTTGAGATTTTCACTATTTGCTAGTTTTGTTGTTTTGGATAGTACTACCTCTGCTATCAATTGTTGTTGAAATATGAATATTTGTTATTTTGCATCTTGTGTTGTTTTTGATTGAATGCACAATGCAATGTATAGTAAGAATTTTGTCATTTGATTTATTGTATAATCTGTACTTAATTTGCATGTATAACAAAGTTCAGTTGCTAGGCCTGAAAGATTTCCCGCGCTAAGGGAGACATTACGCTTCTGCAGGTTAGTCATGTTGAAGCCACGGTGTGGGGAGGTTGATGTGTATATTTTTGTCTGAACATAAACTTATTTGCGTCATGTGCATTGTGCCTTTGAAGAACAATAAGCAGTTAAGTGCTTTTCTAAGCGTTTACATACCCATAACTTAACAATTGTGACTTAAATTTTACCATTAGCGGCCTAAATTGCTTTTCTTTTGAGTATCTCCCCATTCTGTAAGTTTCCTCGATTTCTTTATCCAAGGTTTGATTTTCCTCTTGAATCTCCTTTAGAATCTCTTTTACGATCTCTTTTTCTTCCCTTTCTGGTATCTAGGTACATCATGCTTTTCCTTAATACCGTAAATCATAATGCATCTTTTCCCGTCCACTGCATCCCTAACTGATTTTCCTTTTTCTTGAATGACTTGGATTACCGTTTTTTTTTCGTATTATCCTTGACTTGTTGTTCCATTATTTCCTTAAAGGATAATTTTTTACTTTCCTGTTCCTCCTTCCACTGTTTTTTTAATTTCTTGAAAGTCATTTACTTTCATTTTTTCTTCCGTGACTTTCTCAGTCACCACCTGTATTTGATCCTTCATCGCTTTTTTCAATGCTTCATTCCAATTCATGTTTTCGTTTTTCAAACTTGTATTTTCTCCCTTTATTCTATTCAATTCCATTTTTAGATTATTCATTTCCCTATTGTTGTTTTTTTTCATTGGCTTTCCTTAATATGGTTACTTCCTTGTTTATATTTTTGCATTCATTTCTCAGTTCAATTATTTCGTCCAACAACTCATTTATTTCTCTATTTCTTATAATATTTTTAAACCTAGGTTGTCTATCCGTGTCTAGCCCTCTATATATGTTACTATTTTCTCTATTAAATCCCGAAAAGAGACCTCTATCCAACTTTTGGTATGATTTTGGGGTCTCATTCAGACACTTTTTTTTTTTTTTTTTTTTTTTTTTTTTTTTTACACCAAGTGGGGACTCATTGCACTTACTTCCAGTCATTCAAAGTTGTCTTAGATCAAATATTTGAGAAAGTGGCATAGGCATTGGTTCTGCCAATGAGATTCCTCATTCTGGATAGAGGGTGGGGCTTGTTGTAGTTCCTTTTAAGTGATTGGTGGGAAATTCTGTACATGGTAAGGCTGGACTTATGTGTGTGGTTAAGTGAAACTTTTTGTTTTATTACGGGAGTTTATTTCGTAGGTCTACATGCAACAAGAGCTAAGTGCAATCTGCCTCCAGGTGTCGCTGGGGACCTAGCATAGGGTAGGGGTAGCATCTCTGACCCACTTCTCTGGTACCCTGTTGCCAGGTGGAACTTGTAGATAGAACAGTACAGACAAACATATACATGTATGACATAAGTACATGAAAAGGTAAGAGAAACAATTACATATACTAAGGAGTATGCGTGCAAAACGGTTAAGGGTAACGTTATACTAAATACTTTAATGCTATGACATATAGACTTGACACCAGCGCTTACGCTTAGTGCGTATGTCTAACGACCACGTAGAAACGACGCACATAGGCGGGTTATATAATTGTACATAGGGCAGTTATATAGTGTAATGACTACATATGCTTACTTATATAAAACATTTACAATATATATTTTTTCCTTAGGGCATTTAGGATATGTAGTGCTCCGTTCATATGGTGTTTATCTAGTCAATCTTGTCGGCAGACTGCCACTTTTAAGCACAATATATATATATATATATATATATATATATATATATATATATTGAGGTTAAGTACTACATATATAATAAGGAGTATTACATATACAATAAAGTAGGATTACATATACAATTAACGTATGCAATAACTATAAGTAAAGAGAAGAATTACTAAGAAGAAGAATTACTACATATACTCCCCCCGCAAGAGCGGAGCGTCGGAAAGGAAAGAATTAATAGTTGTAAAAATCTGAATGGTCACGAAAGCGGACGGTTCTGCCCGAACGAGTCGTGTAGGGAATAGCGGAAGTAGGAGGGGGGTGGGAGGGGAAGAGGGGATAGAGTGGCCAAGGTCATTAGCATCGGCTGTGGGTGGTATGGGACTCGGTGGTCTGTCATAACCAACAGCACTCGCAGAGGTCGGAAAGCGCCCAGGAATCTTCGCCGGCCGGTGGCGGCGAGGAGACTTGTATCCTTTGCTGCTGCCGGTCTGGCACATGGCTGACCTCTTCGTTGACGTCGGCAGGCGGGTTTACACCAAAGACAAATACACACATTTCCCAAGTCACGTAATTCTCTGCTTTCAGAGTTGTGCTTAGAAGAAAAGAGATACACACACAGATGCTCGCTGGCTTAGCAGAGGCCCTCAATCCAACTCTGATTCAGAGCCTTTAACTCTTCGCCGGCTGGTCGTGGGAGAGGAATTGGGGAGCCTCTTTTGCCGACCGGCCCGCACCCACGCCTGACCGCTTCGCTGACGCTGGCGAGCAGGTTTACACTTCTGACATTTACACCCAATTTCCAAGTCATGTAATTCTCTGCTTCCATAGTTGTGCTTGGAAGGAGAAAGATAAAACAACACCCGCCCGCCTGCCCCCCACCCCTCGCACCACCATTGGATCCACTCTCCTGACCACTCTCATCGCTCAAGCCCAACCTGGGGCTAAACAGGAACGCTCATGCCCAGCCTGTGGCTAATCAGGAACGTGCTACCTAGCTGAGGTTAATCAGCAGCTCTACACGCGGGAAGTGAACTCTACTCACTTTCCGCAAGATACATACACACACCTCACGAACATAGCCACGCCCCACGCACAAACATCTACACGTAATTTTTCTTCGACTAAAATTCGCTTCCTTTCTAACTTTCTCTTTTACTACATCTTATTTCAGTTTACCTCCCACTAAAGATTTTTCCATTTTTCCACCTTTCTCTACTACTACGCCTCCTACCATTTTCTCAACTTTTGGTGATTCTAATCCCAGGCGTCGGCGCCGTCGTCCGAGTTCCCTGTCCATTTCTCCCGAGCCACGAGCACCAACCGCCCCTAATCGCTCACGAAAAAGTGCACTGGCAATAGGTGAGTTGGAACGCCGAATGATCCCTGCATTAGGCAAAAATTTAAATTTATCTTTGCCGCCTTGAGCTTCTCACCTGCCAATGGTCTAGTTTTAAATGACACAGGAGGGGAATCACCAGTATCTATTCTATGACATATAGTACCTTACAGTGTTTGAGTGTTGGACAGCTGCATTGGCGCGGTGAGTACGGGGAATTCCGAAAGAAGAGCAATGGCTCTTGAATCAATATCCCCATAATGCACCGCGTGTGAAGAGGGAGGGACATCGGAAGCCTTAAGGGGAATGGTGCATCCAGTGGACGGGTCTAGTAGATATCGGTTCTGACAATCAACGATGAGGGCCTTGGTTATCAAGAAATATGTTCCAAGGACAGGGCGGACGACATCAGCAACGACAAAGAACCATGGAAAACAACGTCTGATACGTTTAATTCCACGTTCCACTTCGACTTCACCGTATGTACGAATGCACGTACCTAAAGCATTCGTAAGTTGAACTACCGTTGGTCTGAGATGGGGAGTCAAACTTGAGTCGTAGGGAATCAAGGACACCTGTGAACCGGTGTCGATGAAGCATTCGTAGTTCTTGCAACCTATAGAGGCACTTATAACGAGTGGCAGCCCTGCGGTTGCAAGAGATACTTCTACAGGCTGCCCACCGAGTTTCCCGGCGTTCTAAGCTGAGGGCCCGGTGACGGGGGATGTGAGTTAGGGCGTGAATTGGGGCGCAAGTTGAGCAAAACATTGTCACTAGTGTAAGACAATATGCACCACGTTTTGCATGATCTAGCATTGTTGCCGTAGATGTGGTAGCGGCACACTCGTTGCCTTTGTCATTCGTAAAATGGAGTTAACCCGATTGAAGAGGTAGTAGACGCGGAACCACGGGTAGTGGGGTTACCATTGCGAAACACAGGTACAACATCACTATGCGGAGCCCTTGGCACAAGCTTGTTCACTGATGACACACTTATACCTTTGTTCCCGTGGCCATGGGCCATGAGTGTATCACTCTGTCACACTAGTCGCTCTAGGCACTCTAGTCACTCTTGGCATTCTGGTCACTCCGGGGCCACCAGTGTGGTTAAGTGAAACCTTTTGTTTTATTACGGGAGTTTATTTCGTATGTCTACATGCAACAAGATCTAAGTGCAACCTGCCTCCAGGCGTCGCTGGGGACCTAGCATAGGCTAGGGGTAGCATCTCTGACCCACTTCTCTGGTACCCTGTTGCCAGGTGGAACTTGTAGATAGAACAGTACAGACAAACATATACTTGTATAACATAAGGACATAAAGAGGTAAGAGAAACAATTACATATAATGAGGAGTATGCGTGCAAAACGGTTAAGGGTGACGTTATACTAAATACCTTAATGCTTTGACATAGACTTGACACAGCGCTTACGCTTAGTGCGTGTGTCTAACGACCGCGTAGAAACGACGCACATAGGCGGTTATATAATTGTACATAGGGCAGTTATATAATATAATGAGTACATAAACTTATATAAAGCATTTAATACACATATACATAAATATATATATATATATATATATATATATATATATATATATATATACATACATATATATATATATATATATTGAGATTAAGTACTACGTATACAGTGGCGGTTCTTCCTATGGGCGGTATGAGCGGTCGCCCAGGGCGGCACTTGGGAGGGGGCGCCATTGCCCCCTTCCAAATGCAGATCAAACCATGAGCGCCTGAGTCTATCTATACCGAATGTATAAAAGTCCCATAAAAGGAGAGAGAGAGAGAGAGAGAGAGAGAGAGAGAGAGAGAGAGAGAGACTTTGCAGCTAGGAAAGTGAGAAAAGCTAGGATTTAGATGGGAGTTGTATTGTGGTCCAATAAATTCTTTTTATTTGTTTATTTTTGCAAGGTTTGTAAAATTCGCAAATTATCTACTTTTATTCTGTAGTAGCAATAAATATTTCAATAAAAAGTTGTTTTGTGAAAGTTTTGGTCGTCTTAAACTTCTAATCTACATTGTGGAGGGGGAGAACCCAAGCATTTTATGTGCATTGTGGAAGGGGGTCGCCGAAGGTGAGATTCGCCCAGGGCGCCATGTAGGCTAAGTCCGCCACTGTATATATATAATAAAGGAGTATTACATATACAGTAAAGGAGGATTATATATACAATAAACATATGCAATAACTATAAGTAAAGAGAAGAATTACTACACGTCTTACCACGAATAAGAACATGAGAATGAAGGAGACTGCAAGAGACCGTAAGGCCTATACTAGGCTGTTCCATGTCCATTACCATCTGTCATCCCCATCCATAAAGTTGTCTAACCGTTTCTTTAAACAACCGATAGTTTCAACCCTTATTACATAGTTACTAAGTTTATTCCATTCGTTGATGACCCTATTAGTAAACCAGTTCTTGCCTATTTCCTTCTTAAATCTAAATTTGTCTAGTTGAAATCCATTACTGCAAGTCCTACCCTGTTGTCATAATATGATGACCTTGTTTGCGTTACCCTTATTAAAGACTTTGATCCACTTGAACACCTCTATTAGATCACCCCGCACTCTGCGTCTTTCCAGAGAAAGTAAGTCAAGGTGCCTAAGCCTCTCTTCGTAAGGTAAATTTCTGAGCCCATGTATCATTTTGGTCATTCTCCTCTGTACTGATTCTAGTAAATTGATGTCCATTATATAGGACGGAGACCAGAACTGTACCGCATAGTCAAGGATGGGTCTAACTATCGCTAGATAGAGTTTGATGATTACCTCTGCACTTCTCTTCATAACTGTCCTAGCAATGAAACCTAATGCTTTGTTAGCTCTCCTGGTGCTAATTCACAGTTTCCTGGATTTAAGGTCAGGATTCACTTGTACTCCCAAGTCTCTCTCGCACTCAGTTTTTTTTTTTTTTTTTTTTTATAGAAAACGTGTTTTCGGGGTTGTGTATCCCTACGTTTAACACTCTGCACTTTGAGATATTGAAGTCCATTTGCAATTTCACTAGCCATGTGAACAGTTTGTTAAGATCATCCTGCAGAATGTCAGCGTCGTCTCCAGGGATACAGGTCGTTTCGCTACATTGCCAGTTCGCTACCAACCAGTTCGCTACATTCTTTGGTCGTTTCGCTACATTTCTTCGGTCGTTTCGCTACATTCTTTGGTCGTTCCGCTACATTGCCAGTTCGCTACCAACCAGTTCGCTACATTCTTTGGTCGTTTCGCTACATTTCTTCGGTCGTTTCGCTACATTCTTTGGTCGTTTCGCTACATCCTTTCGGTCGTTTCGCTACAATCTTCGGTCGTTTCGCTACATTTCGCTACACTGTTTTTATTCGCAGTTGAGATACGAATATGATAAAAAAATATATATATACAATGTGTGTAGGTTTATAAAGTACCTGTAACCCATTGGACGTTTCGCTACATGGCCAGTTTGGTAGCGAAACGACCAAAGAATGTAGCGAACTGGTTGGTAGCGAACTGGCAATGTAGCAAAACGACCTGTAATTCTTCGGTCGTTTCTCTACATTGCCAGTTCGCTACCAACCAGTTCGCTACATTCTTTGGTCGTTTCGCTACATTTCTTCGGTCGTTTCGCTACATTCTTTGGTCGTTTCGCTACATCCTTTCGGTCGTTTCGCTACAATCTTCGGTCGTTTCGCTACATTTCGCTACACTGTTTTTATTCGCAGTTGAGATACGAATATGATAAAAAATACAATGTGTGTAGGTTTATAAAGTACCTGTAACCCATTGGACGTTTCGCTACATGGCCAGTTTGGTAGCGAAACGACCAAAGAATGAAGCGAACCGGTTGGTAGCGAACTGGCAATGTAGCGAAACGACCTGTAATTCTTCGGTCGTTTCGCTACATTGCCAGTTCGATACCAACCAGTTCGCTACATTCTTTGGTCGTTTCGCTACATTTCTTCGGTCGTTTCGCTACATTCTTTGGTCGTTTCGCTACATCCTTTCGGTCGTTTCGCTACATTCTTCGGTCGTTTCGCTACATTTCGCTACACTGTTTTTATTCGCATTTGAGATACGAATATGATAAAAAAAAAAATACAATGTGTGTAGGTTTATAAAGTACCTGTAACCCATTGGACGTTTCGCTACATGGCCAGTTTGGTAGCGAAACGACCAAAGAATGTAGCGAAATGGTTGGTAGCGAACTGGCAATGTAGCAAAACGACCTGTAATTCTTTGGTCGTTTCGCTACATTTCGCTACACTGTTTTTATTCGCAGTTGAGATACGAATATGATAAAAAATACAATGTGTGTAGGTTTATAAAGTACCTGTAACCCATTGGACGTTTCGCTACATGGCCAGTTTGGTAGCGAAACGACCAAAGAATGTAGCGAACTGGTTGGTAGCGAACTGGCAATGTAGCGAAAAGACCTGTAATTCTTCGGTCGTTTCGCTACATTGCCAGTTCGCTACCAACCAGTTCGCTACATTCTTTGGTCGTTTCGCTACCAAACTGGCCATGTAGCGAAACGTCCAATGGGTTACAGGTACTTTATAAACCTACACACATTGTATTTTTTATCATATTCGTATCTCAACTGCGAATAAAAACAGTGTAGCGAAATGTAGCGAAACGACCAAAGATTGTAGCGAAACTGGATTATCGATGGCGAATATTGCCACTGGAGTGTGACAACTCAGCCTTGAATAAAAAGGAGAGTGATAAGTTTTAGGCTGCATTATTAAAAGATAAACCAAACTTAACAGAACTTTTACAGTGTGCACTCTGTTCTTAGCCTACTCCATTCGATTGCAGAATGTGAGTTTTTAGTAAAATTAACCTTTTCAAAATTAAGGCAAGAAATAGGTTGAAGACAGCAACTGTAAATGGGGCACTGCTAGCAACAGAATGTATGAAGTCTACTGGATCATGCTGTAAAAACTTTAACCCAACAAATGATATGTATTCTCTCTTGGCAGCCAAGGAACTATACAGTAACACCTCACCTTCTGAGGGCAGGATAGATAAGTTAGGGGAGAGGGAGGGAGGGGGGATTTGGGGGCTTAGTGGAAGGGAAGAATGAAATGGAAGGAAGTAGGTTTTGATAGATGTGGGGCAGACCCACTTGCTCGGGACTCATGTTATAAGTCATGAAGTATAACTTGTGTCTAGAATATGAATAGTTATTTTTAATTACATACAAATATGAAAGTTTTTCTTTAAAAAAAATTAATTTCTTTACACTGATGATGAGGCCTATTATACGTGATTTGCTATTAAGGTATGATATGTGTTAAAATGTGATTATTTGATTATTCCCAATGAAACACTAATTTGTAAAAGATAATTTATTTGAATTTCTCTATATAAAATTTAGAAATAATGCATAAAGTGTACATTTAATCTATCTCATGGAATATATATTAGATCTCATAAAGTACGATAGTTTGAACGATATTTCTTTAAAAATAGTACCATAATTTTGTCATGAAAACAATAAATTTGAAGTCCCTGTACGATAATATTATGTTCAGAATCTGGCAACCCAGAATCTGGCAACCCAACCGAGCCAGATAATAGAGGAAGAGCGCAGCCAAACAAACAAGTATTCGTATCCGAATTTATCTTAATTCTGCTATTAATTTCGTGTCCCATATTTTGGTGATTTTTTTTTCCATACCATTTAGTAAGCACTAGGCCTTATATTCTGTTAATAATAGTTTTGTGAGGAGCAAGTGGAGTCCTGTAATCATATAATTTACCAATTGCATTACTGTGGGCCCATCCACGTAGTCCTGTTCGCTAGTGTTACGATTAGGCGTATTTTTGTTATTTGTTGGAAAACATCGTATTTGGTTTGATTTTCATTCACAAGAATTCTGTGTTTCATATTTTGGTGATTTTTACCCATGCCCATCTGGTAAACATTATTTCTATTATTAATTTCGTATACCAGATTTTGGTGATTTTATTTATCCAGTAAGTATATTTCTGTTATTGATAGTTTTGTGAGGAGCAAGTGGAGTCCTGTAGTCATTTAATTTGCCATTGCATTGCTGTAGGCCCATCCACTTAGGCCTATAAGCTAGTGTTACGAGTAGGCGTATTTTTGTTATTTGCTGGAAAACATCGTATTCGGTTTGATTTTCATTCAGAAGAACTCCGTGGTTCATATTTTGGTGATTTTTACCCATGCCCATCTTGTAAACATTATTTCTGTTATTAATTTCGTATACCAGATTTTGGTGATTTTTTTTTATCCAGTAAGCACTAGGCCTTATATTTCTGTTATTGATAGTTTTGTGAGGAGCAGCTGAGTCCTGTAGTCATTTAATTTGCCATTGCATCGCTGTAGGCCCATCCACTTAGGCCTATTAGCTAGTGTTACGATTAGGCGTATTTTTGTTATTTGTTGGAAAACATCGTATTTGGTTTGTTTTCATTCACAAGAATTCCGTATTCCATATTTTGGTGATTTTTACCCATGCCCATCTTGTAAACATTATTTCTGTTATTAATTTCGTATACCAGATTTTGGTGATTTTTTTTTTATCCAGTAAGCACTAGGCCTTATATTTCTGTTATTGATAGTTTTGTGAGGAGCAGCTGAGTCCTGTAGTCATTTAATTTGCCATTGCATTGCTGTAGGCCCATCCACTTAGGCCTATTAGCTAGTGTTACGATTAGGCGTATTTTTGTTATTTGTTGGAGAACATCGTATTTGGTTTGTTTTCATTCACAAGAATTCCGTATTCCATATTTTGGTGATTTTTACCCATGCCCATCTTGTAAACATTATTTCTGTTATTAATTTCGTATACCAGATTTTGGTGATTTTTTTATCCAGTAAGCACTAGGCCTTATATTTCTGTTATTAATAGTTTTGTGAGGAGCAAGTGGAGTCCTGCAGTCATTTCATTTGTCATTGCCTATTAGCTAGTGTTACGATTAGGCGTATTTTTGTTATTTGTTGGAAAACATCGTCAAACCAAACAAGATGCCAAGGCGAAAGTCATATCCATGCGGCGACTGTATGCGTAGGTGTCGGTCAGATGTTATTATGTGCGAGCGTTGTAATACATGGTACCACAGGACATGTCAAGAACTTTCGCAAGCCATGTTTGAAGAATTGGGAAACATGCCCCTCGGATACTGGTGCCAGCAGTGCGTCCGACAAACCCATGCACCCGACAACTTCGACTACATGCTATCACGCCAGAGACTACGGGACGTCGCTCATGACATCGAGCTCCTGAAGATGGCAGCAAGACGAGAAGAAATTTTCCTTCGCAAAGTCCCTGAAATTAATGCACCACCCGGGTTCAACAAATATCAAGACGGCATTCACAAAGTAGACGAACATGCCGAGGCGATTCTGGCGAAGTTCGGAGGAATGAAGGGCAGGAGACCGATTGCTGTTCCCGGTGATGGTGACTGTCTTTTCCATTCTGTGTCTGTTGCTCTTTGTGGTCACACAGGCCTCTCAGCGCAATTAAGGATCAGGACAGCGATAGAAATGATTTCCTACCGAGACTTTTACCAGCAGCAGAACGATGATCCAGAATGGGAGGCGATGACCCCCTCATACGAAGACTCTAGTGCTGATTGCTTCCAAGGAAATTATTCATCGGGATGGACTATTCACGCCCTGTCTACTGTGGTCAAGTCAACAATTTTTTCAACGTATCCGCCAATGAATGGTCTTCAAGATCCTTGTGCCAGCCGGCTGAGTACAGCATTTGTACCTCGGGGTTTACGGCAGCGAGGCAGGTCAAATTCCATCAATATCATGTGGACCCTTTTCGGCAGCACAGGAGGTAGTCGAGGAATTTGGACGCCGAATCATTTTGTGCCGTTACTAGAGGTATCACAGGAACGAAAACGTAGTCCAACAGAAGACCGCACACTGGAATATTCATTGTCAGATGAAGTTTTAGTTGTAGCCGAAGGACCATCATCAGATGAGCCCATAGTTTCAGATGAGATAGCCCTACCAACCCAACAGCCATCATTAGATCAGCCAATAGTTATAGATGTAGGCCAATGGCCATCACCAGACGCCATGAACGAAACGTACACGGAAAGGCGAGACACGCAGCCCGAGGGAATCAACGTGTCGTCTATAGTCTCACTGTCATCCACTGTCATTTCGGCTGCAGAAGAAGACTTCCAGTTAACGTTTGAGGTAATCGCAGATGGTACGAAAAGGTCGAAGGAAAAGCTGGTCGACAGTCGCGGTTACATGTACAATGTCCAGAGACGTAGGAAAAACACTACGGACTGGCAATGTACAGTGCGACCTAAAAAGAATCCGTGCCGTGCCAGCGTCATTCAGAAGGGGAGCTGGTTCATAGTGGGGAAAAAGGATCACAATCACCAGGGACAACCCGGAGCAGGAATCGTCACGAAAGTCAAGGCGTCAATGAAGACGAAAGCTAAAGATAATGTTTTCAAGCCAGCAACGGCAATCGTAACAGAAGTTCTGCTGGAGAATATCGGATCGGCCCCTTGTCCAACCCTACCAAAAGCCGATAACCTGACCAGAGCAACGAACCGTTTCCGACAGAAGAACAGGCCTAAAGATCCAAAAGACCTTGAATTTGAACTGCAGAACGACCATATACCGGTGGAATTTCTAAAGGGAGATGTTAAAGTAAAGGACCGCCGCCATCTTATATTTTCTACGGATGAGCAGCTGAATTTACTGAGTAACGCGAAAACATGATACGCCGATGGAACGTTCAAATTGTGCCGGGACCCGTTCAAGCAGCTGTTCTCCATCAACGCCGCCTTCGTAAAAAGTGGGGAAAACACGAAACAGATACCACTTGCCTTCGCACTGATGTCCGGAAGAAGAAAAAAGGATTACAAGGCCGTATTAAAGAAACTCAAGGATAAATTAGGTATTGCCCATGTTCGCAATCTTGTGATTGACTTCGAGATTGCAATGTGGACAGCCTTTCCACGAGTTTTTCCTGGGGTCAAGATTACCGGCTGTCTCTTTCACTGGACACAGTCAGTATGGCGAAAGGCCCAGGAAATCGGCCTGCAACATGCATTCATAAACGACAACGCAGTGCACGAATTCATCAAGAAGCTGATGGCCTTACCGTTTCTACCGTCAGAACACATCCCAAGAATTTTCGAAGATCTAAAGACAAAGGCAAATTCACCTGCGCTGGAACGTCTCGTTTCCTACATTGAAGATACCTGGATCATCAGCAGCGATTGGCCCCCTGCCGCATGGAGTATTTTTATGTCACCCATAAGAACGAACAATGATGTCGAGGGGTGGCATCATGCCATTAACCGTAGGGCAGGTGACAGGTGTGGCTTGCCTTTTTACCAGCTCATTGAATTGCTTCATGACGAGGCAAGAATCGCCAGCCTTCAAGTCCGCCTCGTATCGGATGGTAAGCTAGGTAGGATTCAGAGGAAGAAGTACGTTCAGTTGCAGAAGAAGATCTTCGATATTTGGCAGGCCTATAACGACGGTAGGAAAACGGCGGAACAGCTTCTGAATGCCTGTTCTCACTTGAACGGTCCCGTGATCAATCACCAGTAGGCCCATCAAGCTGTCCGTCCACTAGGCTTATGTTCACTTATGTCCATCTTACTGATATTTCGGATTTTATTTCATACCGGTATAGACCCTAAAAACTTTGTAGTGGTGTCCAAACAGGCATATTGTACTTCAACGGGTGCTTGTCCGTCCAAACCAGAGCATGAATATTTCTTTTCTTTGCAACAGAACAATTTCTTTTCTTTGCAATGAAAGTTGTTTCATCCCCGTTTGAAGTGTCCAAAAAGGCATATTGTAGTTTAACGGGTGTTTGTCCGTCCAAAACAGAGCATAATTATTTATTTTCTTTGCGATGACAAATCAATTTCTTTTCTTTGCAAAAGACCAATTTCTTTTCTTTACAATGAAAGTTGTTCCACCGCCGTTTGAAGTGTAAGCTATTAATTTTCATTTCTAAGTTAATTTGTTAATCTTATCTATCGCCAAATCGCCTGATTAGGCAAATTCTTCTGTCTCACATAGAGTTACTTTATAAACCTGCACATATCGTATTTCTTATCATATTCGGATCTCAAATGCGAAAAAATATAATGTAGCGAAATATAGCGAAACGATCGAACAATGTATCTAAACGACCCAAACAATGTAGCAAAACGACCGTGTAACTGGTCATTTTGCTACAGAGCCAGTTCGCTACATTGTTCTGTCGTTTCGTTACATTATTCGGTCATTTCGCTACAATTTTTTTCGAAGTTGAGATCCGAATATGATAAAAAAGAAACATATGTCAGTATACAATGTATAATGTGCTATTACTATAGAATACTAGTAGTTACCAATCATTTGTTCTTCAAGTATGCTATTTTCTTATGGTCTACGGTCTTTTTAATGTGCCCCCACTAAGTGTTGGATGCATGGCTACTGGTCGATAGCTTTGGTGGGGAAACATTGATTAGGACCATCTAATGTGCTTACGGCATATACCTATGATATATTTTCTTTGTAGGCTTACAATTTTTTCTGTTTTTTTATTTGTGCTACTTTTACAAATAGGCCTGTAGTCCTTTTAATGTGCCCCACCAACTGTTGGCTGGATTGCTACTGGTCGATATCTTTGGTGGGGAAACATTGATTAAGACCATCCGATGTGCTCACGGTATGACATTTTTTTCTCTTACTAGTATGTGTTATTTTCCTGTGTTTCAAAACAATGAAAATTCTGTTCTACTTCATTCTAAGGATATAAAACTCCGGCTTATTTTACCTACTTTTGTCCTAGTTTTTGGGAAACAATTTTGGGCGGGTGATCAAAAGTTGAACAATCCATTTTTTTATTATTATTATTATTATTATTATTATTATTATTATTATTATTATTATTATTATTATTATTATTATTATTATTATTATTATTATTATTATTATTTTTATTTTTTTTTTTTTTTTTTTTTTTTTTTAAGAAAAATATTTTTGCACTGTGCTTCCCAGCTGATAAGGTCCTGAGCACAGTTGGGGGGGGGGGGGGGGGGGGGGGGGGGGGGGGGGGGGGGTTGATCTGAACAATCCAATTCCATTTTTTTGTAATAATAATAATAATAATAATAATAATAATAATAATAATAATAATAATAATAATAATAATAATAATAATAATAATAATAATAATAAATAAATAAATAAATAAACAATTTTGCACTGCGCTTCCCAGCTGATGAGGCCTTGAGCACAGTTACACACACACACACACACACACACACACACACACACACACACACATATATATATATATATATATATATATATATATATATATATATATATATATATATATATATATATATATATATATATATATATAAAGGACCGAAACTGATGAAACGTATCTTCCGCCCTTTTTATGCAATCGAAGATACGCATCATCAGTCCTGGGGCACACAGATACGACCGACCAATATCACAAATATTTTTTGTAGGCCTGAAAATGCCTAAACCATGGAGGTAGTGTTACCTGGTCAAGGGGGCATCAACCTCATAAGAACATAAGAATGAAGGAGACTGCAAGAGACAATAAGGCCTACCTTAGGCAGCTCCGTATCCATCACCACCTCATCCCCATCCATAAAGTTGTCTAATAGTTTCTTAAAGCAATTAGTAGTTTCAGCGCTTACTACATGATTACTAATTTATTCCGTCGTCGACCACCCTATTAATAAAACAATTCTTGCCTATTTCCTTCTTAAATTTAAATTTGTCCAGTTTATAACCATTACTGCGAGTCCTGCCCTGTTGTTTTGATATGATGAAATTGTTTTCATCACCCTTGATAAAGCCTTTGATCCACTTGAACACCTCTATTAGATCACCCCGCACTCTGCGTCTTTCCAGAGAGTGTAAGTTAAGGTGCTTAAGCCTCTTTTGTAAAGCAAATTTCTGAGTCCATGTATCATTTTGGTCATTCTTCTCTGTACTAATTCTAGTGAATTGATGTCCATTCTGTAGGACGGAGACCAAAACTACCGCATAGTCAAGGATGGGTCTAACTATCGCTAGATAGTTTAATAATTACCTCTGCACTTCTATTTGTTACCGTCCTAGCAATGAAACCTAATGCTCTGTACCCAGGGTCTTCCTCCAATCTCGGGTCGCGTCGTCAGACCCTGGAGACACAATCGGTTGAACTGCAATATTCTTGCAATATAAACTTTAATTGAAAAATATTCCGTTTAAAGCTCAAACCAATCAGGTTGCAGGATTCGACTTATGTTGCCAGGGCTAACATTTAGTGCAAACAGTAAGCCTATGGCATAGGCGCGGCCTATAAGAACATAAGAAATAAAGGAGACTGCAAAAGACCATAAGGCCTACACTAGGCAGCTCCGTATCCATCACCACCTGTCATCCCCATCCATAAAGTTGTCTAATCGTTTTTTATAACAACTGATAGTTTCAGCGCTTACTACATGGTTACTAAATTTATTCCATTCATCGACCACCCTATTTGTAAACCAATTCTTGCCTATTTCCTTAAATCTAAATTTGTCCAGCTCATACCCATTACTGCGAGTCCTGCCCTGTTGTTTTATGATGACCTTGTTTGCATCACCCTTGTTAAAACCTTTGATCCACTTGAACACTTCTATTAGATCACCCCGCACTCTGCGTCTTTCCAGAGAGTGTAAGTTTAGGTGCCTAAGCCTCTCTTTGTATGGTAAATTTCCGAGTCCTTGTATCATATTACAATTACGTTTAATGAAACTGAACAATACACATTATTTTGTAATAAGCACATTTCGAATAAAAGAAAGAGAAAATAATAAAAAATAAGAATTATTCATCCCAGTTTTAAATAATTTAGGTCCCACCTAATTCCAACTGAATCTGAAGATGACATATTTTATTTTAGAACGCCCGTTCATTTCACGCACATGGCATATATATTAGTGTGTCTTGTGCGTGAAACTAAAGTGGAACTCACCTAGGAACGCGCCCAACTCTGGTAATGTGCATGATAAGTCACTGTTTTATAATTATCTGCCCGATAATCTGCCTGACGATAGCATAAAACAAGGCCTGATAACAACAAATTTATTTATCGCCAATTAGGTAAATTCTACTTCCGGAGCCTGCAAAAATACTTTACAAATTTGCACACATTGTATTTTTAATCATATTCGTATCTCAAATGTGATAAAAAACAGTGTAGCGAAATGTAGGGCAACGACCAAAGAATGTAGCGAAACGACCGAAAGAATGTAGCAAAACGACCGAAAGAATGTAGCGAAACGACCGAAAGGATGTAGCGAAACGACCAAACAATGTAGCCAAATGTAGCGAAACGACCAAAGAATGTAGCGAACTGGTTGGTAGCGAACTGGCAATGTAGCGAAACGACCGAAGAAATAGCAAATCGTTTGTAGCAAACTGGACATGTAGCGAAACCTCCAATGGGTTCCAGGTACTTGATAAACCTACACACATTGTATTTTTTTTTTTATCATATTCGTATCTCAAATGCGAATAAAAACAGTGTAGCGAAATGTAGCGAAACGACCGAAGAATGTAGCGAAACGACCAAAGAATGTAGCAAAACGACCGAAGAAATGTAGCGAAACGACCAAAGAATGTAGCGAACTGGTTGGTAGCGAACTGGCAATGTAGCGAAACGACCGAAGAAATAGCAAATCGTTTGTAGCAAATTGGACATGTAGTGAAACGTCCAATGGGTTCCAGGTACTTTATAAACCTACACACATTGTATTTTTTATCATATTCGTATCTCAAATGCGAATAAAAACAGTGTGGCGAAATGTAGCGAAACGACCGAAGAATGTAGCGAAACGACCAAAGAAATGTAGCGAAACGACCAAAGAATGTAGCGAACTGGTTGGTAGCGAACTGGCAATGTAGCGAAACGACCGAAGAAATAGCAAATCGTTTGTAGCAAACTGGACATGTAGCGAAACGTCCAATGGGTTCCAGGTACTTTATAAACCTACACACATTGTACTTTTTATCATATTCGTATCTCAAATGCAAATAAAAACAGTGTAGCGAAACAACCGAAGAATGTAGCGAAACGACCAAAGAATGTAGCGAAACGACCAAAGAATGTAGCGAACTGGTTGGTAGCGAACTGGCAATGTAGCGAAACGACCGAAGAATGTAGCGAAACGACCAAAGAAATGTAGCGAAACGACCAAAGAATGTAGCGAACTGGTTGGTAGCGAACTGGCAATGTAGCGAAACGACCGAAGAATGTAGCGAAACGACCAAAGAATGTAGCAAATCGGTAGTAGCAAACTGGCCATGTAGCGAAACGTCCAATGGGTTACAGGTACTTGATAAACCTACACACATTGTATTTTCTATCATATTCGTATCTCAAATACGAATAAAAACAGTGTATCGAAATGTAGCGAAACGACCGAAGAATGTAGCGAAACGACCGAAAGGATGTAGCGAAACGACCAAAGAATGTAGCGAAACGACCAGACACCGTCTCCAGACCTAATTAGACGTCCTATATTAGTGTCGTTCGCAAACTTACTAACATCACTATCAATCCCATTGTACAAAGTCGTTTATGTATGTAATGAACAATAAGAGACCCAAAATAGAGCCCTGGAGAATTCTACTAGAAACACTCCGCCATTTGGATTTTACACCATTTATGGTAACCACTAACCCATTGTTTTCTGTCACTCCATGCTGACACTCTTCCTCCTATGCCATGGGCTTTGATTTTATTTAACAGTGGGGCACCTTGTGGGACGCTTTGCTAAAGTCAAGGTAAATAATATCATAACTATCATTGTTATCTGACGCCTTATATCCTTTAGTGTAAAAAGATAGAAGATTAGTCACACATGACTTACCCTTGGAGAAACTATGCTGTGAGACATGAATCAAATTATGTCTCTTGGTGTGAACTGTGATCTCTGAGTCTATTAACTATTATAATAATTATTGGTTCAAGTATGTTACCTATAACTGATGTCTAAGTGATTGGCCTGTAGTTGCATATAGACGATTTAACCCCCTTTTTGAAAACAGGAGCAACCTTTGCCTGCCCCCAAGCAATAGGCACAAAACCAATGTCTACCGACTTATTAGATATTTCTATTAACTGGTCACATATTTCAAAATCACACTCTTCAAGCACTCTTGGAAAAAAAATCGTCTGGACCCGGCGATTTTGTAGCTCTAAGTCTTTTCAATCCGTTTGACTACTTCTACCTTACTAATACTGACTTTCTTCATTCCCACTGAAATTGGATCGCAGTTAGGTACCTTATCTAACCTCTCCTTAGTATAGACCAAAAGAAAGTATTTTTTAAACGCCTCACTCATTTTTCCTCCGATTCTATCATGACATTTTTGTCGTTTTTAATTGGGCCTATCCTTTTCTTATTTTCTGTACTGTAGAGATGAAAGAAGCCCTCTGAGTTTGATCTCCTTTGTCTGGCAATCTTAATTTCATCGTTCCGTTTCGTTGTGCGCGTGTTCTTTGTAACCAGTCTAGCCATATCGTTATATTTGGACCTAAGGTCTGTTTCCCCGTTTTTATTCTTGCGTAAACTCCTCTTTACATTCCAATGTCATATTTCAGCCTGTCCGTCATCCATTTGGGAGTACTATTATTCTTCCGTATCGAATAAATTTTATTTTGTGCATTTAGAATTAAAGCTGTTAGGTCACTGTACATTTCGTCCAAATCACTGACCGGGCTGTTGACTTCGACCCTGTAAGTGCCCTGACCCAAGGTACGCATATTACCCTAGTGTTTACTAATGAGAGGTTAGATAAAGTACCTGACTGCGATCCGATTTTCAGAGGGGATGAAGAAAGTAGTCTAACTAATATCAGCATTAGTAAAGAAGAAGTAGTCAAGCAGATTGACAGACTTAAAGCTACAAAATCTCCGGGTTCAGACGAAATTTTTCCAAGAATGCTTAAAGAGTGTAAATTTGGAATCTGCGACCAGTTAACTGAAATATTCAATAAATCGGTAGACATTGGTTCTGTTCCAACTACTTGGAGGCAGGCAAACGTTGTTCCTGTTTAGAAGGGAGATAGATCGTCTATATGCAACTACAGGCCAATCAGTTTGACATCGGTTATAGGAAAAATGCTTGAATCAATAATAGTAAATAGACTCAGAGAACACATTGAAGGGCATAATTTAATTCGTGATTCACAGCATGGTTTCTCCAAGGGTAAGTCATGTGTGACTAATCTTCTATCATTTTACACTAAAGTATATAAAGCGTCAGACAACAATGAAAATTACGATGTTATTTACCTTGACTTTAGCAAAGCGTTCGACAAAGTGCCACATCAGAGACTACTAAATAAAATCAAAGCCCATGGCATAGGAGGAAAAGTGTTAGAATGGATTAGAGCTTGGATTAGTAACAGAAAACAGCGGGTCACCATAAATGGAATAAAATCTAGGTGGGGCAATGTTACTAGCGGGGTCCCCCAGGGCTCGGTTTTGGGTCCCTTGTTGTTCATTATGTATATAAACGACTTAGACGATGGGTTAAATAGTGATGTTAGTAAGTTTGCGGACGACACTAAAATAGGACGCCTAATTAGGTCAGGAGACGACGCCCAGATTCTGCAGGATGATCTTAATAAACTGTTAACATGGTCGGTGAAATGGCAAATGAACTTCAATATCTCTAAGTGTAGCGTGTTAAACGTAGGGCTACACAACCCCGAAAATAGATACAGCTTAGATAACACGTTTTTAGAAAAATCTGAGTGCGAGAGGGACTTGGGAGTTCTGGTGAGTCCTGACCTTAAAACCAGGAAGCAGTGCATTAACGCCAGAAATAAAGCTAACAGTGCATTAGGCTTCATTGCTAGGACGGTAACGAATAGAAGTGCAGAGCTAATTATTAAACTCTATCTAGCGATAGTTAGACCCATCCTTGACTATGCGGTACAGTTTTGGTCTCCGTCCTACAGAATGGACATAAATTCACTAGAATCAGTACAGAGAAGAATGACCAAAATGATACAAGGACTCGGAAATTTGCCTTACGAAGAGAGGCTTAGGCACCTAAACTTACACTCTCTGGAAAGACGCAGAGTGCGGGGTGATCTAATAGAAGTGTTCAAGTGGATCAAAGGCTATAACAAGGGTGATGCAAACAAGGTCATCATAATAAAACAACAGGGCAGGACTCGCAGTAATGGGTATAAACTGGACAAATTTAGATTTAAGAAGGAAATAGGCAAGAATTGGTTTACTTAGAGGGTGGTCGATGAATGGAATAAACTTAGTAACCATGTAGTAAACGCTGAAACTATCAGTTGTTTTAAAAAACGATTAGACAACTTTATGGATGGGGATGACAGGTGGTGATGGATACGGAGCTGCCTAAGGTAGGCCTTATGGTCTTTTGCAGTCTCCTTTATTCTTATGTTCTTATGTTCTCCGTCACCCGACATCTGACTACGCTAATGACGTCCGAACTGACCGTGTATCTAACTCCGTCACAGCCCCGTGGGTCGGTCTTGTAAGTGACCAAATGTCTTAAATACTTTCTCATCTCATCAAAATTGGTTCTCCTGACGTCCGGTATTCTTATTTCTTGATTATCCCTAGAACTTAGACTACCCCCCACTTTTACGTTTCTCGTTAGGTGCTCATTACTGTTTACTTACCTAGTATTGCTTACCTAGTTATGGTTAGTGGGGAAATAAGAATATTTCTTGTTGGATCCCCACCTCTTAAAATATTGCGCCGGTATTTGATTGCTCATACCCTTTGTGCTTGTCGTACCTAGTTTTAAAAGTTGATACTGACGGTGCAGTCACTACATGATCTGGCAAATGATTCCACTCACGCAATGTACGGATTGTGAACCAGTTTCCCTTGAGCGAAGTTCTCCAGTGGTCCGGAACAACTAATTTGTAACTGTGGCCCCTGAGTCCAGTTGTGCTGAGGCTGAAAAACTTGGTGTAGGGAATGTCCTCATATCCGTGAAGAAGCTTATAGACTTCTATCGTGTCTCCGCGTTTTCTTCTGTCCTCCAGCGTCTGTAAGCCAAGGAATTTGCACCTCTCTTCATAGGGCAGCTCTGAACATTCCGGCACTAGCTTGGTAGCCCTGCGTTGCACTTGCTCCAGTAGTTTGATATCCTTCACTAGGTATGGCGACCAACACTGGGATGCATAATCTAATATCGGTCGAACCAGCGCCTTGTAGAGAGGGAGCAGGATCTCCCGATCCATGTAGGTAAAATTCCTCTTGATAATGCCCAGTCTGCTATTTGCCTTGGCTGCAATCATAGCTACATGTGTGGATGACTTCAGGTCTGTAGAGACAAAAACTCCTAGGTCTTTTTCCACCGTTGACTTATCCAGGTTCCTTTCTCCAAGCTTGTAGTTTGTTCTGGGGTTCCCATGGCCGAAGTGCATTGTCTTGCATTTGTCTACATTAAAGGTGAGTAACCACTTTCTGCTCCATTCAGCTACTCTGTCCAAGTCTCCCTGTAATGCCTCGACATCTTCCCGGGTCTTGATGTTCCTATATATTTTTGCATCGTCTGCAAACAGACTTGCCGATGATTCCAAATTATTAACAAGGTCATTAACATAGATGATGAACAGAATTGGTCCCACCACCGATCCTTGTGGCACTCCGCTCTTCACTGGTAGCAACTCCGAGAAAGTACCCCTTATGCCCACCCGGTGTGATCTGTCCCTCAGGAAGCTGGCAATCCAATTCTTGGTGTTACCTGTTACCCCAATTGCCTCCAGTTTAGCTAACAGTCTCTGATGAGGAACTCTGTCAAATGCTTTCTCACAGTCAAGATAAATAGAATCTATCCAGTACTGGTTGTCCACTGCGTTGATCACGTCATCCAGGTATGTCAGCATGTTGGTGAGGCAGTTCCGTCCAGACCTGAAGCCATGTTGTGCGTTGCATAGGATCCGGATAACACGTTTTTAGAAAAATCTGAGTGCGAGAGGGACTTGGGAGTTCTGGTGAGTCCGGACCTTAAAACCAGGAAGCAGTGCATTAGCGCCAGAAATAAAGCTAACAGTGCATTAGGCTTCATTGCTAGGACGGTAACGAATAGAAGTGCAGAGCTAATTATTAAACTCTATCTAGCGATAGTTAGACCCATCCTTGACTATGCGGTACAGTTTTGGTCTCCGTCCTACAGAATGGACATAAATTTTATTAGTTAAAAGTAAGTCTTATTTTCTCCCCTCGTTGGATCGGTAATCATTTGTTTTAGGAAATTATTTTACACCACACCTAAAAAGAAATGCGCTTCCTGATCTCCTATTAAATTTTCCCAGTCAATGTTTCTATATTGCAAAGGTCGGACTCCAAGCTTATCGACGAGTAGTGTAACCCTATTTAGTATGTCTTGCGAGGAGTGTACATTAGATTAGACAAAATCTGACACTAACAATAGTAAAATTTCTTACAAGGCTATTTATATCGCACTTTATTTTATACATACTTAAAGAAATTTTAATTTATATGTTGAATATTGGATGAATATAAAATATCAAAATAAAATTTGTATGTGTAAATTTTGCAAAAGAACCAGAGTTTCGCAAGAGATAGTATTGTTTGTGTTATGACCGATATCTGAGATCCTCCCAAATCCAGTGAACTGGCTCGAGAAGTACGATATTCTCGTAGTAGTAACGTTATTACTAGTCAGCAATGTCGTTATACATATAATAACCGTACAAAACATAGTACCTGTAACAAGTATTGTGTATGTGAATTCCTGAAGTGATTTGAGTCTTCTTGATCTCTGTGCCCAGATTCAGTATGCTTATGTCACTAAACATCAAAATTGTAAAGTTATGCGAAAATAGGGATGTGTGGAGCTATTGTGTATATATATTTTTTCAAGTACAAGAGTCCGTCAACCAGTGAGTCTGTAGTGTTGGCGCTATATGTTGATAAATTAAAATTCCCAGTCGATTGGAAGTTTTAAGAAAAAAATTAATATCTTGGAGAGTGCAGTAAGTAAATATGAAATTGTAAACGAGGCGTATAAATTGAAATTAGGACAGTGAAAATAAACAAAATTAATTTAAAAGGCTAGTCAGAGAAGACATCATTGTACAGTAGTGGGAAATAGGTAAAATTCTAGAATCATGCAAACACGTATATTTATTTATTATGAAACGTATGTTCAGTAGCATGGGGTTCTGCCGTCATCTGTTAATTGCCCAAGGTATAATAATAATAGAAAACATGGAACATAAGAGAAGAAGAGAGAAGGAGTTTGAATGTGTTTGTGATGAGGTGTCTGAGAAGTATGATGGGGGTTACTAGGCTAGATAGAGTGAGAAGTTTTAAGAAAAAAAATTAATATCTTGGAGAGTGCAGTAAGTAAATATGAAATTGTAAACGAGGCATATAAATTGAAATTAGGACAGTGAAAATAAACAAAATTAATTTAAAAGGCTAGTCAGAGAAGACATCATTGTACAGTAGTGGGAAATCGGTAAAATTCTAGAATCATGCAAACACATATATTTATTTATTATGAAACGTATGTTCAGTAGCTTTTAGACTTAGTGTGTAAAACCTAACCTATCCTAACCTAGTGTAATTATTCCATAAAGAATAGATATTTTGAATGTAAAAAAAAAAAAAGTAAATGCATGATAGTGGAATACAGTAGACCCTCATTGTCGATGTTTTTTAAACAGTAAATTTTTAGAAGTGAACACCTATGTGATATGATAATGGAAAATTTAATAATTTTGTAAATTGTAATATAGTATACATTATTCTTGGAAGAAATTAAAAAAAGAAAATTTTGCCAAAAGCTATAAACAAACAAATGTAGCCACTTCGATTGCTTGAGACCCCATCTTTGGTACAAAAACTTTAGTTGTGCACACCTGTGTGATCACATAGCATTAGAGAATTAAATATTAACTTTGTAAATTATAATACATGAACACAATATGCAATTTTTTGGCAGAAATAGAGAATAGAATACCTTGCTATGAGCAAATATATTAATGAATAAAGCTGCTAGGACACAGACCAAATACAATGTTGTTGTCTGTCTAGTCCAGTTGCTCAAATTTAGACAATGTCTTTCATGTTGTGGACTGGGTGTTCTCCAACTCCAGGTGACATTAATAATTGCTGTTACTAAATAGGGTTCCCTTGGACTTTCTGAGAAAACATGGGGTTCTGCCGTCATCTGTTAATTGCCCAAGGTATAATAATAATAGAAAACATGGGGCAGAAACATGGAACATAAGAGAAGAAGAGAGAAGGAGTTTGAATGTGTTTGAGATGAGGTGTCTGAGAAGTATGATGGGGGTTACTAGGCTAGATAGAGTGAGAAATGAGGAGGTGAGGAGGAGAACAGGGTTGGAAAAGGATTTGGGAGATAGGGTTGATGAAAGAACATTAGGATGGTTTGGACACATGGAAAGAATGAGTGAAGAAAGACTAGTAAAAGAGGTGTGGAAGGCAGATGTGGAGGGAGTGAACATGAGGGGACGTCCTAGGATGAGGTGGATGGATGGGGTGAAGGGGGCTTTGGGGAAGAGGGGAATGTCTGTTGAGGAAGGACGGGAGAGGACAGAAGACGGGTGAATGGAGAATGATTGTATATGGATGATGTTGTGATTGCATGAGGTGGAATGGGGGGTGAGGTAGTATGTGTGAGCAAAATTTGACGCAGCCCGAAGGGATTTCTCCCCGTCCTCTCATTTTATGCAATGGGGGGTCGCCGATTTAATGAAGTGGCCTTGCTGTGGATGTGCTGTGTCTTGCGACACTGCTTCTGACCCAGGGCAGTGGACAAGGTGCAGGGATGACCCGTCATTTCAGGAGGTGCTAAGATAAGAGGGAGGGTGGAGGGGTGTGGAGTGTATTCAGGGATGGAATGGGTGGGAATGATTTTATGCCTTTTTCTTTTTGGCTACCCCCCTTGTAAGGGAGAAAAAGCCTTGGTATATGTATGTATAATAATGAACAGGCCATCAGCATCCGTGACAATGACGACCTGGATGATCTTTAGAATTTGATGTACCGAATTACTAAACATAGTTTAGGTAATGTAGGTTAGGTTAAAATAGATGAATTTATCATCCTTTCATTTCTTCAATCTCAGCATCTATCAAAACAAACATGGCATATTCACCCACCACAACTTTGTTCATTAATAAATCAGTTTTAGCAACTTTTTTCTTATTGATTTCTGCAAAGAAAATCAGATATTACATTGATGTATTATAATTTACAAAATTTATGATTAGTTTTCTATTGCTATATTGCATAGGTGTGCACTTCTAAATACTCTATTGTTTTGGCAGAGTCAGAGGCTGAAAAAATTAACCTTCTCTAACCTAAAGTGCATTTAGTAATGCAGTACCTGTAATTCTAGAAGATTTAAGTAAATTATAGCAAGGGTATGAAAAATGGCTAATGAAATTTAACACACATAAATTCAAGGTAATGCACATAGTTAAAAAATAACAGTAAGTATGTTTACATGTTATTTGGGAATTCGTTAACAAAAGTGGATAGTGAAAGGATCTCTGCGTAATTATCAGTAATGATCTCAAATCATCTAAGTAGTATATTTCAGTCTCTGAGAAAGCAAATAAGATTCAAGGACTGATTGCACGATCTTTTGACTTCAAAAGTTCATCTCTCATTATCAAGCTAAATAAATCATTAATCTTTCACATTTGGAATATGCTGTTTCCGTATGGTCACCGAATCTCATTAAAGACATTGACAGATTGGAAAAAGTACAACGGTGAGCCACAAAACTGATTCCAAATATCAAAAATAAATTATACTAAAACATGAATCCGTTTTCCCTAAAAAAGCGTAGAGTCAGAGGTGACTTGATACAAATCTTTAAGATTCTAAAGAGAATTGGCATCAAAAGTGAAAAATTTTTCACTGAATGAGAATCAGACAAGAAATAATGATCTCGAACTGTCAGGAAATATATTTAATTTGGAAATGGGTAGAAACAACTTTGCCAACCATGTAGTTAATGAATGGAATAAACTTCCTGCAGAGGCAGTGCAATGTAGTTCATTTCGAAGCTTTAAGATTCATTTAGATAAGCACCTAAGCAAGAGGCTGTAATGACTGACATTTATTTTGTTGTTTATCTGTTTATTATTATTTGCTTGATTTTCATTTATTACTAGTTATATGTCTATTATTATTTACTATTTACCTGTTTGTTTATTATTTAACTATACCTATACATTTATTTATTTATTATTATTTATATTATAATTTTTATTTATCATTACAGGAGTCCCTCAAATAATGCGGGGGTTAGGTTCCTGAAATTACCGCGTATGACCAAATCCGCATATGCTGACATTCCATATTAAATACCGGTATATACTGTACCCCAGGTAGTTTTTGCAGCTTGCAGGATGGTAATGTAGACCTAAGCTTCAGAACACTTTACCTCACAGTTAATATTCACTGTACAAGTTCATTTATAACATCGTGCAAATTAATTTTTAAAAAGAATAATGTAAACGCAATTGTACAAATATAATATTTATCATGTATCCTATGTAATATACAAAACAATGTAAATATACTGTGGTCTGTGCCTGAGAGGCACTGCGAGTTGATCAGCTACACCCCTGCCACCTCCTGGTCCCCTCTTGTCTTCCCTCTCTCGTCCCGTTATCTGGCTTGTCCTGATGCCTGTTTGTGTCTCTGGCCACCACCACCATCACTCGAATTCTATGAAATATACACCCAAACAACTCTTAGAATTCAACACTCATGGGCTACTAAGCATAAATAAGAATAAAAATTACGTATGTGACAACATCTAGAATGTGCCAATATAGTGATGCTCACAGCTTACCTTGCTCAAGTCATGGAAGTGGATTCGCTCCACCATGTTGTCCCCTCTCGTCAGCTGACCACTCATCCCAACCCCCTCTCCCGGCTGTGGCTATCGGCTGCACCACTGTGAAATACACACCAAATAACTCTCAATATTCAACATACAGAAAATTTATTTTAATCATATATGCGAATAATGTTCACTCAAAATTGAATTGATATCACAAACATAGCTTACCTTCATCAGAGTTGTCACAGTCCGTGGACTGGGTGGAGGTGATGGAAGCAGGGGAGTCAGGCGAGAGATCCAGTGCAGTGTGAGTAGGCCTACAGTTGCCTAATGTTGTCGTCTGAGTAGAGCTGGCTGATGTCGTCGGCTGAGGTTTAGAGAAGAATGTGGTGATTTTTGGTTGTTCAACCTCTCTCCTCAGTTCTTTGATGATTTCCAAATACAGAGCAAATCCGCTTTCCATGCTATTCTTGACTATCAGAGCTCTGTCTAGGGATGGATCTTATGCTGTAAATAGATCTATTGTGTGTTTCAAACTTCTTTGAACTTAACAAAGTTTATCTAAAGTCCAAGCTGGTGGTGGTGGTGTGCCGTGATCTTCCTCCTCACGTGGCAGTTCTTCTATTTCTTCTTCCGTTAGTTGTTCCCCTGTGTGGTTCAACAATTCATCACTAATTTCTTGCTCCCTCATGTCTGAAAATCTGACACCACTCAGAATTCTAGCATAGCTCTTTATCTTGAAGACTTCAGCATCCACAGTCGGAAAACCAGTAAAATCATTGACTGCAGACGACCACAACTTTTTCCAACACACGTTCAGGCAATGTATAGTGAGTTCATTGTGGCACATTTTCACCATAGAGATACAGTGTGCAATGTTATACTTTTTCCACCACGATCTTACATCCTCTCCCTCCTCATCAATTGCTTTCAACATGTTAGAAAAGTTGTGTGAGACATACTTGGCCTTCAACACAGCAATTACACCTTGGTCTAAAGGTTGAATGAGGGAAGTGGTATTTTTGGGGAGAAATTCCACTTGAATGTTGGGGTGAGCAAACCTGAGCGAATCGGGGTGGCCGGGGCAGTTACAAGAAGCAAGACTTTGAAATCCAACCCTTTAGTTGTTAAATATCTCTCCACCTCAGGGACAAAACAGTTGTGGAACCAATCTGTGAACAGTGCAGATGTTACCCAGGCTTTCTAATTTTCTCGATAGAATACTGGCAGCTGGTTTAAGTCTTTCCCCTTAAGAGCACATGGTCTCCTCTGTACAGGAACATAGGCTTGATCACATGTCCAGCTGCATTTCCACACAACAAAAGGGAAAGGTGATCCTTCTGGGCTTTGAATCCAGGCGCTTGTTTTTCCTCGTGAGATATGAATGTTCTAGCTGGCACCTTCTTCCACCAAAGTCCTGTTTCGTCTGCATTGAATACTTGCTCTGGTAAATATCTATTGTGTTTAATTATCTTTTCCAACTTCTCTGGAAAAAGCTACTGCTGCCACGTGATCAGCAGAAGCTGACTCTCCTGTGATTCTTAAATTGTGCAGAGTGAACCTCTTCTTGAACTTATCAAACCAGCCTTTGCTGGCCACAAAAGGTTGCTTTTCTTCACACTTTTCACTGAAGTAGTCATACATTTTCTTGGCCTTTTCTCTGATCCTGAGTGAGTCTAAAGAAACATGACGGCGATTCAGATCTTCGATCCAAACATTCAGGCCTTTCTCCATCTGATTCAGTGCCGTATTTCTGATGTGATGCGCCACTTTAGCAGAAACAGGAGCACAATGTGCCACGGCATGTCTGATGTCCTTTTCACATTTTTTATGGTTCACACAGAAGATTCATTAAGTCTGTATTCTCTGGCACATGCTGCATAGGACATACCACTTCTCAGTTTGTCCAAAATGACGATTTTTTCTGATAACGTCATACACTTCCTTTCTCACTTAGCAATTTTTCCATCCTTTCCTTGAATCTTTGTCTTTGTTGGCTTAGAGGAGCATTGCGGTGCCATGGGGAGAACATGTGGAGGAGTAATGAACACGACTTCCAGAGCAATTGACCAGCACTACGAATGGTGAGAGACTGAGGAATGGGTCACCGCACAGGTCGCGGGAATAGGTAGAATCAAGCGTACCGCTAATGGATTGCAACCAACAAACAACCTTAACTTTACATATATGATAAAAGACAAAACAGCAATAATGAAATATTGTAAAGTGGAATATAATAATAAAATAAAATGAAATAAATATAAGAAGTAAAATCCAAAATATATGCAGTCGTTTCTCAGATAACGCGGTTTATTTTAACGCCCCTACTCCCCCTCTCCTCGCCTCCCTCCCTCCTTTATCAGTACCCGGAGGTTGACACGTGACCTCAGGCAGCCACCCACGGCTATCCCCTCGCCCCACACCCTTGTTTGAGCAGTTCCCAGTGTACATAATGACCGCGTTGTATGAGGATCGATTGTATATAGTAAAATAGAAAGCAGTCACCACAAATGTTTGCGATGTTGCCGCATGTGTGCGTATGCGTGCCCAACTTGGTGCGAATTTTAAAACGGTTCTCTACATTTGAGATGGTTTTGAAATAAAATTCGCGTATGATTGAATCCGTGTTATTCGAATCCGCGTTATTTGAGGGACTCCTGTATATATATATATATGCATTGTTAAAGTCAACAGCTGTGATAGCATTATTCTTTTTAGAGAATTTTCTATGTTGCGCACCAATGTGCGGTCGTCTGGATGCAGATCTCTTAGTACAGTACTTAAGTTCATGGTATTTTCCACTAGATGTCTTTCGGCCTTAACTGGCCATCTTCAGGAGGTGTTAACTGTGACCGAGAATGACTTGGCTTGGCCACATGTTGGTATATATCAGCGGGGAGCAGAGAGCTGAAAAGTCTGCTCGTGAGCGAATGTTTCAGCTCTCCACTCCCCACCGATATATACCAACATGCGGCCAAGCTGAGTCATTCTGTGTCAACAATTTGACCAGTTAACACCTCCTGAAGATGGCCAGTTAAGGCCAAAAGACATCTAGAGAAAAATACCATGGACTTCAGTACTGTACTAAGAGATCTGCATCCAGACGACCACACATTGGTGCTCAACATAGAAAAGAAATTCTCTAAACAGAATAATGCTATCACAGCTGTTGACTTTAACAATGCGTGGATTATTAATGGCCTACTTCATATATATATATACACTTTTTTTTTCTTTCTCCTAGTTATGGACCAAAAAGTCCCCTGTCGGCATGCTCTGCCATTGTAGTCCTTTGTAATTAAGTATATTATTTAAAGGAAAGCTAAAATCAGAAGACAAAATATCACGTGAGAAAGAACAACCCTTAACTAACACTTAGTTTATGCATAATGTGAATAAACAAGGTGGAGGAAACAGATAAATAAAGTCACTCATGAGAACAAATTGGAAAAAGCTCATTTGACACTCTAATTCTAAAAGGTAACCTAAAATCCAATCAAAAACCCCACACCAGACATAGGACATTCTTCCTATAAAAACCCCTAGATTGTAACTACATATGCTCACCTGGTTGGCCACCCTGTTCTAGAACAGCATACTGCTCGAGGGAGATAAGCTTTGGGTACACAGGGATAGCCCACATCTTGCTGGCATGCCAGCTCTTGTTCAATATACATCAGAATAGAAAAGTACAGGGTAAAGGGCTGAGTTGTGTGCCATGTGCACAGAAAGTAGACAGCTAGGAAGGAATATCTGAATAATGATTAATCAACATATTCAAAGAGTGTTTGGCCCAACTGTGTGTGAAGTTGTTTTTTGAAAGATGTAATTGAGTCACAGCTACAAGTAACAGCATCATCAGACAGGGAGTTCCAGAGGTCAATCATCTGACACTAAAAAATCTGCATCTGCACTCTAGAGATGTATGGGGTTTGGCTAGCTTAAATCTGTGACCCCTGGTGTGCGTTGTTGGAGATAAGGAAAAAAGATCTTGGGGTGAAATAGAAGACTGCTCGTGAAAATTTTTCCAACATTTTATGAGATCTGCCCTGATTAATCTACCACGGACTGAATAAAGATCTAAAGTTAGCAGACAGTCTGCATAGCTAAGCTCTGCCATTCCAATTATTTGTTTAGTCCACCTGGGTTGCGTAGATTCCAGGAGCGTAAGGTCACCTAGGTATCCAGTGTTCCATACAGTGGATCCAAACTCCAACAGTGGTCTGATGTGGGATTTAAACAGGGTGATCATGAAGTCCTTGTCATGACAGAGTGTTGATTTTAGTAAAGTATTTGCTAGACCTGCTGCCTTCTTTACAGTTTTTGAAATATGAGTATGAAATTTCAAGTTACAATCAACTGTGATACCCAAGTCTCTATGTGCAGTCTCGATAGAGAGAGCGGTGGTGTCCATTATATAATGATGCTGGGGACCTGGGTTGATGTCTGTTGAGCCTCTTTGGCAACGTAGTACAGCACACTTGTCCAGGTTGAAGCGCAGACCCCAGGAGTCAGCAACTCTGTATACTGTATCAATGTCCCTCTGGCAGATTCCTATGTCTTCGGCTGAAGGGGAACTGGAGTCTCTTCGTAGTTTAAGGTGGATCTTCATATCATCTGCGAAGAATTTGCATTTTGAGTGTATATATGTTGGCAGGGAGTTAATGTACACTAGGAACAAGAGGGGGCCCAAGACTGAGCCCTGGGGGACCCCACTGAGGACATTTCTGGAGGAGCTGGTAAACCCTGAAACTGAGACTTGCATTGTGCGACCAAGTAAAAAATATATGATCCATGACAGCAATGAGCCGTGTACTCCCAATAGTCTCAGTTTGTCTATGAGTATAGAGTGGTTGACTACGTCGAAGGCTTTACTAAAATCGAAGAGCACAACATTGACTATGTATCTAGCCATGCAGTGGCATCATTATATACAAGTAGTAGTTGGTCATTGACTGTTCTGCCTTGACGGAATCCGTATTGGTAATTTGAAAGAATACCATTAGAGTCCAGAAAATAGGAAGAGAACTAATGAGGGAGGTTTGAACTCTCCCTGAAATACTCGCAATTGACCTGACAGGTCAATGGAGCCAAAGGGTGCAACAAAGGAATTTTTTCTGGTCCCACTTTTGATAACAGCATTACAGCCTAACCACTTCCACACTAACCTTAAATTACACAAGATATACATATCCAAAAAAAAAATAATATTACCACAGATAAAAAAACAAAACAAGATAATTAACTGGCAACTAGAGTGCATAATGCATATGTCCAGCCAAACGAATGAATCATTTATAAAGAATTTTTTGTGTATTTTGATGAATGAATTAATAATAATACATCTTTATGCTTTTTGGCTTAATAGTTCTTCTCTCTTATTCAAAAATACAATTTTTGAAGTTTATATTAAGGTTTGTTTTGTCTGACAAGAAGTTGTTTTTCATCAACAGCTAAAATACAATTTTTGAAGTTTATATTAAGGTTTGTTTTGTCTGACAAGAAGTTGTTGTTCATCAACAGCAACATAATAAAATTTATTTTTGGTTTTGTTTTATGCATTTATGTATTGTTTTAGTGATTATGTACTACTGGCTTTGTCACATAGCCAATGTCCACTTTTTTTTCCATTTCTTTCGCGTGTTGGTCGTTAATTGTCTCGCAGCACAAAGCTTAACCCACACACACACACACACACGAGCCTTCACGCCGTAAACATCTCCGTCGTCGTCGTCGCGTGACCAAGAAGAAGAGGATTTACAATGAAAAAGGAAACCTGGTTTGTATTGTAGGGGTGGGGAGTGATCGTGAGTGTCCGAAATGATATCTCTGCAGTGCTAGTCAATTGTATTAACACGGAATTAGCGAAAATGAATGAAAACAACGACTCGAAAGCCAGTCACGAACCAGAGCCATCTGGCGTCAGTCTATTGAACCGCGATGTAAACAAACGCTACTCTAACACGTGTAATAGTGAAAAAGATTTCCCAGGATTTAGTAAGTATGAAAGTAAGAACTTAAGTCGATTATTAGAGATAGAGATATGAGCAAAAATAGGATTCGGTGGGAGAATGAAATTATGGACTTAAGAAAAGATGTCATTGGATTAATAGATTGCTTAGCACAGGCGAATCACGAAATTTCTGACCTAAGAAAAACCAACTTGGATCTTACAAACGAGATTAAAGAAATGAAAAGGGATATAAATGAACTGAAGAATGATAATGAAAAGAAGAAAACTAATGATAATAACAATAGCAAAAATTTAAAGCAGGAGGTGAACAATAAATTACAAGAATTGACACAAAAAATCGAAGAGAACTTAGGTGAGGATAGTATCCAGGAAATTAAGAAGTGGAAGGAAAACATTGAAAATTAAAAAAATTGCTTTCAAAGAAATAGTCAAGCAGCAAATGCAGGATAATGCAAAAGACACAATCATCCAAGTGATTAACGAAAAAGCTAATTGGGTCAGGGATACAGTAGATAGAAAAAAATGTATTGTGGTATATGGACTAAAAGAAAAACAAGGATTGGCGAGGTACATGAGGGAAAAAGAAGAAAAAGAGACAGCAGTAGAAATCCGAAATGAAATTCAGGGGGGAGAAAGAGATGCAGGCATAGACCTGGAAGAGACTTATAGAATCGGTCGCTATTCTAAGGATAGAAATCGACCTCTAAAGATAAAATTAAGGTCACAAATTGTAGTAGACATATTTGAAAAAGTAGGCAACTTGGCAAAGAGTGAAAAGTACAATAAGATATGGATAAAAAGAGAAATGAGTACTGAGGAATTAGAAAAAGAAAAGTCACTAAGAGAGGAAGCAAAGGAAAAAAACTTGATGAGAACGGAGACAGAATGCAAAGAATTCCATTGGAGAGTAATCGACATGAGATTGAGACAATGGCGCATCAAAACAAAAAAACCAAGGACAGAAAAAATAATGGAGAAGGAAGAAAATTAAAAGTGGCCTATACTAACATTGACGAATCAATTTCAGGTGTGAACGAACTCAATGATTATCTGTTAGAAGAAAAACCAGACATAATGGGAATTGTAGAGACTAAACTAAGAGGGGAAATACCATCCATCGTTATTGGACAAGGTCTATACAATTACTGGATAAAAAACAGGGACAAGAAACAGGGAGGGGGAATCATGTTCTTGGCCAAGAAAGACCTAAACATGACAAAAATTGCAGAGGGCAAAGGTAATGTTGAACTGATCATGATAAAAGTCGAAGGCAAGAATATGAAAAGTAGAAAGTTTGTGGTGACCTATGTGCCTCCAAAAATGAATGCTTGGAAAGAGAACGAACATACAAAAATGCTAGAAGATACAAGAAAATCACTAAATGAGATACTAATGGGTAAGGGTAATCTGGTAATTATGGGGGGACTTAAATTGCAAAGAAATTTGTTGGGACAACATGACAGTGCGAGGAGGAGATGACTTGTGGGGCAATGTACTGCTAGACATGACCATGGAGTACACAATGACCCAATGGGTCAGTGAAAACACAAGGTACAGAAACAATGAAGAGCCATTACAAGACACCAGTTGGAAAGAGTGACCAAAACACCCCTAAATCATTAATTATACACATAACATTGTAAAATAATAACATTAATTTTAATTTAATTAAATTCAAGCAACATAAATTGAGATGGTGAAGGAGGAGGATGAGGCTAGGCATTATCAGTTTATCGTTTGTGAAATGTAAACAATGGACGCAGCGTCATGCACAAGTATCGTTTGAACTACGGAGAGCGCGCTAAACTAAAAAATTCTCTCCAAATTTTTTTTTACAATTTTTTTTTACAGTTCAAACGTAAAATTGAAAAAACGTAAAATGAATGAACGTAAGTAGAGGAGCATCTGTATACACACACACTAGCCAAATTACCCGCGCATTGCTGTGGGCAAATGATCATCATTTTAATAGAATTTGTGGAGAAATTACAGGTATCAGTATAAGTCAGTGGAAAAGGTAACACAAATAAAATGTTAAGAAAGTAAGAAAAAAATAAATTTGAGAGGGAGACACCCTTTGGAAATACTGTAAAATATATTCGGCCGTAAGGGAAGAATTAACCAACCTTTTATTATCTATCAATTGGGGTTTATTACTGCCTGCGAAAAAGTAAAATAAAAATTAATATTTAAACATTTGGTAAAATTATACAATCATTTTACATTTACATGCTTTCTCTTTACAAAGTCTATCATAGTTTGTGGCAACATTAATTTCACAAATATAAATAATATGAACACATACAATGGTTTGTTTACTCATAGTAATTTTGTCACAAAATGCAAATCGTGTTAAGGGGACACTACAGAAGGGGCGGGTTACCCACCATACCCCTCTATCCCTTAACCATAGCCAAAATAATATATATTTTTTTTCTTTAATGAAATATAGTTATCCAAATACCTGGAGTGATAGGGTATCAGAATATATATGGTTATGGGGGTCTATCTCCAAAACCCTAGGCGTTTGTGAACAGACAGAAGCTACTACTTTATTATAGTAAATATATATATATATATAAACAAAAAGGATTACAAAGGAGGAACATACAGACAGGAGATCATTTGGTCCATAACTAGGTCAGATGTAAAAAAATATATAATAAAATTTATAATAATAATAGATAAGTAAATAAATAGGTAAAATTAAATTATAATGATAATAGGTAAAGTTAAATAATAAGATTTTATTTATACATATGGGATATGTGTGCATAATTTGTGGGTTCAGAGCATGTGGAGCAAGTGTAAATGTGTATGTTAATTTCTATGTCACCAGCTAATAGAAGTGGGATGGCAGGTATGGTGTACTGACCTCCCTAGTAATTAAAATAAAAAAAATATAGGAAAGAGAGATAGATGTGTGGGAGTGTGTAAAGTGACTGGCCATGTCTAGAGATTAAATTCCCCCTCTGATGTTTGCAGTTGGGCTTGGATATGTCCTTCCCTTCTTGGGAAGGACAGTGTCAATTTAGGAAAGGAGAGGGATGTGTGGACCAAACTATCACAGGAAAGTAGATATTCAAGAAGTTTTTGGCAAAAGGAAGGAATGCCTTTTGGGCTTTTATGGATTTGGAGAAGGCATATGACTGTTGACAGTAAGACTTTGCATGATATTTTGCAGATGTATGGTTTAGGGGGTCTGTTGATGGCTGTCAAAAGTTTCAACCCAAATTGTAGAGCTTGTGTTAGGGTAGGAAATGGAGAAAATGAAAGGTATGAAGTGAAGTTGGGGCTTCACCTGGATTGCTTGATGTCACCATTGTTGTTCAGCATGTACATATATGTGGTGGTACAGGAGATGAATGTAAGGATGATGGATGGGTGTGTAGCTGGTTTTGCCACATTTGTGTGGTGTGGTGCCAGGAGCACCGCTGACACAAATATGTTGCTGTTTTTGCTACATGTAGTGGCACAGGGAATTTGGAATGATTTAAGGTAAACCCAGTTGGATGACTGGATTTTACCATTTTTATTATGTACAATCTCCTAGGGAGCAAGTCCTATAGGATAGAATCCCAATGAAAAGCACAGCTGTCCATTTAGATAAGCAGAAATGCATGCATTTTCATTTCTGCATAATGTTAACAGTTAGACTTTATATTTTCTCTATAATAATATTTGAGTTGTAGTGTAATGGATCTAGTTAGTGAATGTGTCTTGATGTGGTGTATGGTTAGTTAAACATAACATTTCCTTATATTGAATGTGTAATTGTAAAGTCAATGTTGGGCATTCAATGGCTTTGATTATCCATGGGCAGTGACATAATGCTTTAAGTCAAGTGAAATTGTCATTGTTGTTAAGACTAAGATGAAGGATGGGTAGCACAAATGGCTTGTGAAATATTTTGGCTCCTTTGGTATATGTATATATGTATGTGTGTGTATGACTTGTATGGAATATATATCTATAATTATGTTGATTACAAGAGTCAGTTACATGTGTAAAAATGGTTAGTGAGAAGGAAAGGAAATGTGAAGTGAAATTGCTGTTTGCAGACAATGCTGCACTTGTGGTTGGGCCAGCAAGGTAGCTAATGGCAGTTTGGAAGGGTGTGTGAGTAGGTAAAAGCTGAAAATAAATATTGACAAATGTAAAGTAATGAGATGTACAAGGGGAGAAGGTGACAGTAAGTCATAAAGGAGAAAGGCTGGAGAAAGTGAAATGTGTTGAGTATATAGGGTCACATGTAACATGGAATGAAAGAGGGTGGAGGTAAATTATAGAGTAAGGGAAGCAAGTAAATATCCTGGGGGAATGAAGGGTGTCACAAGAAATAATTGTTTGCAGATAAATACAAAGCAAAAGCTGTATGCCCCCCTGAGGCCCAGTACTTTGATGTAGTTGGGGGGCTTCCGTGTAGCAAGGATGGGCTGAGCTGTGCCAAGCTACCAGATGAAAACTGAGCCAAAAGTTTTTTTTTTTTAGTGAATAGATATGGGGTCCCTCACCCTTTTCCTTTGTGAATTCCCCTATCCCTACCCTTCATATTTGCTACCCTACTCTCCTTTTTCACCATGTTTCTCTAATACTTGTTAAGGAAGGTTCTGGTATCTTGGTGCCTCCCAAGCTATATGTCTGAACCCTGTCAAGTGGGGATGTATACCGCGAGGTCACTACTCCCTGCGAGGGCCGAAAGCCCACCGACTGGGGAATGCATGTTTGTGAGGTAGGTACTAGGCTGCCGACTTCCTTTCTCCCTATCCAGTACACATGCAGAGTGACTACGCTGGATCCATCCTAAATGGGACAAAACAAAGGAGGACAAACCCTGGGTTGACAAAGTCTATAACTCACCTCCGAGGCCCTGCATGTGTAAATAGTCGTTTCTGGAATTCTCGACTCTGCAGAGACTTTTCTTTTATTGCTTGAGGCATCAGGCAACTGCAGTATCTTCTTCTATGCATTTATCTTTCTTTCCTAATATATGGTGTGGCCTCATAGATAAACACGATCATGGCGTCTATTCAAACTGAATATTCTAAACCTCCACCACTACCTGATCCTCCTCCCTCTCCTAATATTGCCGATCCTAATGTTGACGCTATTGACGCAGCAAAAGTAAACCCCCAGTTGATGACTCCGGCTTGAAAAAGGACTTTGGTAAAACCACTAAGACTTCATTGACAGATAACTCTAGCCCAGAAACTTACAACTAGAATGGATTCTGAAGTGATGAAAACATCTTTAGATACTCAGAAACCAATAAATAGCTCAAATACTGCTCCTAATAGTCATAGAATCTTACATCTAAAATATGTCTCTCTTGATAAGAATTATACAGACTTATATGAAAAGTTCCGTAAATTTGGACAAATTAAAGAGAGGGTTAAACTAACTGACAACTTTAAAGCTTGGCTAGTGTGGATCTCATTTCTTTCTAATCAGGATGCAGCTGCTGCCTGCTTGGATTATAATAATTGCAATGAAAATGAATCTTCAGCCCAACTTGTTGCTAGAGTGCCACCTAACCTGGATATCTTTTATCCAGAAAACCCGGTAGAGGAAAGGAAGGAAAGTGTGTAGAGGCCTCCCAATCCAGCTAAGTGGCTTGCAAAGGAACGTGCCAACTTGTTTGAGTTTAGAAGATTCTTGAAGAGTCACCTTGGCTCTGGTAATTTGACTAATTCGCAGGTATCACGATTTGGAAGAAATTCCTTCTTAATTCATGTAAAACCTTATGAACAAGCTGCCATGGTGCTTAACTTGAAACAGAAATCTGACATTAAGGAAGATAAACCCCACTATACCTTTAGTTATGCCAAAGGGGTAATTTTTAATAGAGATCTGTATGACTTTGAGGAAGAAGAAATTTTAGAAATGTGCCCAACTAATGTTTGGAAGGTTGCTAAAATCCCTCGTTCTTCTATGATTATCCTAAGTTTTTCTGGTGAAGATCTACCTCACTATGTAGAGATAGAAAAAGAGATAGTTTATGTGAAGCAGTTTAAGCCCCGTCCCCTTCAGTGCTTTAACTGCTATGGTTTTGGCCATCCTTCCCGCAGATGTGCAAGGGACAAACTATGTTCGATATGTGCTCAGCCTAAACATGGGGATTATTCTCGCCCAACAGTTTGTATAAATTGTAAAGAAGAGCATGATGCCAGAGATAAGAACTGTGTAATTTATAAGAAGGAACAGGAAATTCTACTAAAAGCTCATGCAGAACATATAAGTGTAGGACATGCTAAAAGACTATTAAGTAATTCCAAAAGATACAGTGATGTTATTAAAACAAATAGTAAAGTGGATCAGCCAACTGTAGAATGCAATAGAAATAAAAATGCCAATATGAATTCTTCTGTTCACACTGAACCCAAGCCTCAGTGTAAAATTGTTACTATGAAATCTAACAGTCTTTCTTCTTAACTAGGAATTTCTAATACTTGTGAACCCTCCTCTGTGGAGGTTCCCTCACCCCTTGTTGAAGGGGTGTCCCCTGCCCCATCTGGAGGGGCACCTAAGGTTTCTATTGTAGAAACCTCACTGGCTTCTTCTAATGAAGCCTCCTCTCAGGCAATCTCTCTTCCAGACGTGGAGGACTCCCCAGTAGAGGGATTGCTGACTAGTGTGCCTCACTCAGTAGAGGTGCACAGAAGCAATGAGGATCAACCAAATGCTGAACCCAAGCCTCAATGTGAAAGAGTCACTACTAGACCTAATCGTTCTGCTCCACAACTTGGAAATTGTAGTACTCCTGAACCCTCCTCTGCGGAGGTTCTCCCATCCCCAATTGAGGGAATGTCTCCTACCCCATCTAAAGGGGCACCTAAAGTTCCCATTGCTGAAACCCCACAGGGTTCCTCTAATAAAGCCTCCTCTCAATCAGTCAACCTTCCAAACTTGGGGGGCTCCCCAATAAAGGGATCACGGACTAATGTGCCTCACTCAGTTGAGGTGCACAGAAGCGAAGCTATGGAGTCTGAAGCTGTGCGCAGTAAAAGACTCCACAGTCCACCCTCATCTCCATCTTCCCCGAATCGTGATAAGCAATCTAAGAAAGGAACTAATAACCCAGACTCTACTTCGTCGGTCGGACCATTGTCAGAGAGGAGGATGCCACCCGTGAAAGCAAAGAAATTAGAAAAGAACCCATCTTGTAGACCCTCACTCTCCCAGACTCCTCTTCCCAGACCAGTAGACCCAAAAAAGAAAAAGAAAACAGTATAATGTCCATAATTCAATGGAATATTCAAGGTTTTAATTCTCATCGAGAGCAGGTTGGGATTCTCTTTAAAGAACATAATGTGTCTGCTATTTGTCTCCAAGAAACTATGCTTGGCGATTTATCCCCTAATGTTGGACTTAATTATAAATTTTACAGATCTCCTATGATTGGGGGCCGTGCCCATGGAGTTACTGGTATCATTGTTAAGAAATCTGTAAACCACAGAAGTGTCCAGCTACATTCGATGTTGCGGGCTTGTGCAGTACAAATCTTTACCACTAAATGGATCACTTTATGTTCTTTGTATTTGGAACCTGAACTGGAAGATAGGCTCGTAGACATATATAACCACCCCGTCAGTTTGAGTTAAATGACCTACAATCTTTGGTTGACCAGTTCCCTGAGCCTTTTATTTTAATGGGTGACTTTAACACCAAGCATCCTCTATGGGGTGAATCAAGGTGTGACCCCTGGGGCAATATAATTGAAGAATTTATTGATAATAATGATGTCATTTTGATGAATGACTGTTCCAAAACTAGGTTTGATGTCTTTCACAACTCAAGTTCTGCTATAGACCTAACTATTTGTTCATCATCCTTAAGATTAGACTACAGTTGGTCAATAGATGAAGATCTACATGGTAGCGACCACTTGCTTATCCATATCAAATATTTCATGAACACTCCCTCTTGCTTACCTAAATGGAAGACATGAGAGGCTAATTGGGAATTATTTAGGAGATCCACAGAGATTAATCATAAGGCTAGTGATTTTTGTAGTAACTCTGATGCATATGATTATCTGGTAGACATGATACTTTCTGGTGCTTTCTCTTCCATTCCTAGGACAGCTGGTAAACCTCAACGCCCAGTAGTCCCCTGGTGGAACGATGAATGTGCTTTAAGCAGAAAGATTACAAGAACTTGCTATAAGAGATATCGGAGATATCCTTGTTTACTCAATAAGATAACGTACAGAAGAGCTCGAGCAAAGCAGGAGAAAATCTTCAAAAAAGCAAGGAGGGAATCCTTCATTAAATATATTAGTGAATTGAAATATGACTCTTCCCCTACCTTAGTATGGAATAGGATTGGAAAATTACAAGGAAAGTTTACTCCATCTCCTTTACCCATTCTGAAGATAAATGACTCTTTTATATCGGATACAAGAGAAGTAGCAGAGGCTTTTGGAAGACATTATGCTGATATTTCAAGTCCACTACATTATTCACATGATTTCAGAAGAATTAGAGCCAAGACCACGATTATTCCTCCTTCCAATACGAACTCGGAGGCATATAATCTTCTTTTCACCTTGGATGAAATGGATCATGCTTTATCTTTATCCTCCCCAACCTCTCCTGGAGAGGATGACATTCTTTATTCCATGGTTGCTCACTTATCCATATCCTCAAAGAAATTCCTTTTAAATGTGCTGAACGGATTTTGGTCTTCTGGATCTTCTCCTAAATCTTGGAAGACTTCAATCATCATAGGAATCTTAAAGGCAGGAAAAGACTCTCATGACCCACAAAGTTACAGACCTATTGCTCTCACTAGCTGCATTTGTAAGATCTATGAAAGAATGGTTAATATGCGTTTAGTTTGGTTTTTGGAATCTAAAAATCTGCTATCTAACAGTTTGGATTTAGAAGAAATAAGTGCACTCTGGACCCCTTACTTTTTATCACTCGTGAGATTCAGAATGCCTTCGCAATTCAGAACTCGAGCATTGGTGTGTTTTTTGACTTGAAAAATGCCTACGATACTACCTGACAAAGAGGCATTCTGAAGCAAGTTGCAGAGTGGGGGTATTGGGGGTAATATGTTCAATTGTTTAAAGGACTTCTTGTCTGACAGTTATCTAAAAGTCAAAGTAGGCTCTTCTTTCTCTTCTGCATATCTTCAAGAGGAAGGGATTCCCCAAGGAAGTGTTCTGAGTTGTACACTCTTCAGCATAGCCATTAATAGTTTGCTAGAACAAGTTCCCACAGGAGTTCATGGATTGGCTTATGCTGATGACTTCGCTATTGTGTGCAGCAAATCGACAACATTAGAAACAGGCCAAAAGATTCAAGAAGTTATTAATTTAGCAACAGCATGGGCTAGTAGCAGTGGCTTCAGATTCTCTGCTGAAAAAACAAAAACCATAAGGTTTTCCAGACTAAGATGCAAGGAAGAGATACCAACACTATTCTTAGAGGCTGTCATACTACCATATGAAGATCAAGTAAGATACTTGGGTCTGGTTTTGGACAAAAGGTTGACACTCACAAATCACATAAACGAGGTTGTATACACTGTTAAACAACGACTTAATATACTAAAGGTAGTGTCTCGTTTCAACTGGGGAGCAGATCGTATAACTTTAATAAGGCTTTACCAATCATTGTGCCTTAGCAAAATGGATTACGATTGTCAAATCTATGGATCGGCATGTAAAACTTCATTAAAGAAGCTTGATATAGTCCACAATATGGCTTTACAGATCTGTTCGGGAGCCTATAGATCATCTCCAGTGGATAGCTTGTATATGGATGCAGGAATTCCTCCCCTGTATATTCGCAGGGAGGAATTAAGCCTTAGATATATATCTCGTGTCTTGACATCCAAACAGAATCCAAACCTCAAATATGTAAAGCAGCCGGTAGACAGAGCTCCAAGGAAAAGTACTCTGCCGAAACCTTTAGAAGTGAGATGTGAAGTTGTGTCAGAGAAGGTAGGACTTATTCTTAATACAATTGCTGAGATCACGCCTCCCAAATTTCCTCCTTGGAACCGATGCCCCACTGAAATATGTCCTCTTAAAAAGAAGAAAAATAGAACTGCTGTAGAGCTAAAAAGTGAATTTTTAGAACATTTATCAGTACATGCTGATTCAATTTTTATTTATACAGATGGATCATAATCCCAAGATGGTGTTGGTTGTGCTGTTGTATCTGATAGCACAGTTTTAAAGAGAAAGTTGCCTCATTTTAGCTCTGTTTTTACTGCTGAACTGCTGGCAGTCAACAACGCCCTCAAATTTATTTTTAATTCTGTTCCATATAATAAGAACGTTGTTATTTTTACAGACTCCATGAGCATTGTATCCTCTGTAAATACATTATTACCTCATTTTTTAGTCCAAGAAATACAGGACTGGATGATTCTGATTAACAACCGAAAGAAAATAAAAGTAAACTTTTGCTGGGTGCCATCTCATGTGAGTATCACTGGAAATGAACAGGCCGATGCTGCAGCCAAAGCCGCCACTAGGCTCAGTCATATAACAGACCGAAAAGTCCCACATACGGACATAAAACAAGTGATCCATTGTTATACAATGGAGAAGTGGCAAGAACAATGGACAAGGCTGGACGGTAGTTATAAGTTAAAAGAGATTCACCCCTTGGTGAACCCTTGGAAGTGTCCTCCTTTGGACAGAAGGTCAAGTATTGTTTTGACAAGATTGAGAATTGGCCATTCCTACATTACTCATAAATTTTTGATGGCAAGTGGAGCAGAAAGGCTGGCCCCCCCAATGTCCCACTTGCCAAGTAATTTTTACAATAAAACACATTTTAATTCAGTGCCCTGCATTCTCTAATAAGCGCAGGGCAATTTTTTTTTATTAAATTTATCTTTTAAAGAAATTTTAGGGGAGGAAACTCAAGTGAAGAATGTTTTAAAGTTTTTAAAAGACATAAATTTATTTTATGAAATTTAAAATTGTGTATATGAATGCTTGTGAGTGTATGTTGTTGTGATGTGTTTTTGTGAATGTTTATTGTTTTTACTGTTTTACTTCAATTTTTTATCTATATAAGATAAATATGCGCTGAATGGCCTACCGGCTCCGGCGCTTGGCCTTCGAGCCAAAAATTCTATAAATCAAAATCAAATCAAATCAAAAGCTGTATGAAGTGGTTATTGAGTCCATAACACTAAATTTGGCAGAGGTTTGGAAAAATGAGTTTCAATATGTTTTTACATAAAGTGTGTAAGAAATAAGGTGGAAGTTATAAGGATAGGGTAAAAATGAGGAGGTGAGGGAAAGAGCATGGGTAGAAAGAGCTAGCAGGTTGGGTTGATCAATAAATACTGGAATGTTTTGGGTTCATGGAAAGAATCAGTGAAGAAAGACTAGCAAAAAGTGTGGAAGATAGAGGTGGATGGAGTAAACTTTAGGGGAAGACCAAGAATGGCCTTTAATCCTCACAAAGCTAAGATGAGGGGACAAGTGGGTATTGGATGGGCCACCTCCCGTATGTGGAGAAAGGATATTGTGGTGTATGTGTATATATATATATATATATATATATATATATATATATATATATATATATATATATATATGTATGTATGTATGTGTGTGTGTGTATTATTTTTGGCCATAGCCAGATTCTTTGGGAACAGGTAGCCTACAAGAGAAACCCAAGGTAACAGATTGGTTATTGTTATAAATGTAATTCATTGTTATTGTTAAAGTTCTTCCTTCAGTAATTAGTGTTTGTTTTATTTTTTCAGCACAAAATGCTGGGATGACAAGCTGGTTACGAGGTTCTCCTCTACGGTCCTCCTTGGGCCGTAGGACTCGAGCACCTTCTCCAATTCATGATGTAGACCCAGCTGCTGCCTTCCACTCTTTCATCAAACACTGGCAGCAGACCATTGAAATAATTTCAAGAACCAGAGGCCAAGGGCAGGTAAGTCAAGCCAGTTTCAACAATTCTTTGGCACATACTGTATAATCCTAGGTTGGAGTTAGCACTTTATGCTCATTAATTTATCCTTGCCATTTTTATATATGTAACAGCACATTGCATCTGTTCTCACCTTGTACATCTGGGTCTGAGTTTGAATCCAACAAAATCTTGTCTTAGGAAAGTCAAGATCAAAATGAAGTAGAAATATTAAAGAAAAAATTTGTTCAACCAGATATATAATTCAGCAAAGAATTGTGAGAATGGGTCAATTAATGTGTTACCCTAGGTTTATCTCTGGTGGGTTTTGGCTCCCAGGCAGCTGGCAACAACCTCTGGATTGGCCTTCAAGTACTGTAGGGAGTGGTGTTAATACCAACTTTATGATATGCCCCCCTTAGAATATGGAGATGGTCAGTGTGAACAAGAAAATACCAATCATAAGCTGTTTAATCAAGCCTAACCCCCCTGTACATATTCCTTGAAGTTTGCACTTCCCAAAGAAGGATTTTTTACTTAAAATTGCCTCACAGTATTGGTAAAGACCTGGAATACAGTAAGGAAACTCAATATTATTGACTTTAGATTTACTAGAGACAGTATATACATCAAGCACAACAAGATCAGATTGTGTGTCCATAGTGTTCAGTTTGTGTGTCCAGAGTGTGTTATTGTTCACCAACACTCAACAGATAGTCAGTGACCTAGGATTTTGCCCATGGCCTCATTAAAGTCTTCCATTGTCACCTCTGTGTTGAAGGTAATGTTCCTCAGAAACAGTTTCAGGTTCTGCATAGTTGTTGATTGTAAGCATCTTGTGGTCTTTCATGAGGCAAATTAGGTCACTTGATTTCAGCAGGGAAAATGACGTGTCTCGAACATACCGAACCTCCAAGTACAGGCATTCTACCTTTGTGGACTGGTTGTTGTCAGTGTCAGCCACATACTCATCTACTGCAGCAGTTAAGGTGAATGGTCCTCCCATTCTTTTCATCTTGTCCAGGTCCTTGTTTTTTCACCGATCTACTGACACATTGGTAATCTCTTTGTCATGCAGGCCTTGTTTCTTCAGTTCATCTTGCCTTGTGTTCCATGCCAGCATGACTTGTGGTAGCTTTCCTCCTTACTTGACCACACTGCCATAAGCCCTGAATGACCCTGATTGCCTTCTGTCAATAAGATCCGTCGGCTTTTTGAGCTGTGCTACTAATGCACTGCCAAGCTGCTTGGCACCTCTTCTTGACAACTCAAAGTTAACAAATCCAACACTGTGCTCTACAATTAGGTTGTGAATTGATGCCTTACCCAACTTCTCTGGGTCCATCTGAATGACAGCATTCTGTGCAGACTCATCATAGTCTCCAAAGGCAAAGATCTCACCCTTCTGCCTCTGAAAGCCCGTTGCCAACTTGGGAAGGATTATTTTCAGTAGCTTAATGACCTGGGGTTGGAATGAGGTTGCTACTTTAAGTATGGCATCACATACATCCTCATCATACTTTGTATGCTGGAACCTTTCCTGGGACACAAACTTGAAGGCTGGTTCCTGAACTTGCAGCAAGGTGGCCTCATCTACCTCCTCCAATTCTTGGTACAGCTGCTGAAATGCTGGAATGATCTTGCTGTTGTTGTTGTTGTTGTCGTTCCCTAGACTGTCTGTCCGAGCAGTCCCGTCTCCCCAAGGAATGCTACAGCCGAAACTGGGTTTTCCCACAAATCCTTTATAGAGTGTATGTGTTGTTTGCGTGCATGATTGTGTATAATGCAGTCTTCCATTATGTGTTGTATGGTATGGGGTGAAGTGTTACATCCTGGGCAGCTGTTCACAATGCGGTCATCCAGCCTCTTCTGGTAGCTTAGAAGTGCTGGGTGGTGGCTGCACCGCAGTCTGGCCAAGTTGACTCTGTCCTTTCGTGGGAGAGAGGATTCAGAAGGGTGGATATCAGGGGGTCTGGCATACAGCAGTGTGTTACCTTTCAGTGTGTTAATGGAGCGGTGAGTGATATGATTATGAATATGTTTCCGGAGGCTGGTATTTGGTGGTTGTGGAGGAAGAGAAGATAGTATTTGTGCATAATAAAGGTCTTTGGGTGTTGTTTTAATGTTTCTTGGTGTGTGTGGGTGTTCTGCTATGTAATGTAGCGGGTGTGATGTGTTTGTGGTGGCTGTGGTAAGTGTTTGTGTGCCTCTCATGTCGAGGTGGTCCTTGACTTTGAGGACTTTTGTTTCATGGTGTAAATAGTCTGTTGGTGTTGTATTTGTGCAGCCTGTAATTGTTTTTAGGGCTTTGTTTTGTATGATTTGAAGGGTGTTGTGGTGTGTCTCACTAAGATTAGGAGCCCATGCAGGACTCGCATAATTCAACACTGAGCATATGCATTGTTTGTATATTGTTATATTAGTTTCTTTGTTTTGTCCAAATGTCATTCCAGTGATTGACTTAAGTGCGTTAAGTCTAGGTGTGCATTTGTTTTTTATGTTTGTGATGTGTTGTTTGAAAGACATGGATGTATCGTATGTTACACCAAGAATTTTCGGTGTGTTTGTGTGTGGTATTAGAGTGTTGTTGATGTAGAGATGAGGTATGTATTTGTGTTCTTTTGTCCAGTTGGTGAGAAGTGTTGCTGTAGATTTGGTTGGAGCTATTTTGAGTCTGTGATGAACCATGTGTCGAGTGTATCAAGGTATGGCTGGAGTATTTTTGCAGCTTTGTCTGTGTTACGATGTGTGCATGTGATTGTTATGTCGTCTGCGTAGGAAGAGATTTGTATTTCTGAGGTGTCTGGTGTGGGTAAGTCATGCATGTATAGATTAAATAGTGTGGGGGATAGAACTGAGTCCTGTGGTACTCCATTCTTAATGTTTCTGATGTGCGATGATTGGCCATTATATGACACGTATGCATTCCTACCTGCCAGATAATTGGCCAGCCATCTTTTGGTGTTATTGTGCATGTCTGTGTTATATATTTTATTTGTTAGGTTGTGGCGGGGGATAGCATCAAAAGCTTTACTAATGTCTAATGTTATGAGAAGTGTTCTGTGGTGGGGCCTATCTGAATTGATGCCATCTAAAATTCTTTGTGTGAGGTTTATCAGAAGAGTGTTTGTGGAGTGTAGTGGCCTAAAACCGTGTTGTGAGTCAGCAAGGGGAATATGTGGTGTGACAAGTTTAAGTATTAGGCGTTCAATGACTTTAGAGGGGGTGCAGAGAAGTGTGATTGGGCGGTGCGATGTTGGGATTGTTGGGTCTTTGTTTGGTTTTGGAATGGTGATTATTTTACCATGCTTCCAGATGTCAGGTATAGTGTTGTGTTTCGTGTGGGACGGTATCAAAAGCTTTTGCAAAGTCTAGATATACTAAATCTATATTGTTTCTTTTGTCATAATTCGAGATAACTGTGTTGTAGAATTCGAGTAAGTTAGTCACGCAAGAACGTTTCCGTCTGAAACCATGCTGGCTATCATTTATCAAACGGTTACTGTCTAAATGATGTTCGATAGCATCTCTGATGATAGTTTCCATTATTTTTCCTACGATTGAAGTCAAACTTATAGGCCTATAGTTATTTGGTTTCTTTTTGTCACCTTTTTGAGTAACGTTAGCTAGCTTCCATTCTCTTGGGACATCTCCGGATATGATGGATTTCTTGAAAATAATTTCTAATGGAACAACAATCTCATTTTTCATTTCCTTTAAGATTCTTGGATGCCAACCATTAGGCCCTGGTGTTTTATTAACTTTGAGTTTGTCTATACACCTTTTAATTGTTTCTTTTGTTATATTTACCGTAGTGAGTAAGTTTACCCTAGACTTTTCACAGGTTTCAGTTTGGAATTCACCTTGAGGTGTTTCGTTTACAAATACCGAGCTAAAATAATTGTTTAAGATATTACACATTCCTTCATTTGAATATTCAAGTTGACCATCAGCAGATAATAGTGGACCAATGTGATTCCTAACAACCTTTTTATCTCTAATGTAACTATAGAATTCTTTGGGATTCTCTTTGGATTTATCAGCGATGTTCATTTCGTATTGCCCTTTTTTTTTTCTTGTTGTCTTTTTTAAATCTCTCTGTATTGATACATAACTTTCATAGTCATTAGATGTACCCGAGCACTTATATTTCTTATAAGCCTGTCTCTTTTTAGCAATACTTTTTTCATTTTCTTTGTCGAGCCACTTTGGGTGAGCCTGATTTGGGGGACGTCTGTCCTTAAAAGGAATGTAAGTATGAATCATCTTAGTGAGCGTATTTTGAAATATTTCCCACATCTGATCTACAGGTCTTTCGTTTAATTTTGCCTCCCAATCTGTGAGCTGAAGCTCCTGCTGTAGTTCTATGAACTGAGCTTTACTGAAATCGGGTATTTTAGAAACACAAGTATCTATTCTAAAATTGTTTAGGAGTTTGAATCTAACTAGGTTGTGATCGCTATTTGCAACAGATTCACCGACTTCTACATCAGTTACCATGCTTTCGCGGCTAGTGATCAAAAGATCGAGTAAGTTTCCATATCTTGTGGGCTCTTTTACATGCTGAATTAAGTAATTGTCACCAAGAAAATCAAACAAGCGACTACCTATATGGCCATGTTCAAGGGTCATCCAATCAATGTCAGTAAAATTGAAATCACCCATTATCAATAAATCCCGGTTGCAGAAACTAGACAGTTCTTGAAATAACAGTTTGTCGTCTGCTAATGATAATGTCTTTGGCCTATATTCATTTTTTGTCCATTTGTTTGGGTTAACTCAACCCACAAACTATCATATGCATCCTGTTTCACTTTCTCTAAAACACAAGCATTAACATTGTTTTTAACGTACAATAGAACACCCCCACCTTTCTTGTGGTTTCTATCCTGATGAAAGTGTTTAAATCCCGCAATATTAAATTCAGCTTCGAACTCTGTACCATTTAACCATGTCTCAGTTATTCCTATCATATCGAGATTTTTGCTTTTGACATACGCCTGTATTTCTTGAAATTTGTTTCTAATACTACGAGCATTAAAGTACATGGTTTTAAGAAACTCGTGATTATTTCTTTTTGACACATTTTGAATTTCAATATCATGTCTCACATTATCATTTTGTTTTTCATTTATACCTTGCTCTATATTATTATTTGGTCCTTCATTGACGTTCAATGCCTCATTAACATTTCTTCCGTCAAAATTAACATTTCCCCCATCACGACATCTGGTCGATCACGGTCATCCGATCTCTTTTGTACATTTTGTCCCCCTACGTCACCGTGATTCACGCCGGCCTCCCGTCGTTCAGTGACATTATGTCCGGCATCCCTTTCTAAAATTATATTTTGTCCTCCAGTGACATTATATCCTACCGTGATATTTTTTCCTCCTATAATTACATCCCATCGTGATCTTTTGTCTTCCACTGTCATTACATCCTATCATGATATTTTGGCCTTCATTGACATTCTGTCCGGTATCCCTTCCTAAAATTATATTTTGTCCTTCACTGACATATCCTACCGTGATATTTTCTCCTCCATTATCATTACATCCTATCGTGATATTTAGTTCTCCACTATCATTACTTCCCATCGTGATCTTTTGTCCTCCACTGTCATTACTTCCCATCGTGATCTTTTGTCCTCCACTGTCATTACATCCCATTGTAACATTTTGTCCTATGACATTACATCCTAATGTGACATTTCGTCCTCTAGCGACATTATATCCACTGTCATTACATCCTATCATGATATTTTGGCCTTCATGGACATTCTGTCCGGTATCCCCTCCTAAAATTATATTTTGTCCTTTACTGACATTATATCCTACCATGATATTTTCTCCTCCATTATCATTACATCCTATCATGATATTTTGTTCTCCACTATCATTACTTCCCATCGTGATCTTTTGTCCTCCTATGTCTTTACATCCCATTGTGACATTTTGTCCTATGACATTACATCCTAATGTGACATTTCGTCCTCTAGCGACATTATATCCTAAAATTATATTTTGTCCTATACTGGCACATTGTTCTACATTAATGCTATACTCTACACAGTTTTCCCAAGTACATTCTATTTCTATTTCCCCTTCCCTTTGGGCTTCTACCCTAAAAAAGGAGCTAATTCATTACAAACTCCCACAATGAGGTTTGTAAGAACATCTTTGCCTCTGCGGGTAAGGTGGATCCCATCAGAAGCGTAAAGGTCATGGCGCCTAGAAAAGAGATACCAAGGATCAAGAAAGTGGTATCCCAATTGTGTACACAACTGTGATATCCTATCATTGATCCCTATGGCTCTACTGTTCCAACATGAGCCTGCATAGATCCTCGGGAGGATCCCACAGACTACGTGACGGCTCCCACGTTCCTTCATCTCCTGAAGGAGGACCTTGTAATTCCGAACAAGCTCCTCTGATCTCACCCTACCTACATCGTTACTTCCCGTATGAACAATCGTAACCGTGTTCTTCCGTCCTTGCTCCCTGATGGACCGGGTACAATCGACGATCCCATGGCCCGGTTGACATACAAGCTTGCAACGTCGCATAGTCTTCTGCTGCAGGATGTCGTCATAGCCTCGCACCATGGAGTCCCCTACCACCAAGAACTCCTGGTTTTCAGCCACTTCATCCTCCAGTAGAGCAAAACGATTGGCTAGAGCCAGCGGTTGCTCCACAGGGCACATGTCCACCGAACGCGGGCTTGACAAACGGGACCCCACGGAGCGCCACTCGCTCATGGCAGTGACAGTAGGGGAAGAAGTGGAACGCTCTTTGGGTTGTGGGGAGGGTTCACTCTTCTCACGGAGCGCACTCCTGAGAAGACGAATTTCCTCCTCACACATCCTGAGACGGACCTCTAGGTTCACGCAACCTTCACAAGCCATTTCGCTCCCCCTTCAGTAATAAAAACGGCAAAGAGAAAATGGAAATCAACAACAACAAAAAATCAAAGCGGTCTCTAATAAACTAAATACGCGAAGCTTACTCTGCTTACCTTATACTATTTCTCCTACCTTTGGAGTACAGTAACAGAAAACTGTTTTGAATTTAAACAGAACACTACACTTTATCTTATATCTGTAACTGTATAGCGCTATACATATACAATCACAAAAACAACACAATCACTTAACACTATTCGGAGATATAAATTTCATATACAAATGAGAATATGCAGTATTTTTCCTTTTGGTACCTTTTAACTCTCATACAAAGGAGATTCTTTTCCTTTGAATAGTTTTCCATGAACATATAATTTTTTAGGCCTAGGTAAAAATCTATTTTTTTTTTTTTTTTTTTATAAAAGGGTAATATGTCAGTTCTTATGAAAATTAGATTGGGGTGCATAATAGTCTGGGTAATTGGCTGCATGTTATTGTGGCAAAGTAGCATGCAATTGATACTTTAGGGTCTATATGGGGCGCCCCTATGGACCAGAGCCACACATCATTTTATCTGTGACTAAATGACTGCCCTTCCATTATGCTGTCCCCCAACCCCTTGTTACAGTCCTTTACCATTTCTCTGAATATTCATTTCCTTTTTTTGCCTACCCTGTGGTGGGGGGAAAGAATGCTACCACCAAGTCTTCCCACTTGAGTCGTAAGAGGCGACAAAAAATGGGACAGGGGATGGGATTAGGAGTCCTACTACCTGTAGTCCCAAAGGGGACATTCCTGAAAAAAAAAAAATAAAGGCATAAGAGGGTCTGGGAGTTTTCCAACCAGTACCCTAAGGTTTGGGTCTTTTAATGTGCATGGATGTAGTACAGATGAGAGTAAAATGGAAGAGATAATATGTTTGTGAGCAGAAAGATGGATGTGCTGGCCTTGAGTGAAACTAAAATGAAAGGGAGGGATGAGTGTGAGTTTGGGAGTGTAGTTGGGAGGTTCTCAGGAGTGAAGAGGGGACAAGGGAGAGAAGGGTTGGCCATACTAGTAAGTGAAGAGATAGGTAAGCGTGTAGTGGAGTGGAAGGAGAATTCTTCAAGGTTGATGTGGATGAAGGTGGAGCTGGAAAGTGAGATGTGGATTTTTGTAAGTGCATATGGGCCTGGTAGTGAGAAGAGCGTAGAGGAAAGGGAGGCTTTTTGGGTAGATAAAGGAGTGCATAGAAGGATTAGGGAGAAATGTCAATGTAGTTGTATTGGGAGACCTTAATGCTATTGTAGGAAACGAACCAATAGACAGAGTAATTGGGAATATGGAGTTCCAGGTAAAAATTGTAGCAGAGAATTGATGGTGGAAATGTGTCTAGAAAGAGAGTTGATGATAGCAAATACAGTGTTTCGGAAGAAAGTCAAGCATAAGTACACATGGGAGAGGGTGGTGGATGGAAGGGTGGTAAATAGAGCATTAATGGACTATATAGTAGTGACCAGGAGTATGGTAGGAAGAGTTAACCTCTTCACTCCGGGGCACATCGTACGTCTGGCAGCATTAGCTGCCAGGCATGCGATGTTGCGTCATAATAATCACATTATAAAAAATAAAGTCACTGCTCAATTGCTCGTTCTCTTTCACCCGTGAATTTTGATAACCATAGAAAATATGATGAAGCCAGTTTAGAGAGAATGAGGGTCACGCAGGTACGACTGCAATAAATTTAATCAGGATGCCGATGTCGGCATCATCGCATACCCACTTGCTCCTCATGACGCCTATGTAGGCGTCACCGTATGGAAGTGGTTAAGGATGTACATGTTACAAGGGGAGAGAGTAGGGGAATGTCAGATAATTTTTTGGTGGAAGGTAAATTGAGAGTGGAGAATAGGTGGAGAAAGAGGAAAAGGGCAGAAGGTAGGAAGATACTTAGAGTGAACTGCTTAAATGAGAAAGAAGGAGAAGGAGTATAAGAAGAAGCTGAGAAAGGAGTGAAGGATAGAGTAGAACTAGGAGTGGAGGAGTAATGGGGATGGTTCAAGGAGGGAGTCATAAGGTGTGCAAAGATGGTGTGTGGAACAAGGAGGGTGGGAGGAAAAAGAAGGAAGGGTAGTGAGTGGTGGGATAAGGAAGCAAAGAAGGGTGTAGAAGAGAAGAAGCAGGCTTTCATAGATTGGCTACAAATTAGGACGAGGGAATCATATGAGAGGTACAAAGTAAAGAGAAGGGAAGTTAAGCATAAGATAAAGGAATCAAAGAGGAGAGCAGATGTGAAATGGGGTAAGAGTATGATAGAAAATGTTGAAAGTAATAAAAAGATGTTTTGGAAAGAAATTAAAAGAGGAAGAGGAGGCAAATCAAGTAGAGAAGAAAAGGTAAAATGTGCAGATGGAGAGATGATAATGGAAGAGAAGGCAGTGAGAAGAAGGTGGGCAGAGTATTTTTGGGAGTTGCTAAATGTGAAGGAGGATAGGGAGGGAAAGGTAGTTGCAGTGGGAAGTGCTAAGAAAATGACCGTGATGAGTGAGGAAAATGGAGGAGAAATAGGGAAGGATGAAGTGAAAGCAGCTGTAAAGATGATTAGAGCTGGTAAGGCACCTGGGTTGGATGGATGCCATGCAGAATGTGTGAAGAAAGGAGGTACAGTTATGGTGGACTGGCTGGTGAGGTTATTTAATGTTTGTTTAAGAGAGGGTAGAGTGCCAGAGGACTGGAGGAGTGCCTGTATCATTCTGCTTTACAAGGGAAAAGGGAACAAGTGTGAGTGTAGTAGTTTCAGAGGGATTAGCTTGTTGAATGTAGTTGGGAAGGCTTATGGAAGGGTCTTGATTGAGAGGATTAGGATAGGAAGAGAGAGAGTAATTGGTGAGCAGTGTAGGTTTAGGACAGGCAGGGGTTGTGTAGATCAGATTTTTGTGGCAGGACAAATATGTGAGAAAGCTATAGGAAAAGGTAAGAATGTTTTTTTGGCTTTTATGGATTTGGAAAAGGCTTATGACAGGGTAGACAGGAAGGCACTGTGGGAGGTATTGCAGATATATGCGATAGAGGAAAGGTGTTAAGAGTCGTCAAGAGTTTATACGAGAGTAGTAGAGTTTGTGTTAGGATTAGAAATGGAGAGAGTGAATGGTTTGAGGTAAAGGTGGGACTTTGTCAGGGATGTGTTCTGTCACCCTGGCTGTTCAATCTATACATGGATGGGGTGGTGCAAGAGGTGAATGTAAGGGTGGTGGGTTAGGGAATGGAGATGGTTAAAGAAAATGGAGAAAATTGGGAAATAAACCAGTTGTTGTTTGCTGATGCCACTGCGATTGTAGCATGATCAGAGTAGGGATTGAGGAAGTTAATGACAAAGTTTGAGAAGGTGTGTGAAAGAAGGAAGCTGAAGATAAATGTGGGCAAAAGTAAGGTGATGAGATGTACAAGGGGAGAGAGTGACAGCAGGCTGGAAGTAAGCATTAAGGGAGAGAGACTGGAGGAAGTGGATAGTTTTAGATACTGGGTGTGAATGTGGCAGGAAAGGGAGGAGTGGGGGTGGAGGTAGAATGTAGATTGAGAGAAGTGAGTAAATGCCTTGGTGGATAAAAAAGTGTAATGAGAAATAGACATTTGGGAATGAATGCTAAGAGGAGGTTATATGAAGGAGTGATTGTGCCAACAGCACTGTACGGGGCAGAAACATGGAACATAAGAGAGGAAGAGAGAAGGAATTTGAATGTGTTTGAGATGAAATGTCTGAGAAGTATGATAAGGATTACTTGGCTAGATAGATTGAGAAATGAGGAGGTGAGGAGGAGAACAGGGGTGGAAAGGGAACTGGGAGATAGGGTTGATGAAAGAGTATTAGGATGGTTTGCACACAGAAAGAATAAGTGAAGAAAGATTAGTAAAAGAGGTGTGGAAAGCAGAGGTGGAAAGAGTGAATATGAAGGGACATCCTAGGATAAAATGGATGGTTGGGGTAAAAGGGGCATTACAAAAGAGGAATGTCTGTGGAGGAAGGATAGGAGAGGACAGAAGATAGGGGTGAATGGATAAGGGTTGTGTATGGATGATGCTGTGATGAATGAAGGGGAGTGGGTGGGGGATTGGGGGTGAGGAAGTATGTATTTACCTAGTTGTATTTTGCGGGAAGGGGAGCTACACTTGTGGTGTCCTGCCTTTGTATCTCGCAGTGTCTAGTTTGCTTTTAAAGTCATGAATGGTATTTGCGCACACTATTTCCTTGTCCAGTTTGTTCCAAGTGTCTACCACTCTATATGGAAAACTGTTTTTCTTCAGATCTCTTCTCTAGCTATGTTTTTTTATTTTCTTTCCATGTCCTTTTGTGCTTCTCCTGTCCCAGTTTAACAAGTCCTCTCTATTAAGTATTTCTGTGCCTTTCATGATTCTGTAGATGATCAGTCGGTCACCTCACCTCTCTTCTTTGCTCCATAGTCGGTAAATCTAATTTAGCCAATCTCTCCTCATATGACAAGTTTGCAAGTGCAGGTGCCATTTTCGCTGCTGCTCTCTGGATTCTTTCTATTTTCTTTATATTCTTTTTGGTACTGGGTGACCACAATGTTGCCGCATATTCTAGTCTAGGCCTTATCAGTGTGACCAATATTTTTTTAATCATTTGTTCATCCAAATATGTAAATGCCACTTTTATTGATCTTAGCAAGTTGTAGGATTCTCCAACAATTTTGTTTATCTGTTTGTCATAGGACAAGTCGTTTGAGATGATTACATCCAGAACTTTTTCAGATCCCTCCTTCTTTACCTCCTTGGTTCCAATTTTATATTGTCCTGATATTCTGTTTTTGCTTTTACCAAACTCCATTATGCTACACTTCATAATATTGAAGTCCACCTCACATTTCTGACTCCAGTTACATACTTAATTCAGGTCTTCCTGCAGTGATTTGCAATTCGCTTCACTTTTTACTTTCATTAACAGTTTGACATCGTCAGCAAAGAAGCTCATGTAACATTTCACATCCTCATCCATGTCATTCACATGAATAGCAAACATTATTGGAGCTAGTACAGATCCTTGTGGTACTCCATTGATCACCACTTTCCAATCTGAATATTTTTCTCTGAGCACTACTCTCATCTTTCTACCAATCAGGAAGTCCTCCATCCATTTTAGTAGGTTCCCTTGTATCCCTCCTATATGTTCTAGTTTTTTAAATAATTTTTTGTGTGGTACTTTGTCAAAAGCTTTTTATAAGTCCAGGAAGACACAGTCAGCTCATCCATTCCTCTCTTGCACTATGTCTATAAATCTTGAATAGAAACTTATTAAGTTTGTGGTACATGATCTTCCTTGTCTGAACCCAAATTGTCTTGGGTTTATTATATTGTTGTCTTCCATCTATTCTTGATGATTTTCTCACAAATTTTGGCTAAAGTGCTTGTTAGACTGGCCTATAGTTAGTTGGTTCTTCCTTGTTTCCTTGTTTCCTCCTTTGTATATTGGTAAAACATTAGCGTTTTTCCAGTCTTTTGGTATTTTTCCTTCTTTGAATGAGCAATTTATTATGTTATGTATTTTGTCCATTAGTTCTTCTTTGCATTCTTTTAGAATCCGATTTGCAATTCCATCCGGGCCATGTGATTTCCTGACGTCAAGGTTTGATAGGTGTTCTAATATTTCTTTTTGTGCTATTGTTATGTCGCTCATGGGGGGGGAGATCGCCTTTCATTACCTTCATTCCAATATTGTGTTTTCTCTCTAGTGAAGACAGAATTAACCCCTTCCATACGGTGCCGCATACGTAGGCGTCATGAGGAGCAAGTGGATACGCGAGGCTGCCATATTGGCGTCTTGATTATATTTATTGTAGTTGCCCCTCCGTAATGACATACTCTCTAAACTGTCTGTAATCACATTTTCTATGGTTATCAAAATTCACGGGTGAAAGAGAGAATGATATATATAAGCGGTGACTATATTTTATGATGCGAGTATTATTACGACACGTCGTACGGCTAGCATCGGCTGCTGCCCGCGAGATTTAAGGCCCGTACTGAAGAGGTTAAAGTGATTTTTCATGATTTCGGCCATTTCTAAATCTTCTGTGTATTCTATATTTCCTTGGCGTAGTTTCACCATTTCTTGCTTGATTTTAAGTTTACCATTCACATATCGATAGAATAGTTTGGGTTGCTCTTTGCATTTATCTATAATATCCTTTTCATGGTTTCTTTTTTCCTCTCTTCTCACTTTAACATACTCATTTCTATAGTTTATATAGACTTGCCATTTTCCAGGTTTTTTATCTTTTCTTCACTTTTTCCAAGCTCTGTCCCTTTTGTCTTTTGCGTCACTGCATCTTTTGTTGAACCAGCATTTAATGTACACTCTCTCGCTTCTGTTTTGGTACGTGCTTATTTACCCCTTCATTGTAATTATCCATCAAAATATTCCATTTCTCTTCCATTTTTGTCTCTTCCATGTAAAATTTTTCCCAGTTTGCATTCTGGAAGAATTTCTTTAGTTTTGCAAAGTCCGTTTTGTTGTACATCAATCTTCCTTTCCTATGCTTTTCATTTCTCCATTTATATTTCTTCCTTTAGTTCAGTTTCAATGAGTATACGGTCACTCTTTCCAATTGGTGTCTTGTATTGGATTTTATCCACAATTTCAGGTTCTGTTGTAAAAATTAAATCTAGTTTCGATGGCTCTTCATTGTTTCTGTATCTGGTGTTTTCACTGACCCACTGAGTCATTGTGTATTCCATGGACAATATAGAATTGGAACCAAGGAGGTAAAGAAGGAGGGATCTGAAAAAGTTCTGGATGTAATCATCTCAAACGACTTGTCCTACGACAAACAGATAAACAAAATTGTTGGAGAATCCTACAACTTGCTAAGATCAATAAAAGTGGCATTTACATATTTGGATGAACAAATGATTAAAAAAATATTGGTCACACTGATAAGGCCTAGACTAGAATATGCGGCAACATTGTGGTCACCCAGTACCAAAAAGAATATAAAGAAAATAGAAAGAATCCAGAGAGCAGCAGCAAAAATGGCACCTGCACTTGCAAACTTGTCAATATAACTCAACGCACTCACAAAGAAATGGCACTCCAAACTGCCTCTCTTCAAACAGCAATTATATAACAGCCACTGATTGGTTATAGTTTAAGAGGGTGGAAATGATGAGCCAATGGTAGCTTTTGATGCATGAGATATGGGCTTGTGTAAACAAATAAATCAGACTCTAATGAACCAGGAAGTTTGAACTGAGCCATGATTGTGGTCTGATGGAGCGTATAGGAAAATGTCATGATTACGACATTACGGAGTAAAGGGGTTGAGTGTGGATCTTAAGAACTGTTTGTAGGCTATGATTAGGGCTTCCTTTTGTCATCCAAAGTCCATGTTTGTGGCTGATTTTTTTTACATATATTTACCTAATTGTAGTACATAGGAAAGGTGTAACACTCATTTGTTCCTGTCATCATACATAGCTTCAAGTTCATACATGGTTCTAACTTGTCTGTATCCTTATTTTCCAGTTATCACACTTGGATCTGAATTCATATTTTGTCCCAGTTTAACTATATCACCTGAGGTTTTCCAAGTATTTATGTATCTGTATGGGAACTATACTTTGTATCCTTTAGAGATTTTGTTTTCATGACTTCTTAAAGCCCTCCTGTTCTGAACCAAGAGATTTCTTTTGTCAGTGTCAGTCCCCTCTAGCAACCTGAATTCTATAATCATATTACCACTTTCTCTTCAATCTTTTAATGTTGGCAGATCCATTGTATGGTATATCTCCTTGTATAGTATATCTGCCAGGCTGGGAACCAATTTGGTTGCTCTCCTTTGTATTCTTTCAATCTTGTTTATGCCCTTTGCTCTGGGTGGGGACCACACCACTGACATAATCTAGTGTTGGATGGACCAGGGTTTATATGAAATTTTTCATCATCTCTTCATCCAGATAGTGAAAAATCAATTAAATCTTCTGCAACAGTCTGCATGTCTCTTCCACAATCTTGATATATTTGTCAGGTTACAAGTTGTCTTTTATCAATATTTCCAAATCTTTCTCCTCATTTGCTTTTGTAATGAATTTTCTAATTAAGGGATAATGTAAAGATGGTTTTGTGAAGCTATTGCCCATTTTCAATATTCCTTTTCTCTCTCTCTCTCTCTCTCTCTCTCTCTCTCTCTCCAAATAGTGTGTAGATCCTTTTGAAAACCACCAGTATCTTCCCTTTTACTTTCATCTGTACTACAACCCACTTAAACAAAATAAGGTGTTGGAAATAAAACAAAATAAGATGTGAAAATAATAACAGGACGCACCAAAACCACCCTAACAGAACACCTGCACCCAGAAACTAAAATCCTCTCCATATAAAAAACTTGGTACATAAACATATATACCAATCACCTGTCCCTCACAATACATCTATACAAAAGCATATTCACACTCAGATCACTAAACAAGCTTTCCAAGAAAAAACACTAGACTCAATACTTCATCAACACCTCTCAGACAGCCCCACTGAAAGAACCATTCAAGAGAAGAACCACATTGGCACACTTGCATTCAGGATACAGTCCAGCATTAACTATGAATGTCAAGAAATGTTGCATAACTAAAGTCCTTTTCTGTTTACAGGTTGTTGTTGATGATGTCACAGCTGTTATCAATCATCTGGCCCAGATGGTAAATCTGCTCTTGGTAGACCTACAACAGATCATGGCACATGGTGCTCGAGTAGGTCCCAATGGTTTGGGACCCAATGGGAATATGGAAACAATGAAAGACATAACAGTTAGAGGTGGACAGCATTCTTCTTTGCCTGCAGAAGATCCTCCCCATACTCCCATATTTGACCATTTTCTTGGAGAAGAGATTCTGGACACCATTTTCCAGTGGAGCTGTACAACAGGAGAATACATGAATGCCCTGAAATTAGAACAGTTGAAGGTTTTTATCAAGTGGTTGATTTTTCATGTTATACATACATTTAAGTGTGTATTTACCTACTAAGTATTTCAGCGGCTTTGACCCATCGTTTTTCGCTCATATTTCCGAAATAACCATTCACATCAGTATGATATATTAGCACAGCCTAATTCACACCCGGCCATAATTTTTGACGTTAGAGTGCATTTACGAGTGTATTTAATTACGGCGTTTACTCTTGATATTAAGTGTGTCGTAGCCGACACCCGTGAAGTAAATCGAACAGGTGAAGTCGTGACGTCATCACAAACTACCTCGTGTATCCCAACTTCACTTGTTCGATTTACTTCACGGGTGTCGGCTACGACACACACAATATCAAGAGTAAACACCGTAATTAAATACACTTGTGAATACACTATAACGTCAAAAATTATGGCCGGGTGTGAATTAGGCTGTGCTAATATACCATGCTGATGTGAATGATTATTTCGGAAATATGAGCGAAAAACGATGGGTCAAAGCCGCTGAAATACTTAGTAGTTGTATTATATGGGAAGGAGTGTTAGCTTGTAGTGACCCATCTTTGTATCTCGTAACATCTAGTTTGTTCTTAGGCTCATGTATGGTGTTTGCACACACACTCTTGTTTTGTCCAATTTGTTCCAGACATCCACCACTATGCAGAGACCTGTTTATATATATATATATATATATATATATAACTGTCCTTTTTGAGTTTCTTTTCATGTCCCCTTGTTTTTCTTCTATCCCAATGTAATAAGTCTTCTCTATTAAGGACTACCATGCCTTTCATAATTCTGTAAATGGCCAACAGATTACCTCTTTCTCTTGTTTGTTCCAATGTTGATAGTTCCAGTTTACACAATCTTTGTGCATATGTCAGTTGTGAAAGTGTTGGTGCCATCTTTGTCATTGCTTTTTTTGTACTGGGTGTCCGTAGTGTCACTGCATACTCCAACCTTGGTCTTATCAGTGTAGATAGTATTTTCTTTACCATTACCTCATCCAAGTAATTAAAATCCACCATTATTGATCTTAATAAATTGTAGGTTTATCCAACTATTTTGTTTATCTGCTTGTCTGGGGACATGTCTATGGTGATGATTACTCGTAGGCCCCTTTTGGAACCAACTTTCTTTACTTCATTTGCGACACTGCTTCTGACCCAGGGCAGTGGACAAGGTGCAGGGATGACCTGTCATCCAGGAGGTGCTAAGATAAGAGGGAGGGTGGAGGGGTGTGGAGTGTATTCAGGGATGGAATGGGTGGGAATGATTTTATGCCTTTTCCTTTTTGGCTACCTCCCTTGTAAGGGGGAAAAAGCCTTGGTATATGTATGTATGATTTCTCTCTCTCTCTCTCTCTCTCTCTCTCTCCAAATTTTATTGTACTACATTTCTTAATGTTGAAGTCCACTTCCCACTTTTGACTCCATTCCCAAACCTTGTGATTCACAATCTTCTTCCGTACTTACTTTAGTAGTTTTGCATCATCGGCAAAGAAGTTCATGTAACATTCTACACCTTCACCTATGTCATTTACATATACAGTCACTATCCGAGTTACCACGTACGCGAGTTATGACCACCCGTACTTACGACCACGTCTAGCAGATGCCTATTATGAGTTTACTGGCAGCACAGACAGCACAGTGCATAAGATATTTGTGGCAACCCGGCATCGCATACGACAATTATGGCAGAGATGGAAAAATTGCTATACACGTGGTTGGAAGATAATAGGAAAAGAAATGTAAAAGTGATGTTGCGAGCAGTGCAAAGTAAGGCTAAAATTAATTTCGCATGTTGGAAGAACATGCAGGTGAAGAATACGTTTCACATGAATTCATAGCGAGTGCTGGGTGGTTTCGTCGCTTTTGAGAGCGTTACCAGGTTCACTATGTGTTGTCGAAAGGTGAGGCTGTTGGCAGTAATGCGCCTGTAGCTAAGGCATTTGTGGAAGAGTTTGATAAATTAATTAAGGATTAAGGATATTTACGTACTGATGACCACGTCTAGCAGATGCCTATTATGAGTTTGCTAATAAGAATACTCTATGATAAGTATTTTCTTTCTTTAACCTACCATATCATATTAACAACTAAGCAACTGAAAACAATGCTATATACAACTGTAGGAGAGAAGCCAAACGCAGAGTATGGGATCCAATGTATTTAACGTTTTGCCCAGCAGAGCTTCTTCAGAAATAACATAGTGGACAAATATCTGACTCCTTATATAACCCGAGATTGCGGGGAGAAACGAACATGAAACTGGTGTAAACACAATTTGCATAAATTGCTTGTTACATTGTTATTAAAATTGCTAAAGGTTTATTTATTGGGAAAAGAATACATTGTTTTGATTCATATTATCAATGAGAGACATAAAAGCAGGTTCAAAACATCTATGTTTCATAGTATGGTTTTCATATTTAATAATCTTAGAATTATTCCAGTCAGCAATGTGGCCTGTATCGTATCTATGTCAAACAATGGCATTATTCATATTGTAAGTTTTCATATCATATTTATGTTCCGATATTCTTTTATCAACACCACAGAAGCTTACCAAACTGATTTTCACAACATTACCACCAGCTCATTAACAGTTGGCAATCTTATAAAAAGCAGAAATAAAAGTAGGGAAAATGTTCGTCAAGCAGGTGTTTACTGTGTGCTATGTTTAGGTTGTAAAAAAGTCTACATTGGTGAAAGTTTCCGTGGTGTTGATAAAAGAATATCGGAACATAAATATGATATGAAAACTTACAATATGAATTATGCCATTGTTAGATATAGATACGATACAGGCCACAATGCTGACTGGAATAATTCTAAGATTATTAAATATGAAAACCATACAATGAAACTTAGATGTTTTGAATCTGCTTTTATATCTCTCATTGATAATATAGATCAAAACAATGGATTTTTTACAATAAATAAACCTCTAGCAATTTTGATAACAAAGTAACAAACAATTTACGCAAAATGTGTTTACACCAGTTTTATGTTCGTTTCTCCCCGCAAGCTCAGGTTATATAAGGAGTCAGATGTTTGTCCACTATGTTATTTCTGAAGAAGCCCTGCTGGACAAAATGTTAAATACATTGGATCCCATAAGTTAAGAGAAAAATTGTTAAAAGGAAACTGCAATTTAAAAACCTTAAAAATGGTAAGCAAGGTGATATCTAATACGTGTGTGTGTGTGTATACAGGTATAGTATATACATACAATACCTGTATACGTATATATACTGAAAAACTACAGTATTAAAACATTAAAAAACTAAAAAAAAATTATAAAAATTAAACTAAAAAGCATAGAATTGATATATAAACAGTAAACTTGTATATAATAGTATTCAATAGAAAAAGTTACTTAAAAATGCCACAGATTGATATAATGTATCCGAGCGTATAACCCTCGTGTCGGCCATTTTGAATGGGATTCGACTTACGACCAATCCGACTTACGACTGGTTGGTCGGAACCAATCTAGGTCGTAACTTGGATAGTGACTGTATAGAAAACATTATTGGAGTCAGTACTGAACCCTTTGGGACTCCACATATCATTTCTTCCCAAGTAGAGTTTTTGCCTCTGAGCACCACTCATTTTTCTTCCATGCAAGAAATCTTCCATCCATTTCAATAGTTTTCATTGTATACCTCTGGTTGTTTTGAGTTTTCTTAATTTTTTGTGTGGTATTTTATCAGTCACCTTTCCTAAGTCCAGGAAAGCACAGTCTGTCTGTCCCTTTCTTGCATTATATCTATTAACCTTGAATAGAAACAAATAAAGTTTGTGGCACTTGATCTTCCCTGTCTTTAATCCAAATTGTCTTGGATTTAAGATATTGTTCTCCAGATGTTTACACCTAACCTAACCTGAATGAAAAATTGAGAGGAAAAACAGGGTGGAGGTGTAATGTTTTTGACTAAGAAGGGCTTAAATGTGATGGAGATCACAGGAGAAAATAATGTGGAATTGATCATGATAAAAGTTGAAAGTAGTGACATGAAAAGTAGAAAATTTGTAGTAATGTATGTGCCCCCCAAAAACATATTCTCGGAAAGAGAGTGACCATTCCAAAATGTTGGAATACACAAGGCATACATTAAATGAATTGCTAAAAAGATGAAATCTAACAATTATGAGTGATTTTAACTCTAAAGAAATATGTTAGGAGATGACAGTGAAGGGTGGAGAGGACCTTTGGGGAAACATAAGACTGGTCATGACCACTGAATACACAATGACTCAATGGGTAAAAGAAAATACCAGATATAGAAATAACAAAGAACCTTCGAGACTAGATTTAATATTTACGTCAGAGTCTGAAATTGTGGATAAAATTGAATACAAAACACCAATTGGGAAGTAACTACATACTACTTGAGCTTGAACTAAAATATATATGGGGAGAAACGAGAAACACAGAAAAGGAAGACTGATGTATAACAAAACAGAATTTGGGAAACAGTAAATTCTTTCAAAAAGCAAGTTGAGAAAAATTCTTTAATGAAGAAACATAGGTGGATGAGAAATGGACAATTTTAAAAGAAATCCATAATGAAGGAGTGGATAAATATGTACATATATACATATACCAAAGGCTTTCTCCCCCTTATATGGGAGGTAGCCAAAAAAACAAAGGCATAGAAACCACTCCCACCCATTCCATCCCCTACATACTCCACTTCTCTCTACCCTCTTCCCTCCCTGTTATCTTGGCACCTCCTAGGTGACGGATCATTCCTGCATCTTGTCCACTGCCCTGGGTCAGAAGTAGTGTTGCTGGACAAAGCACATCAGCAGGATAAATATGTACCAAAACAAAAACAAAAAGGTGTACATTAAGTGCTGTGGTTGGGGGGAAAGGATACCGACACCAAATATTCCCACTTGAATTGTAAGGGGTGAGAAAAACAGACAGGGATTAGGACTAGGCATCCTTCTCCCTGTAGCCCCTAAGGTATGGGTCGTTTAATGTGTGTGGATGTAGTACAGATGAGAGTAAAAGGGAAGAGAAAAGCAGTATGTTTGTGAGAAGAAAGATGGATGCGTTGGCTTTGAGTGAAACTAAGTTGAGAGGCACGGGCGAGTGTGAGTTTGGCAGTGTAGTTGGAAGGTTCTCAGGAGTGAAAAGAGGACAAGGGAGAGAAGGGGTGACTATACTATTAAGGGAAGAGATAGGTAAACGTGTAGTGGAGTGGAAGGAGATTTCTTCAAGGTTAATGTGGATGAAGGTGAAACTGGAAAAGGCAATGTGGGTTTTTGTAAGTGCCCATGGGATTAGTGAGAAGAATGTAGAAAGGGAGGCTTTTTGGATGGATTTAAATGAGTGCATAGAGGGATTAGGGAGGAACATCAGTGTAGTAGTTTTGGGAGACCTTAATGCCAGGGTAGGAAAGGAACCAGTAGACGGAGTGATTGGGAAGTGTGGAGATCCAGGAAAGAATTGTAGTGGAGAGTTGATGGTGGAGATGTATCTAGAGAGTTCATGATGGAAGGGTGGTTGATAGTGTTAATGGAATATGTAGTGGTAAATAGGAGTATAGTAGGAAGAATTAAGGATGTATATGTTCTGAGGGAAGAGAGTGGGGAATACCAGATCACTTTCTGGTGGAAGGTAAGTTGAGAGCAGTGAAAGAAATACTTCTTTATTTTCCAGAGCCATTTTTCATTTTCTTTTTTTTCCCTCTCATTTCACCAGAGCCATTGTTTTAATTACCAGAGCCTTCTTTTTTTTTTTTTTTTTTTTTTTTTTTTTTTTTTTTTTTTTTTTTTTTTTTTTTTTTTTTTTTTTTTTTTTTTTTTTTTTTTTTTTTTTTTTTTTTTTTTTTTTTTTTTTACAAATCAGCCTTTAATTTTGGGGGGAGTGGGATGGGTGGGGGAAGAATAAGATACATGCAAATTTACAGGTTATTATTTTAATGTATTGATACAAACATGTCAAATTAGTTAATGGATTTCAGTATGATGCAAATTACTGAGTTTCCTTGTTAAGTTGTTTAAGATCCACTTGCAGAGTTTTGTAGAATAAAATTGGTAGTTTCTGACTTTCTGCTGTTCTGCATAGTACTATGCAGGTCTTCTATGGTAGCAGTACAAGGTCACTATGTCATTTTCATTACTTGATATTAATCTAGTTATAGCAACCTAATAGGTCAAACCTGTTTATATGATTATTTGATTAATCCATTAGCATGTAGTTCTCAACTTCTCATTCTCAATGCTCAGTTTACACTAGCTCTCTTAATTAGTTTTACTCACTCTTTAACTCTTGCACTTTGAATTTTTGAAGATTAGATCCAGTTACTGTTATTTAGTCAATGGTGCATTGCACATGTAGTCAGTGCGTTGATTGGGTAGATAGTAGCATGCATCCAATGAACTTCCCTGCATACAGGTGCCATGCAATTCGCAACTAGCGACATTATGTAGCACGATAATCGTGTAAAGTCTAGTCAACATGTACTGGTATACGCGTGCATGCAGCTGATATGAAGCTAGGCTAGGTAAGCCATTGAACTCTAGCAGCTATACCGCGTACACATACGTACGTACATCAACAAATTAAAGTTGATTGATGCGTTGCGTTAATGATATCGATTGATAATGCAATGATTGATCATGGGTAAGTTGTGTTTGCTCTGATCCTTTTATCAATGGTGATGGGATTCAGGGATTGCCAAATGATGGGTAATGCATGAAAAAAATTGAATCTTGCTACGGGAGCATTTTTTTTTTTTTGTTGGGGAACGCTCCTCCTATTGGATTTGCGAGAGCGACATTGGAACTTTCCCGAGCGAAATCGCTCGTTGCTCCCATGTATTTTTTTCGCTGGTTGAGAGTGGAGGATAGATGGAGAAAGAGGAAAAGGACAAATGGTAGGGAGGTGCTTAGAGTGAACTGCTTCAATAAGAAAGAAAAGGAGAAGTACAAGAAGAAACAGAGAGGAGTGGGAGAGTGAAGGATAGAGTAGAACTAGGAGTGGAGGAGGAATGGGGATGGTTCAAAGAGGTGTGCAAAGATGGTGTGTGGAACAAGGAGAGCTGGAGGAAATAGAAGGAAGGGTAGTGAGTGGTGGGATGAGGAAGCAAGGAATGTTGTAGAAGAGAAGAAGCAAGCTTTCACAGATTGGTTACAAAATAGGACAAGGTAATCATATGAGAGATACAAAGAAAAGAGAAGTAAAGCATAAGATAAAGGAGGTAAAGAGGAGAGCAGATGTGAAATGGGGTAAGAGTATGACAGAAAATTTTGAAAGTAATAAAAAGATGTTTTGGAAAGAAATTAAGAGTGGAAGAGGAAGCAAATGAGTAGAGAAGAAAAGGTAAAAGGTGCAGATGGAGAGATGATAATGGAAGAGAAGGCAGTAAGGGAAAGTGGGCAGAGTATTTTAGGGAGTTGTCAACTGTGAAGGATAGGGAAGGAAAGATAGTTGCAGTGGGAAGTGCTAAGAAAATGACCATGATGAGTGAGGAAAATGGAGGAGAAATAAGGAAGGATGAAGTGAAGACAGTTGTTAAGATGATCAGGTAAGGCACTTGGTCTGGATGGATGTCATGCAGAATGTCTCAAAAAAGGAGGTACAGTAATAGTGGACTAGGTGGTGAAGTTATTTAATGTTTGTTTAAGAGAGGGTAGTGCCAGAGGACTGGAGGAGTGCCTGTATAGTTTCACTTTACAATGAAAAAGGGGACAAGTGTGAGTGTAGTAGTTTCAAAGGGATTACCTTGTTAAGTGTAGCTGGGAAGGCTTATGGAAGGGTCTTGATTGAGAGGTTTTAGAGAGGAACAGAGGGAGTAATTGGTGAGGAACAGTGTGGGTTTAGGACAAGTAGGCGTTGTGTAGATCAGATTTTTGTGGTACGACAGATTATGTGAGAAGGCTATAGGAAAAAGGTAAGGATGTTTTTAGGGCTTTTATGGATTTGGAAAAGGGTTACGACAGGGTAGACAGGAAGGCACTGTGGAAAATATTGAAGATATATGGGATAGGAGGAAAGCTTTTAGGAGCTGTCAAGAGGTTTTACAAGAGAAGTAGAACATGTGTCAGTATTAGAAATGGAGTGAGTGGTTTGAGGTAAAGGTGGGACTTCATCAGGGATGGGTTATGTCACCCTGGCTGTTCAATTTATACATGGATGGGGTGGTGCAAGAGGTAAATGCATGGGTGGTGGGTCAGGAATTGGAGATGGTTAAAGAAAATGGAGAAAAGTGGGAGATAAGCCAGCTGTTGTTTGCAGATGACACTGTGCTTGTAGCAGGATCAGAGGAGGGACTGAGGAAGTTAGTGACAGAGTTTGGGAAAGTGTGTGAAAGAAGAAAGCTGAAGATCAATGTGGGTAAAAGTAAGGTGATGAGATGTACAAGGGGAGAAAGTGCCAGCAGACTGGATGTGAGTATTAAGGGAGAGAGATTGGAGGAAGTGGATAGTTTTAGATGTTTGGGTGCGAATGCGACAGGAAAGGGAGTGGAAGTGGAGGTAAAATGTAGGTTGAGAGAAGCAAGTAGATGCCTTGGTGGATTAAAAAGTGTAACGAGAAATAGAAATAGATGTCTTCTCAAAATTCAAAGTGCATATTTTACAGGATCTTTTGCCAAATAAGACTCACTCAAAGAAGTCGCCCTCAGCCTCCACCATGGCCTCCGGGAGGGACCTGAACCTGCAGCACACAGCCTTCACAGTGTCCTTCATGAAACACCAAAACACCAGTTTGATCCTGGCAGTCAGTTTGTCCTTGGTGTTGCAGGCAGTATGATTGGTGTATTTTTCAACTGTGTCCCACACATAATAGTCCATGGGGTTGCAATCAGGCAAGTTAGGGGGCCAGATGTTGGGACTGGTGAAGTCATAGAAGTTCTCAGACAGCCACTTCTGGGTTGTCCTAGAGATAAGTATCATAAGAAGAGTTAAGGATGTACATGTACTAAGGGGAGAGAGTGGGGGAATATCAGATAATTTTTTGGTGGAAGGTAAGTTGAGAGTGGAGGATAGATGGAGAAAGAGGAAAAGGACAAAAGGTAGGGAGGTGCTTAGAGTGAACTCTTTAAATGAAAAGGAAAAGGAGAAGGAGTACAAGAAGAAGCTGAGAGAGGAGTGGGAGGGAGTGAAGGATAGAGTAGAGCTAGGAGTGGAGGAGGAATGGGGATGGTTCAAGGAGGGAGTCACAAAGTGTGCAAAGATGGTGTGTGGAACAAGAAGGACAGGAGGAAATAGAAGGAAGGGTAGTGAATGGTGGGATGAGGAAACAAAGAAGGTTGTAGAAAAGAAGAATCAAGCTTTCACAGATTGGTTACAAAATAGGACGAGGGAGTCATATGAGAGGTACAAAGAAAAGAGAAGTAAAGCAAGTAAGTAAAGAAAGTAAGCAAGTAAGCAAAGAAGTAAAGGAGGCAAAGAGGAGAGCAGATGTGAAATGGGATAAGAGTATGATAGAAAATTTTGAAAGTAATAAAAAGATGTTTTGGAAAGAAATTAAGAGAGGAAGAGGAGGCAAATCAAGTAGAAAAGAAAAGGTAAAAGGTGCAGATGGAGAGACAATAATGGAAGAGAAGGCAGTAAGGAGATGGGCAGAATATTTTAGGGAGTTCCTAAATGTGAAGGAGGATAGAGAGGGAAAGATAGTTGTACTGGGAAGTGCTAAGAAAATAACCGTGATGAGTGAAGAGAATGGAGGAGAAATAAGGAAGGATGAAGTGAAAGCAGTTGTTAAGATGATGAAAGCAGGTAAGGCACCTGGCCTGGATGGATGCCATGCAGAATGTCTAAAAAAAGGAGGTACAGTGATGGTGGACTGGCTGGTGAGGTTATTTAATGTTTGCTGGAGAGAGAGTAGAGTGTCGGAGGACTGGAGGAGTGCCTGTATAGTTCCTCTTTACAAGGGAAAAGGGGACAAGTGTGAGTGTAGTAGTTTCAGAGGGATTAACTTGTTAAGTGTAGTTGGGAAGGTTTATGGGAGGATCTTGATTGAGGATTAGGAGAGGAAGAGAGGGAGTAATTGGTGAGGAACAGTGTGGATTTCGATTGGGTAGAGGTTGTGTAGATCAGATTTTTGTGGTAAGACAGATATGTGAGAAAGCTATAGGAAAGGAGAAGGATTTTTTTTTTGCTTTTATGGATCTGGAAAAGGCTTATGACAGGGTAGACAGGAAGGCACTATGGGAGGTTTTGCGGATATACGGGATAGGAGGAAAGCTTCTAGGAGCTGTCAAGAGTTTTTACGAGAGTAGTAGAGCATGTGTCAGGATTAGAAATGGAGAGAGTGAGTGTTCAAGGTAAAGGTGGGACTTCGTCAAGGAGTATGGTAGGAAAAGTTAAGGATGCATGTTCTAAGGGGAGAGAGGGGGTGAATATCAGATAATTTTCTGGTGGAAGGTAAATTGAGAGTGGAGAATAGGTGGAGAAAGAGGAAAAGGTCAGAAGGTAGGGAGGTACTTAGAGTGAACTGCTTAAATAAGAAAGAAAAGGAGAATGAGTATAAGAAGCTGAGAGAGGAGTGGGAGGTAGTGAAGGATAAAATAGAACTAGGAGTGGAGGAGTAATGGGGATGGTTCAAGGAGGGAGTCATAAGGTGTGCAAAGATGGTGTGTGGAACAAGGAGGGCTGGAGGAAATAGAAGGAAGGGTAGTGAGTGGTGGGATGAGGAAGCAAAGAAGGGTGTAGAAGAGAAGAAGCAGGCTTTCATAGATTGGCTACAAGTTAGGACGAGGGAATCGTATGAGAGGTACAAAATAAAGAGAAGGGAAGTTAAGCATAGGATATAGGAAGCAAAGAGGCGAGCAGATGTGAAATGGGGAAAGAGTATGACAGAAAATTTTGAAAGTAATAAAAAGATGTTTTGGAAAGAAATTAAAAGAGGAAGAGGAGGCAAATCAAGTAGAGAAGAAAAGGTAAAAGGTGCAGATGGAGAGATGATAATGGAAGAGAAGGCAGTGAAAGGAAGGTGGGCAGAGTGTTTTAGGGAGTTGCTAAATGTGAAGGAGGATAGAGAGGGAAAGGTAGTTGTAGTGCGAAATGCTAAGAAAATGATTGTGATGAGTGAAGAAAATGGAGGAGAAATAGTGAAGGATGAAGTGAAAGCAGCTGTTAAGGTGATGAGAGCAGGTAAGGCACCTGGGTTGGATGGATGCCATGCAGAATGTGTGAAGAAAGGAGGTACAGTTATGGTGGACTGGCTGGTGAGGTTATTTAATGTTTGTTTATGAGAGGGTAGAGTGCTGGAGTACAGGAGGTGCCTGTATAGTTCTGCTTTACAAGGGAAAGGGGGACAAGTGTGAGTGTAGTAGTTTCAAAGGGATCAGTTTGTTGAGTGTAGTTGGGAAGGCATATGGGAGGGTCTTGATTGAGAGGATTAGGAGAGGAACAAAGGGAGTAATTGGTGAGGAACAGTGTGGTTTTAGGACAGGTAGAGGTTGTTTAGATCAGATTTTTGTGGTAAGACAAATATGTGAAAAAGCTATAGGAAAAAGTAAGGAAGTTTTTTTGGCTTTTATGGATCTGGAAAACGCTTACGACAGGGTAGACAGGAAGGCACTGTGGGAAGTACTGCAGATATATTTGATAGGAGGAAAGCTGTTAAAAGCATTCGAGTTTTTACGAGAGTAGTAGAGCTTGTGTTAGGATTAGAAATGGAGAGTGAATGGTTTGAGGTAAAGGTGGTACTTCGTCAGGTGTGTGTTATGTCGCCCTGGCTGTTCAAATCTATTCGTGGATGGGTGGTGCAAGAGGTGAATGCAAGGGTAGTGGGTCAGGGATTGGAGATGGTTAAAGAAAATGGAGAAAAGTGGGAAATTAGCCAGTTGTTTGCTGATGACACTGTGTTTGTAGCAGGATCAGAGGAGGGATTGAGGAAGATAGTGACAGAGTTTGAGGTGTGAAAGAAGGAAGCTGAAGATAAATGTGGGCAAAAATAAGGTGATGAGATGTACAAGGGGAGAGAGTGACAGCAGGCTGGAAGTGAGCATTAAGGGTGAAAGACTGGAGGAAGTGGATAGTTTTAGATACTTGGGTGCGAATGTGGCAGGAAAGGGTGGAGTGGGGATCGAGGTAGAATGTAGATTGAGAGAAGCGAGTAAATGCCTTGGTGGATTAAAAAGTGTAATGAGAATTAGACATCTGGGAATGGATGCTAAGAGGTTATATGAAGGAGTGATTGTGCCAACAGCACTGTATGGGGCAGAAACGTGGAACATAAGAGAGGAAGAGAGAAGGAGTTTGAATGTGCTTGAGATGAAATGTCTGAGAAGTATGATAAGGGTTACTAGGCTAGATAGAGTGAGAAATGAGGAGGTGAGGAGGAGAATAGGAGTGGAAAGGGAACTGGGAGATAGGGTTGATGAAAGAATATTAGGATGGTTTGGACACATGGAAAAAATGAGTGAAGAAAGATTAGTAAAAGAAGTGTGGAAGGCAGAGGTGGAAGGAGTGAATATGAGGGGGCATCCTAGGATGAGATGGATGGTTGGGGTGAAAGGGGCATTACAAAAGAGAGGAATGTCTGTTGAGGAAGGATGGGAGAGGACAGAAGATAGGGGTGAATGGATAAGGGTTGCGAATGGATGATGCTGTGATGCATGAGGGGGAGTGGGTGGGGGATGGGGGGTGAGGAAGTATGTATGAGAAAAAAATTGACGCAGACTGAAGGGATTTCTTCCCGTCTTCTCCTTTTCTGCATGAGAGGACGGAGAGGGGGTGTCGCCGAATTAATGAAGCGGCCTTGCTGTGGACGTGCTGTGTCTTGTGACACTGCTTCTGACCTAGAGCAGTGGACAGGATGCAGGGATGACCCATAATCCAGGAGGTGCCAAGATAAGAGGGAGGGAGGAGGGTGGAGGGGAGTGGAATATGTAGGGAATGGAATGGGTGGGAGTGGTTTTCTATGCCTTTTTCTTTTTGACTATCCCCCCCTGTGTAAGGGGGAAAAAGCCATTGGTGTATGTATGTACTCCTAGGTCATTTTTGGAACCAACTTTCTTGACTTCTTTTGCACCAATTTTATATTGACCTGATATTCTTTCACTTCCCACTCTTGACTCCATTCCCAGACCTTGTCCAGATCTCTCTGTAGTGATTCACAATTTTTTTCCATAATTATTCTTTAGCAGGTTTGCGTTGTCTGCAAAGAATTTCATGTAACATTCTACACCTTCATCCATGTCATTTGAACATATAGGAAACATTACCGGAGACATACTGAACCCTGTGTGACTTAACTTATCATTTCTTCCCAAGAAGAGATTTTATCTCTGAGCACCACTCTCATTTTTCTCCCATGCAAGAAATCTTCCTTCCATTTCAATAGTTTTCCTTGTATATCTCCAGTTGTTTTGAGTTTTCTTAATTTTTTGTGTGGTACTTTATCAAAAGTATGTGTGTGTGTGTGTGTGTGTGTGTGTATATATATATATATATATATATATATACAGTGCTCGACAAAAGTTTGCGGCGCCTCAGCGAATCTAAACAAAAATGCAATTAATCATTATATTTATTGGATTTTTACTCACCTAATACTTGGTTGGGAGTCCTTTGCGCTTTAACACAGCCTCAAGACGATGTGGAAGTGAAGCAGCTAGGTTGTGGAGGGTTGTAGGCTCAAAATTATCCCAGATTTCCTGAATGGCTGCCTCGAGCTTGGGTATAGAGCTGACGTCTTTGCCTTGTAACCTCTTCTTTATAATGTGCCACAAATTTTCAATTGGGTTCAAATCAGGACTATTACCTGGCCAGTCCTTTATAAAGTTCACTTCACAGTCGTTGAGCCAAGTAGTGATGGATTTAGCAGTGTGGCAGGGGGCACCGTCCTGCTGAAAAACTGTGGCACCTGTTTTTTCAAATGATTCAGGTAAATTTTCACACAGAAGCTCCAAGTACACATTTTGGTTCACTTTTAAGTTCTTGGGTAACACTACTAATGACCCCAAGCCCTTGCCGCTGAAACAGCCCCACACCATTAAAGTATCAGGGAATTTGACAGTACCCTTGACGTACTGAGGGTCAAGCGGGTCACTTCCATGTCGCCGGTACACCTTTGCACCACGGTTACAGGTGACACTGAAGGTGGCCTCGTCAGACCACAAAAGTCAAGCCAGTCGTCCTCAGTCCAGTGAGAGTATTTCTTGGCAAATTCAATCCTTCTGGCTTTCTGCTTCTTGGTGACAAGTGGCTTAGCAACAGGCTGGTGACTCACGTACCCAAGCTCATGCACCCTTCGTGACACTGTCCTCACAGACACCTCACCAAACACCCCAGGGTTCTGTTCCTTCACTACCCTTGCTGTCTTACTAGGAGATGCCTCTAGGGAACAGAACCCTGGGGTGTTTGGTGAGGTGTCTGTGAGGACAGTGTCATGAAGGGTGCATGAGCTTGGGTACGTGAGTCACCAGCCTGTTGCTAAGCCACTTGTCACCAAGAAGCAGAAAGCCAGAAGGATTGAATTTGCCAAGAAATACTCTCACTGGACTGAGGACGACTGGCTTGACGTTTTGTGGTCTGACGAGGCCACCTTCAGTGTCACCTGTAACCGTGGTGCAAAGGTGTACCGGCGACATGGAAGTGACCCGCTTGACCCTCAGTACGTCAAGGGTACTGTCAAATTCCCTGATACTTTAATGGTGTGGGGCTGTTTCAGCGGCAAGGGCTTGGGGTCATTAGTAGTGTTACCCAAGAACTTAAAAGTGAACCAAAATGTGTACTTGGAGCTTCTGTGTGAAAATTTACCTGAATCATTTGAAAAAACAGGTGCCACAGTTTTTCAGCAGGACGGTGCCCCCTGCCACACTGCTAAATCCATCACTACTTGGCTCAACGACTGTGAAGTGAACTTTATAAAGGACTGGCCAGGTAATAGCCCTGATTTGAACCCAATTGAAAATTTGTGGCACATTATAAAGAAGAGGTTACAAGGCAAAGACGTCAGCTCTATACCCAAGCTCGAGGCAGCCATTCAGGAAATCTGGGATAATTTTGAGCCTACAACCCTCCACAACCTAGCTGCTTCACTTCCACATCGTCTTGAGGCTGTGTTAAAGCGCAAAGGACTCCCAACCAAGTATTAGGTGAGTAAAAATCCAATAAATATAATGATTAATTGCATTTTTGTTTAGATTCGCTGAGGCGCCGCGAACTTTTGTCGAGCACTGTATATATATATATATATATATATATATATATATATATATATATATATATATATATATATATATACATACCATATGTACCAAGGCTTTTTCCCCCTTACAAGGGAGGTAGCCAAAAAGAAAAAGGCATCAAATCATTCCCACCCATTCCATCCCTGAATACACTCCACTCCCCTCCACCCTCCCTCTTATCTAAGCACCTCCTGGATGACGGGTCATCCCTGCACCTTGTTCACTGCCCTGGGTCAGAAGCAGTGTCACAAGACACAGCACATCCATAGCAAGTCACTTCATTAAATCGGCGACCCTCCCCTCTGTCCCCCCATGCATAAAAGGAGAAGACGGGGAGAAACCCCCTCAGGCTGTGCCAAACTTTGCTCACACATACTACCTCACCCCCCATCCCCCCACCCATTCCACCTCATGCATCATAACATCATCCATATACAACCATTCTCCTTTCACCCTGTCTTCTGTCCTCTCCCGTCCTTCCTCAACAGACATTCCCCTCTTCCCCAAAGCCCCCTTCACCCCATCCATGTACCTCATCCTAGGACGTCCCCTCATGTTCACTCCCTCCACATCTGTCTTCCATACCTCTTTTACTAGTCTTTCTTCACTCATTCTTTCCATGTATCCAAACCATCCTAATATTCTTTCATCAACCCTATCTCCCAACTCCCTTTCCACCCCAGTTCTCCTCCTCACCTCCTCATTTCTCATTATCTAGCCTAGTAACCCCCATTATACTTCTCAGACACCTCATCTCAAACACATTCAAACTCCTTCTCTCTTCCTCTCTTATATTCCATGTTTCTGCTCCATACAGTGCTGTTGGCACAATCACTCCTTCATACAGTCTCCTCTTAGCATCTATTCCCAAATGTCTATTCCTCATTATACTCTTTAATCCACCAAGGCATTTACTTGCTTCTCTCAATCTACATTCTACCTCCACCTCCACTCCACCTTTTCCTGCCACATTTGCACCCAAGTATCTAAAACTATCCACTTCCTTTCAGTCACTCTCCCTTAATGCTCACTTCCAGTCTGCTGCCACTTTCACCCCTTGTACATCTCATCACCTTACTTTTGCCCACATTTATCTTCAGCTTTCTTGTATCACACACTCTCCCAAACTCTGTCACCAACTTCCTCAATCCCTCCTCTGATCCTGCCACAAGCGCAGTGTCATCCGCAAACAACAGCTGGCTCACCTCCCACTTTACTTCATTTTCTTTAACCATCTCCAATCCCTGACCCACCATCCTTGCATTTACCTCTTGCACCACCCCATCCATGTACAAGTTGAACAGCCAGGACGACATAACGCATCCCTGATGAAGTCCCACCTTTACCTCAAACCACTCACTCTCGCCACTTCTAATCCTGACACGTGCTCTACTACTCTTGTAAAAACTCTTGACAGCTCCTAGAAGCTTTCCTCCTATCCCATATATCCACAAAACCTCCCACAGTGCCTTCCTGTCTACCCTGTCGTAAGCCTTTTCCAGATCCATAAAGTCCCAAAAAACATCCTTCCCCTTTCCTATAGCTTTCTCACATATCTGTCTTACCACAAAAATCTGATCTATACAACCTCTACCCTTCCTAAGCCCACACTTTTCCTCACCAATTACCCCCTCTGTTCCTCTCCTAATCCTAAGATGTGAGGGAGTGTGGAGGGGAGTGGAGTATATTTAGGAATGGAATGGGTGGGAATGATTTTATCTTTTTCTTTATGGCTACCTCCCTTGTAAGGGGGGAAAAGCCTTGGTATATGTATGTATGTATGTATGTATGTATGTATTTTATGTGACAAGAGCTATGCTTGTAGTGACCTGTTTTCTTGTCTCTCTGCATCCAGTTTATTCTTAAAATCTTGTATAGTTTTGGCACTCACTGTTGCTCCGTTTAGTTTGTTCCAGATATCAATCACTCTACGTGGGAAGCTATTCTTTTTCAAATCTCCTCTGTAACTGTCTTTCTTTAGCTTCTTTTCGTGTCCTCTAGTTTCTCTTCTGTCCCATTTTAATAAGTTGTTTCTAGAATTTCCATCCCTTTCATAATTTTGTAAATGGTCAACAAACACCTATTTCTCTTCTCTGTTCCAGTGTTCATAGATGTAATTTCTCCAATCTTTGTTCGTAAGTCAAATTTTAGAGTGTAGGTGCCATTTTTGTTGCTGCTCTTTGAATTCCTTCTAATTTTTTGTGCTAGGTCCCCATAGTGTTGCAGCATACTCTAGTTTAGGTCTTATTAGTGCAACCACTATTTTCTTTACCATTTCTTTATCCATGTAGTCGAAGGCCACTTTCATTGACCTTAATAAGTTAAAAGTATGTCCAACTAATGTATTGACATGTTTATCAGGTGTCAAGTCACTTGAGATAATCATCCCCAGGTCCCTTTCTGAATAAACGTTTTTGACTTTCTTGTTACCAATTTTATATTGACCCGATATTCTATTTTTGCTTTTTCCAAATTTCATTATACTACATTTCTTAATGTTAAAGTTCATTTCACACCTCTGACTCCATTCCCATATTTTGTCCCGGTTTACTTGTAGCGATCTGCAATCTTTTTCTGTGCTTACTCTCTTGAGTAATTTGGCATCATCAGCAAAGAAGTTCATGTTACACTTCACTCTCTCATCCATCTCATTTATATATATGGCAAACATTAAAGGAGCCAATACAGAGCCTTGCGGGACGTCACTTATCACATCTTCCCAGTTCGAATTTTTGTCATTAAATACCACTCATTTTTCTCCCACTTTGAATCATATACATTTCTGTTCATTTTGCATATCCATTATATCCTTGAAGACGATTCCTGGATGGGAATCAAAATGTCAGGCACAATACCTTCAAATTTAGTCTTGTGTTTACTCTTTCCCAATTTACATATGTATATATACATTCTTAGTGCTGAAAATACTTATGAATACTGTGCTTGTATCTACAAATCTATTCTCTTCTACAGGCACATGAACAACTGCTCAGTTATTCACGCCAGGAAATCTTGGTTTACAAACCTATCCTCCGTCCCCTGCTACGGCTTCTGGCTTCTTGCAGTGAACGTGCTCCTGTAGATGTGGAGAAGCGTCTAGTAGTGCTGCTCAATCAATTGTGTGTGTCCCTCATGCACAATCATCAACTTCTTGACTTTTTTTTCCAGTCTTCAGAAGACCAAGGACCCACTAAGTATGTAATAATGACTTGGTTAATCAGAATTTTATACTATACCTAAACAACTAATCTGTGACCCCAGGTCTCTTTTAGGAGACCCATGGCACCCATGTAACCAACAGTAACCACCAGACAGGCCCATTGGTCATTCAAGGAAGAAATATTCTGAAGGAATAATTAGTGTGGGGGTTTATGTGATACGGTCCTCTGTGTGATCATGATGGGAAGTAACAATAGTGGAGGACAAAATATCACGATAGGATGTAATGGTAATGGAGGAGAAAATATCGCGGTAGGATATAATGTCAGTGGAGGACAAAATATAATTTTAGGAAGGGATACCGGACAGAATGTCAATGAAGGACAAAATATCATGATGGGATGTAATGACAGTGGAAGACAAAAGATCACAATGGGATGTAATTATAGTGGAGGAAAAAATATCATGGTAGGATATAATGTCACTGGAGGACAAAATATAATTTTAGGAAAGAATGCCGGACATATTGTGAATCAATGACAGGAGGCCGGCGTGAATCACGGTGACGTAGGGGGACAAAATGTACAAAAGAGATCAGATGACCGTAATCGACCAGATGTCCGTGATGGGGGAAATGTTAATTTTGACGGGAGAAATGTTAATGAGGCATTGAATGTCAATGAAGGACCAAATAATAATATAGAGCAAGGTATTAAAAAAAAAAAAAAATGATAATGTAAGACATGATATTGAAACTCAAAATGTGTCAAAAAGAAATAATCACGAGTTTCTTAAAACCATGTACTTTAATGCTCGTAGTATTAGGAAAAAATTTCAAGAAATACAGGCGTATGTCAAAAGCGAAAATCTCGATATAATAGGAATAACTGAGACATGGTTAAATTGTACAGAGTTCGAAGCTAAATTTAATATTGTGGGATTTAAACACTTTTATCAGGATAGAAACCACAAGAAAGGTGGGGGTGTTCTGTTGTACGTTAAAAACAATGTGCATGCTTGTGTTTTAGAGAAAGTGAAACAGAATGCATATGATAGTTTGTGGGTTGAGTTAACCCAAACAAATGGACAAAAAATGAATATAGGTGTAATATATAGGCCAAAGACATTATCATTAGCAGACGACAAACTATTATTTCAAGAACTGTCTAGTTTTTGCAACCGGGATTTATTGATAATGGGTGATTTCAATTTTACTGACATTGATTGGATGACCCTTGAACATGGCCATATAGGTAGTCACTTGATTGATTTTCTTGGTGACAATTACTTAATTCAGCATATAAAAGAGCCCACAAGATATGGAAACTTACTCGATCTATTGATCACTAGCCGTGAAAGCATGGTAACTGATGTAGAAGTCGGTGAAACTGTTGCAAATAGCGATCACAACTTAGTTAGATTCAAACTCCCAAAAATAGAATAGATACTTGTGTTTCTAAAATACCCGATTTCAGTAAAGCTCAGTTCATAGAACTACGTCAGGAGCTTCATCTCATAGATTGGGAGGCAAAATTAAACGAAAGACCTGTAGATCAGATGTGGGAAATATTTCAAAATACGCTCACTAAGATGATTCATACTTACATTCCTTTTAACCTCTTCAGTACGGGCCAAAATCTCGCGGGCAGCATTAGCTGCCAGACGTACGATGTGTCGTAATAATACTCGCATCATAAAATATAGTCACTGCTTATATCGATCATTCTCTTTCACCCTTGAATTTTGATAACCATAGAAAATGTGATGAAGACAGTTTAGAGAGTGTCATTACGCAGGGGCAACTACAATAAATATAATCAAGACGCCGATATGGCAGCCTCGCATATCCGGAGATGTCCCAAGAGAATGGAAGCTAGCTAACATTACTCCCATATTCAAAAAAGGTGACAAAAAGAAGCCAAATAACTATAGGCCTATAAGTTTGACGTCAATCATAGGAAAAATAATGGAAACTATCATCAGAGATGCTATCAAACATCATTTAGAAAGTGACCATTTGATAAATGATAGCCAGCATGGTTTCAGACAGAAACATTCTTGCGTGACTAACTTACTCGAATTCTACAACACAGTTATCTCGAATTATGACAAAAGAAACAATATAGATCTAATATATCTAGACTTTGCAAAAGCTTTTGATACCGTCCCACACGAAAGACTTCTTACTAAATTAGCTTTACACGGAATAAGGGGTAGCCTATTAAGTTGGACTAGTAATTGGTTGTATGGTCAAAAACAGAGAGTTGTTTTAAATGGAAAAACTTCTTGATGGAAAAATGTTACAAGTGGAGTTCCTCATGTTTCCAAATTTACTGATGATACAAAACTGCGTGGAATGGCAAATGATCACTTAAAACAATTAGATATTCAAGAAGATTTAGATAGATTACAGCAATGGTCTGAAAAGTGCCTAATGAAATTTAACACAAGTAAATGCAAGGTAATGCACATAGATAAAAATAACAGTAAGTACGATTACAAGTTATTTGGAAATTCGTTAACAAAAGTGGATAGTGAAAAAGATCTCGGCGTAATTATCATTAATGACCTCAAATCATCCAAGCAGTGTATTTCAGCCTCTGAGAAAGCAAATAAGATTCTAGGACTGATTGTGCGATCTTTTGATTTCAAAAGTCCATCACTCATTAACAAGCTATATAAATCGTTAGTTCATCCACATTTGGAATATGCTGTTTCCGTATGGTCACCGAATCTCATTAAAGACATTGACAGACTGGAAAAAGTACAACGTCGACCCACAAAACTGATTCTAGATATCAAAAATAAATCATACGAAAATCGACTAAAACATATGAATCTGTTTTCCCTAAAAAAGCGTAGACTCAGAGGTGACTTGATACAGGTCTTTAAAATTCTAAAGGGAATTGACATCAAAAGTGAGAAAATTTTCACATTGAATGAGAATCAGACAAGAAACAATGGTCTCAAACTGTCCGGAAATAGATTCAATTTGGAAGTAGGTAGAAACAGCTTTGCCAACCGTGTAATTAATGAATGGAATAAACTTCCTGCACAGGTAGTGCAATGTAGTTCAGTTCGAAGCTTTAAGAATCATTTAGATAAACACCCAAGCAAGATGCTTTAATGATTATAATTTATTTTATATTATTTGTTTTTGTTTTGTTTTCATTTGTCTGTTTGATTTTCATTTATTATTAATTATATGTAAATTTATTATTATTTACTATTTACCTGTTTATTATTTAACTATACCTATGCATTTATTTATGTATTTTATTTGTTATTTACATGAGGTGTCTGAGAAGTATGGTGGGGGTTACTAGGCTGGATAGAGTGAGAAATGAGGAGGTGAGGAGGAGAACAGGGGTGAAAAAGGAGCTGGGAGATAGGGTTGATGAAAGAATATTAGGATGGTTTGGACACATGGAAAGAATGAGTGAAGAAAGACTAGTAAAAGAGGTATGGAAGGCAGATGTGGAGGGAGTGAACATGAGGGGACGTCCTAGGATGAGGTGGATGGATGGGGTGAAGGGGGCTTTGGGGAAGAGGGGAATGTCTGTTGAGGAAGGAAGGGAGAGGACGGAAGACAGAGGTGAGTGGAGAATGGTTGTATATGGATGTTGTGATTGCATGAGGAGGAATGGGTGGGGGGGTGGGGGTGAGGTAGTATGTGTGAGCAAATTTTGACGCAGCCCGAAGGGATTTCTCCCCGTCCTCTCCTTAAAGGGAAGGGGGGGTCGCCGATTAAATGAAGCGGCCTTGCTGTGGATGTGCTGTGTCTTGCGACAGTGCTTCTGACCCAGGGCGGTGGGCAAGGTGCAGGGATGACCCGTCATCCAGGAGGTGCTCAGATGAGAGGGAGGGTGGGAGGGGTGTGGAGTGTATTTGGGGATGAAAGGGGTGGGAGTATTTTTATGCCTTTCCCTTTTTGGCTACCTCCCTTGAAAGGGGGAAAAAGCCTTGGTATATATATGTATGTATGTATGTATTTACATTATAGTTTTTAGTTATTATTTTTTTATCATTATGATTTTTTTTTTCCGCATCCGACCTAGATATGGACCAAAAGGTCTCCTGTCGGCATGCTCCGCCTTTGTAATCCTTTGTAATCCTTTGTTGCATGTAAGGCAGTTTGATTCTGTGGCCAGGCTTATTCTGTGGTATTATTGTAAGTCTTAGGGCTATATTTACCCTAGCTGTATTATACAGGAAGGAAGCTATGCTTGTAACCTGTCTTTGCATCTTTCACCATCTAGTTTGTTCTTAAATTTTTGTATGGTTTTTGCACATACTAATGTTTCATCCAATTTGTTCCAGACATTGACCACCCTGTGTGGGATTTTTTTTTTCTCTCTCTCTCTCTCTCTCTCTTCTCTCTTCTCTCTCTCTCTCTCTCTCTCCAGATATCTTCTATAACAATCCTATTTGAGTTGCTTTTCATGCATCCTCTTGTTTTTCTTTTATCCCACTTTAATAAGTCTCTGTCAAGGACTTCAATACCTTTCATGATTCTGTAATGGCTAGATCTCTATCTCTTCTTTGTTTGAGGGTTGGTAGTTTGAGTTTGTCCAGTATTTGTTCGTATGTCAATTTTGAAAGTGTTGGTGCCATCTTTGTTGTTGCTCTTTGGGTTCTTTCTAATTTCTTTATATCCTTTTTTAGTGTTGGGTGTCCATAGTGTTGCAGCATACTCCAATGTTGGTCTTATCAGTGTGACTAATATTTTCCTTACCATTACCTCATCCAAGTAGTTAAAGGCCACCTTTATGGATCTTAGTAAATTGTAGGTTTCTCCAACTATTTTGTTAATATGCTTGTCTGGTGACATGTCTTTGTTAATAATTACTCATAGGTCCTTTTCCGAGCCAACTTTTTTACTTCCCTTTGTACCAATTTTATATTTGCCCTGATATTCAATTTTTTCTTTTTCCAAACACCATTATACTACATTTCTTAACCCCTTCCATACGGTGCCGCACACGTAGGCGTCATGAGGAGCAAGTGGATTCGCGACGCTGCCATATCGGCGTCTTGATTATATTTATTGTAGTCGCCCCTGTGTTTTTACATTCTTCCAAATGTGCCCTGAATCCCATTCTCTGTGGTTTTCAAAATTCACGGGTGAAAGAGAGAACGATCGATATAAGCGGTGACTATATTTTATGATGCGAGTATTATTACGACACGTCGTACGGCTGGCATTGGCTGCTGCCCGCGAGATTTAAGTCCGGAGTGAAGTGGTTAATGTTGAAGGTCACTTCCCACTTTTTGTTCCATTCCCAGATTTGTCCAGATCTCTCTGTAGTAAGTCATAGCCTTTTTCTGTACTTACCTCCTTTAATAGTTTTGTGTCATCTGCAAAGAAGTTCATATAACATTCTACACCTTCCTCCATATCATTTTTATATATGGCAAGCGAGGGGCACTGTCCTAGCCTTCTGATAGGGGGGAGTTTGTGACATTAAACCATTTCACATCATCACTATTATCGGAGCCAACACAGAACCTTGTGGGACTTCATGTATCATTTCTTCCCAGGTCTAGTTTATGTCTCTAAGTACCACCCTCATTTTTCTCCCATTCAAGAAACATTCCATCCATTTCAATAACTTTCCTTGTCCACCTGCTGTTTCACATTTTCTTAGCTTTTTGCATGGTACTTTATCAAATGCCTTTTGTAAATCCAGGAAAGCACAATCATCCCATCCGTCCCTTTCTTGCATTATGTCTATTAGCCTTGAATAAAAACAGATCAGGTTAGTGGCACATAATCTTCCTTGTCAGCCAAATTGTTTTGGATTCAGTATATTATTTTCTTCCAGATGTTTGATCCATCTACTTTTGATAACTTTTTCACATATTTTTGCTATTGTGCTTGCAAGGGAGACTGGTCTATAGTTTGTTGGGTCTTACTTATCTCCCCCATTATATATTGATTCATTATTTGCATTTTTCCAATCTTGTGGTACCTTTCCCTCTTTGAGTGAGCAATCTATTATCTTGTATATTTTGCCCATTAGTTCATGTATACATTCTCTGAGTATCCAATTTGCAATTTACTGGACTGTGTGATTTTCTGACATCAATTATTTGGCCCCTTATTTCCTTCTGTGTCACAGTTATTTCTTTCATTGGGAGGAATCTTTCTCTCTGTCCTTCATTCCAATTTTGTGCACTTTCATTTGTGAAGCTCGCTGGCTGAGCGGGTTAGGGCGTCGTTACTTGCGGCGAAGGTCGACGTGAGGGCAGTTTGAATCCTGCCACCAGAGAAGTTGAACCAAGGGCATGGTTCATCAAATTCCACGCTACAAAGCCCTCTGAGCAGTATTGTCCTAGCCTCCAGAAAGGGGGGAGTGTGTGATGTTAAACCATATCACATGACATTTGTGAATACAGGTAGTCGTCGACTTACGACTGAGTTCGGTTCCGACAAACAGGTCGTAAGTCGATCTGGACGCAAGTCGGACTTTATTTATATACAGTTTACATTACCCTTTAAATATTATTTTTGTTACTGTATACATGTATATTCTATATTATATTTAGCATTCTGAAATAATCTTAGCATCTTTGAATTATGTTGTATAGTATTTTTTAAACCTTTTTTATAATTTTATCTGATTTTCTTTGAGAAACGTAGCATACTGAATAAAATCCTATCATCTTTGACCTATGATATTTAATACTGTATTTTTTAACATTTTTATTATTCTATCATCAGACTTTCTTTAGGAAACATATGCATACTGAATAAAATCTTATCATCTTTGATAATCTTTTTATAATTGTCGTTAGGAAACGTAGCCTAGGCCTACGCACTGAATAAAGTCCTGTCATCTTTGACCTACAAATACTTTTTTGTTGGTTAAATTAAAATCATTGTACTGTATAGTTTACATCTTATTAATTGCAAAACATTAAAAATACTAAATGCAAGGCAAAATTAGGAAAAAAGTTATTTCAAAACACATTCTTTTCGTTTACGTACTGTACCGAAAATATTGTTATCGACAACAGACTATGCCTAAACAAAGTTTACTGTTACATTTTATTAATTGCAAAACATAAAAATACATAATGCAAGGCAAAATTAGGAAAAAAAATATTTCAAAACATTCTTTTCGTTTACGTACTGTACCGAAAATATTGCATAACATAAAAATACAAAATGCCATACCGAACATATTGTTATCGACAACATACTAGGCATAAAAAAGTTTTACTGTTACATTTTATTAATTGCAAAACATATTAAAATATAAAATCCAAGGCAAAATTGAGATCCTCTCTCTGTCTTTTAACCCCTTCCATACGGTGCCGCACACGTAGGCGTCATGAGGAGCAAGTGGATTCGCGATGCTGCCATATCGGCGTCTTGATTATATTTATTGTAGTCGCCCCTGTGTTTTTACATTCTCCCTAATCTGCTCTTAATCCCATTCTCTGTGGTTTTCAAAATTCACGGGTGAAAGAGAGAACGATCGATATAAGCCGTGACTATATTTTATGATGCGAGTATTATCACGACACGTCGTACGGCTGGCATTGGCTGCTGCCCACGAGATTTAAGTCCCGTAGTGAAGTGGTTAAAATTATCAACACTGTAGAATGTGATAACTGAAGTTCACGTGCTATCACATTAACTTTCTTCCCTCTTTCATAATGTTTTATCACATTCATTTTCGTGTCAAGATCAATAACCTTTCTTTGTTTCTTGGCAGGCTTGGAAATATCGAAAGATAATTTTCTTTTAGATATCTTCATGGGGGTTTGAAGCACAAAAAATTTAAAGATATAATCCTTGTCATGAATGAAGTCAGAAATACCACATGCTCCTGAATGAGAGGGAAGCTGACGCTGCCGGTAACCTGCCAAAACTATCGTACTCGCGTCTCGCGGCGTGCAAAGTAATTGTACTGCACTGCCAGTCATAACATTGCAATTCTATTACTCTATTAAATGTTAAATATTATTGCACTATCTCGTGGTCGTAAAGTCGATCAGTCGTAAGTCGCATAGGTCGTAAGTCGACGACTACCTGTACAGATTTAGAATGTTTGGTCATAATTTCAGCCATTTCTACATCATTTATCATTCCCTTGATGCAGTTTCACAATTACTGGCTTATTTTTAACCACTTCAGTACGGGACTTAAATCTCGCGGGCAGCAGCCAATGCCAGCCGTATGACGTGTCGTAATAATACTCGCATCATAAAATATAGTCACCGCTTATATCGATCGTTCTCTCTTTCACCCGCGAATTTTGAAAACCACAGAGAATGGGATTCAGGGCGCATTTGGGAGAATGTAAAAACACGGGCGACTACAATAAATATAATCAAGACGCCGATATGGCAGCGTCGCGAATCCACTTGCTCCTCATGACGCCTACGTGTGCGGCACTGTATGGAAGGGGTTAAGAATCGTAGTGGAGAGTTGATGGTGGAGATGTGTCTGGAAAAAGAGTTGATAATAGCAAATACAGTGTTTCAGAAGAAAGTCAAGCATAAGTACACATGGGAGAGGGTGGTAGATAGAGCATTGATGGAATATGTAGTGGTAGATAGGAGTATAATAGGAAGAGTTAAGGATGTAAATGTGCTAAGGGGAGAGGGTGGGGGAATATCAGATCATTTTTTGGTGGAAGGTAAGTTGAGAGTGGAGGATAGGTGGAGAAAGAGGAAAAGGACAAAAGGTAGGGAGGCACTTGGAGTGAACTCTTTAAATGAAAAGAAAAAGGAGTACAAGAAGAAGCTGAGAGAGGAGTGGGAGGGAGTGAAGGATAGAGTAGGGCTTGGAGTGGAGGAGGAATGGGGATGGTTCAAGGAGGGAGTCACAAAGTGTGCAAAGATGGTGTGTGGAACAAGAAGGACAGGAGGAAATAGAAGGAAGGGTAGTGAATGGTGGGATGAGGAAACAAAGAAGGTTGTAGAAGAGAAGAATCGAGCTTTCACAGATTGGTTACAAAATAGGACGAGGGAGTCATATGAGAGGTACAAAGAAAAGAAAAGAGAAGTAAACCACAAGGTAAAGGAGGCAAAGAGGAGAGCAGATGTGAAATGGGGTAAGAGTATGACAGAAAATATTGAAAGTAATAAAAAGATGTTTTGGAAAGAAATTAAGAGAGGAAGAGGAGGCAAATCAAGTAGAGAAGAAAAGGTAAAAGGTGCAGATGGAGAGACGATAATGGAAGAGAAGGCAGTAAGGGGAAGATGGGCAGAATATTTTAGGGAGTTGCTAAATGTGAAGGAGGATAGGGAGGGAAAGATAGCTGCAGTGGGAAGTACTAAGAAAATGACTGTGATGGGTGAGGATAATGGAGGAGAAATAAGGAAGGATGAAGTGAAGGCAGTCCCCTCATGTTCACGTGAATCCCTCCACATCTGCCTTCCATACCTCTTTTACTAGTCTTTCTTCACTCATTCTTTCCATGTGTCCAAACCATCCTAATACTCTTTTATCAACCCTATCTCTCAACTCCCTTTCCACCACTGTTCTCCTCACCTCCTCATTTCTCACTCTGTCTAGCCTAGTAACCCCCATCATACTTCTCAGATACCTCATCTCAAACACATTCAAACTCCTTCTCTCTTCCTCCCTTATGTTCCATGTTTCTGCCCCATACAGTGCTGTTGGCACAATCACTCCTTCATACAGTCTCCTTTTAGCATCCATTCCCAAATGTCTATTCCTCATTACACTTTTTAATCCACCAAGGCATTTACCCGCTTCTCTCAATCTACATTCTACCTCCACCTTCACTCCACCTTTTCCTGCCATATTTGCACCCAAGTATCTAAAAGTATCCACTTCCTCCAGTCGCTCTCCCTTAATGCTCACTTCCTGTCTGATGCCACTTTCACCCCTTGTACATCTCATCACCTTACTTTTACCTACATTTATCTTCAGCTTTCTTCTTTCACACACTCTCCCAAACTCTGCCACCAACTTCCTCAATCCCTCCTCCAATCCTGCCACAAGTGCAGTGTTGTCCGCAAACAACAACTGGCTCACCTCCCACTTTTCTCCATTTTTTTTAACCATCTCCAATCCCTGACCCACCACCCTCGCATTTACCTCTCGCACCACCCATCTATGTACAAGTTGAACAGCCAGGACGACACAACACATCCCTGACGAAGTCCCACCTTTACCTCAAACCACTCACATTTCTATTCCTGACACATGCTCAACTACATACATACATATACCAAGGCTTTTTCCCCCTTCCAAGGGAGGTAGCCAAAAAGGGAAAGGCACAAAAACACTCCCACCCATTTCATCCCCAAATACACTCCACACCCCTCCCACCCCTCCTCTCATCTGAGCACCTCCTGGATGACGGGTCATCCCTGCACCCTGCCCACCGCCCTGGGTCAGAAGCAGTGTCGCAAGACACAGTACATCCACAGCAAGGCCGCTTCATTTAATCGGCGACCCCCCCTCTCCGTCCCCCTTTGCATATAAGGCGAGGACGGGGAGAAATCCCTTCGGGCTGCGTCAAAATTTACTCACACATACTACCCCACCCCCCACCCCCCACCCATTCCTCCTCATGCAGTCACAACATCATCCATATACAACCATTCTCCACTCACCTCTGTCTTCCGTCCTCTCCCTTCCTTCCTCAACAGACATTCCCCTCTTCCCCAAAGCCCCCTTCACCCCATCCATCCACCTCATCCTAGGACGTCCCCTCATGTTCACCCCCTCCACATCTGCCTTCCATACCTCTTTTACTAGTCTTTCTTCACTCATTCTTTCCATGTGTCCAAACCATCCTAATATTCTTTCATCAACCCTATCTCCCAAATCCTTTTTCACCCCTGTTCTCCTCCTCACCTCCTCATTTCTCACTCTATCTAGCCTAGTAACCCCCACCATACTTCTCAGACATCTCATCTCAAACACATTCAAACTCCTTCTCTCTTCTTCTCTTTTGTTCCACGTTTCTGCCCCATACAGTGCTGTTGGCACAATCACTCCTTCATACAGTCTCCTCTTCGCATCCATTCCCAAATGTCTATTTCTCATTACACTCTTTAAACCACCAAGGCATTTACTCGCTTCTCTCAATCTACATTCTACCTCCACCTTCACTCCACCTTTTCCTGCTACACTTGCACCCAAGTATCTAAAAGTATCCACTTCCTCCAGTCGCTCTCCCTTAATGTTCACTTCCAGTCTACTGCCACTTTCACCCCTTGTACATCTCATCACCTTACTTTTACCCACATTTATCTTTAGCTTTCTTCTATCACATACTCTCCCAAACTCTGCCACCAGCTTCCTCAATCCCTCCTCTGACCCTGCCACAAGCGCAGTGTCGTCCGCAAACAACAGCTGGCTCACCTCCCACTTTTCTCCATTTTCTTTAACCAATCTCCATTCCCTGACTCACTACACTAGCATTCACCTCTCGCACCACCCCATCCATGTATAAGTTGAACAGCAAGGGCGACATAACGCATCCTTGACGAAGTCCCACCTTTACTTCAAACCACTCGCTCTCTCCATTTCTAATCCTAACACATGCTCTACCACTCACATAAAAACTCTTGACAGCTCCCAAAAGCCTTCCTCCTATCCCATAAATCTGCATAACCTCCCACAGTGCCTTTCTGTCTACCCTATCATAAGCCTTTTCCAGATCCATAAAAGCCCAAAAAACATCCTTCCCCTTTCCTATAGCTTTCTCACATATCTGTCTTACCACAAAGATCTGATCTACACAACCTCTACCCGTCCTAAATCCACACTGTTCCTCACCAATTACTCCTGTTCCTCTCCTAATCCTCTCAATTAAGATTCTCCCATAAGCCTTCCCTACTACACTCAACAGGCTAATCCCTCTGAAATTACTACATTCACACTTGTCCCCTTTTCCCTTGTAACTACTCTTGTAAAAACTCTTGACAGCTCCTAGAAGCTTTCCTCCTATCCCGTATATCTGCAAAACCTCCCACAGTGCCTTCCTGTCTACCATAAAAGTCCAAAAAACATCCTTCCCCTTTCCTATAGCTTTCTCACATATCTGTCTTACCACAAAAATCTGATCTTCATAACCTCTACATGTCCTAAATCCACACTGTTCCTCACCAATTACTCCCTCTGTTCCTCTCCTAATCCTCTCAATCAAGGTCCTCCCATAAGCCTTCCCAACTACACTTAACAAGCTAATCCCTCTGAAACTACTACACTCACACTTGTCCCCTTTTCCCTTGTAAAGTGTAACTATACAGGCACTCCTCCAGTCCTCCGGCACTGAACCCTCTCACCAACAAACATTAATTAACCTCACCAGCCAGTCCACCATCACTGTACCTCCTTTTTTTTAGACATTCTGCATGGCATCCATCCAGACCAGGTGCCTTACCTGCTTTCATCATCTTAACAACTGCCTTCACTTCATCCTTCCTTATTTCTCCGCCATTTTCCTCACTCATCACGGTCATTTTCCTAGCATTTCCCACTACAACTATCTTTCCCTCCCTATCCTCCTTCACATTTAACCACTTCACTACGGGACTTAAATCTCGCGGGCAGCAGCCAATGCCAGCCGTACGACGTGTCGTAATAATACTCGCATCATAAAATATAGTCACGGCTTATATCGATCGTTCTCTCTTTCACCCGTGAATTTTGAAAACCACAGAGAATGGGATTAAGAGCAGATTAGAGAGAATGTTAAAACACAGGGGCGACTACAATAAATATAATCAAGACGCCGATATGGCAGCGTCGCGAATCCACTTGCTCCTCATGACGCCTACGTGTGCGGCACCGTATGGAAGGGGTTAACAACTCCCTAAAATATTCTGCCCATCTTCCCCTTACTGCCTTCTCTTCCATTATCATCTCTCCATCTGCACCTTTTACCTCTTCTCTACTTGATTCGCCTCCTCTTCCTCTCTTAATTTCTTTCCAAAACATCTTTTTATTACTTTCAAAATTTTCTATCATACTCTTACCCCATTTCACATCTGCTCTCCTCTTTGCCTCCTTTACCTTTTGCTTTACTTCTCTTTTCTTTTCTTTGTACTTCTCAAATGACTCTCATACATTTTTGTAATTTTTGCATTTTGCTAGCTTTGCTGGTTTTGATAGTACCTCCGTTATCATTTGAAATCTTAGTTTAATTTTTAGTGGTCTATTTTTTCTTTAGAGTATAGTCCCATTTTATGCACTTCCTCTGCTTCTTTTTCCATTTCTTTCCCCTCCTCTTGTATCTCTTTCAGAATTTCTTTTTCAATTTCTTCCTCTTTTTCTCTTTGGTATCTAGGTACAATATGTTTTTCTTTAATACCATAAACTACCATGCACATTTTTTTTTACCCACTGTATCTCTGACCCAATTCTCTTTCTTCTGAATTACTTTAATTACTGTTTCTTTTACATTCTCTTCCACTTATTGCTGTACTATTTCTTTAAAAGTTTTTTTTGTCTTTCTTCCACTTTCCATTGATTTTTTATTTCTTGGAGATCTGTCTCTTTTATTGTTTCTCCAACTTTCTCACTCACCGCTTGTATTTGTTCTTGTACTTCTTTTTTCAGAGCCTCATTTTGATTTGAATCTTCATTTTTTTATTCTTTCTCATTTTTTTTTATGTTTAATTCCTTTTTTAGATAATTTCTCTAGGTGTCAGCATTTTGTTTTTTCATTTGGTTCACTTCTCTGTACATTGGCATGTATTCAGCTTTCAGATCCATAATTTCATTGATTAATTCTGTAATTGGTTTCTTTGGATATTTTTATAGCTTGATTCTCACCTTCTCACCTGCCTGGTAGGTCTATGTAGACCTGTCAGTCTGCATCAGCCTCCTCCAGTCGCTGCGGTCATCATACCGTCTCTCTTGTAGTACTTGTTGCAGTGAGGACCCTCTATTCCTAAGCGCTTCATCGATGTTGTCACACCATCTTTTCCGTGGTCTTCCAGGTGGTCGTCTACCCCTGGGACGCCAGTTCAGCCATCATTTTGGTGTTCTATTATCTTCCATTCTCATGACATCTTTGGTGTTCTATTATCTTCCATTCTCATGACAGCTTGATTCCCTTTCCAATTCTAAACCTTTACCTAGTATTCCACTTTTACAAACCCTGAAAATGCATTGTTTTCATACCTTTGATTCGATTTTGGCGTTATCATGTTGCAACTCCTTTTTGGGATGACACCTAACAGTGATTCAACCCTGCTTACATTCAGTCTTCTCTTCACTGGTTCACCATATTTTTGTCTTTCTTCTTCATCATTCTCCATTTTGTGCATTGATCACTAAGTGAAATTACTCTATTTTATTATTTTGGTCACTCAACAAACAAGGCTCCCTAGCCCAAAATACAAAATTAGGTGTTTCCTCCAAACTTATCAAAAAAGTGCTGCACTCCAGAGCTCATTCTAGATGTCTGTTCCAGCCTGTGGTTCATTTATGAGTATGGTGTCCAGAATGCAAGAATGCTATTGTGGATGTTGCTTCAGTTGGCAGGTATATTTCTTTGGGCTTGATGTCAGTGGTGGTGGTGGTAGGAGGTTATTTGTGAACTAATGAGTTTGATCTGGGTGTGAATATGATTTGCATGAAATTCTCTCTTCCCCCCATCCCTCTCTCTCCCCCTTCCTTCCCTCCCCTACCCTCTCTCTTCCTCCTCCACTCCCTTCCCCTCCCTCACTCTTTCTCCTGTCTCTCTCTCTTCCTCTTCTCCCTCCCCTCCCTCTCTATTCCTCCCCCCTCCCTCTGTCTTCCTTACCTCTCCCTCTCTCTTCCTCCCCTCTCCCTCTCTCTTCCTCCCCCCTCCCTCCCTCTTCCTCCCCCTCCCCCCTCTTCCTCCCCCTCTCCTCCCCTTTCCCCCTCCCCCTTTTCCTCATCCCTTTCTCTCCCTCCTCCTCTCTCTCTCTCCCTTCCCCTCTCTCTCTCTCTCTTCTCTCTCTCTCTCTCTCTCTCTCTCTCTCTCTCTCTCTCTCTGTATCCTCTCCATTTTTCTAGAAAAGTGTGCCATCCAAAAGTTGTATTGGTAAGGAAGAATCTGGGCTGCTTGGTTTTAAAGTTGCAAAATATAGATTGGCATTATTATTTTGAGGAAATGCATCTGTGTGATTTAGAATTAAAACCAATGCTAGTATATTGAGCAGAAAATCCTAGGCCACTTGAAGACATCTTAAAAAACACCTTTTTAGTTATATGGGAATCTAACAAAAAAGTTTGAGTTACAACAACATTAATTGAAGAATTGTTTTTCAAATCGTATTGTATTGGAATTTAAGAAATATTGTTAGAAGAATTAACTTCCATTTCATGCAGTGCTGCTTATTAACTGTGCACCAACCCAACCATCAATACTGCAGTATCATCCTCGTTTTTTTTTCTTCTTCTTCTTCTTCTTCTTCTTCTTCTTCTTCTTCTCCCAAATACATCTCTTTTGGGTAATGACCTCACCAAAGGATACAATAAACAACAAATTTCTTGTTTTCCATAATAATATATTTCTCTTTAATTTATATATTGATTTGATTACAGTATTAATCCTTTGAACAGAAATCAGTAATATTTAGATTAGTATACAGGATGATATTAGAGTTTTATATATATATGTATGTTGGTACATTGTGACAAGTTGATGAAGGTGGAAAAAGAAGTCACGGGTCTAGTTCCGAGTTACTGAGTTTATTCCTGACCGGTTTCGCTCTATGCTTCTTCAGAGCATAGAGCGAAACCGGTCAGGAATAAACTCAGTAACTCGGAACTAGACCCGTGACTTCTTTTTCCACCTTCATCAACATATATATGTATATATATATATATATATATATATATATATATATATGTGTGTGTGTGTGTGTATGTATGTATGTATGTATGTATATCTACCCTGTGGTGGGGGCAAAAGAATACTGCCACCAAATATTTCCACTTGAGTCGTAAAAGGCGACAAAAAAGGGATGGGTGATGGGATTAGGAGTCCTACTACCTGTAGCCCCAAAGGGGGATATTCCTATGCCTTTTCATTTTTGGCTACCCCCTGTGTAAGGGGGAAAAAGCCTTTGGTATATGTATGTGCACATATATATATATATATATATATATATATATATATATATATATATATATATATATATATATAAATAATACAACTTGACCTGACTCAAAATTCTTTGGATGAGGCCCATAGATTACCTACATATAAAAGTCCACCAGCCATTTACTTTCTCAAATTCTCAACAAGTTATTATTCAATACACACCTTCATTTAACATAGCATTTGCCAAGGGACATTATTATCACACCTTTAACCTGGAGAACACAGAAAAGAAAAAAAAAATACTACAGAAGACTTAAACCATGGAAGGATATATGTATATATATATATATATATATATATATATATATATATATATATATATATATATATATATATATATTAATAATACAACTTGACCTGACTCAAAAATCTTTGGATGAGGCCCATAGATTACCTACATATAAGAATCCACCAGCCATTTACTTTCTCAAATTCTCTACAAGTTATTATTCAATACACACCTTCATTTAACATAGCATTTGTCAAGGGACATTATTTTCACACCTTTAACCTGGAGAACACAGAAAAAAAAAAAAAAAAAAAAATACTACAGAAAAGTTTAACCATGGAAGGATGAGCACCTAGCAGCCACAACTTCACAAAATCTCACTTTATTGACATCACTTTTAAGTATTTCCCCTTCCTATAAAACTATTTAATCCCTAGTGCCCAGTGGGCAGTGCCTGGCTGCACTGTACATAGCTCACTCAGGAAAACTATGAGGAAAGTAATACACCATCTAAAATGTGTAACATATTGTGGATGACCTGACTCATGGAGAATTTTCTTGTTGAATCTAACTGGCTAAGGGTAGCTCTCCAGTTTGAAAAAATAATACATACATACATATACTGAAGGCTTTTTTCCCCTTATAAGGGAGGTAGCCAAAAAACAAAGGTATAAAATCCATTCCCACCCTTTCTATCCCCACACACTTCACTCCCATCCACCCCGCTTCCTTCCTCTTATCTTGGCTCCTTCTGGATGATGGGTCAACTCTGAATCACACTCACTGCCCTGGGTCAGAAGCAGTATCGCAAGCCATAGCACATCCACAGCAAGGCTCCTTCATTAAATTGGTGAACCCCCCTCTCTGTCCCCTCGTGCAGAAATAGAGAAGTTGGGGAGAAATCCCTTCGGGCTAGGTCAATTTACTTTTCACACATACTTCCTCACCCCCATCCCGCACCCACTCCTATGCATCACAGCATCATCCATATACAACCATTCTCCATTCACCCATATCCTCTGTCTTCTCCCATCCTTCCTCAACAGATATTCATCTCTTTCCCAATGCCCCTTTTCCATCCATCCATCTCATCCTAGGATGCCCCCTCATGTTTACTCTCACCTCTGCCATCCACATCTCTTCTACTAATCTTTCTTTAATCATCCTTTCCATGTGTCCAAACCATCCCAATACTCTTTCATCAACCCCATCTCCCTACTCCCTTTCCACCCCCGTTCTCCTCACCTCCTCATTTCTCACTCTATCCAGCCTAGTATCCCTTATTATACGTCTCGGGCACCTCACCTCAAACACAGTAAACACATTCAAACTCCTCCTCTCTTTATCTCTTATGTTCCAAGTTTCTGCCCCATACAGTGCTGTTGGCACAATCACTCCTCCATACAATCTCCTCTTAGCATCCATTGCAAAATGACTATTTCTCATTACACTTTTTAATCCCCCAAGGCATTTACTTGCTTCTCTTAATTTACATTCTATCTCCACTCCTCCCTTTCCTGCCACATTTGCACCCAAGTACCTAAAACTATCCACTTCCTCCAGTCTTCCTTAATACTCACTTCCAGTCTTCTGACATTTTCTCTCCTTGTACATCTCATCACCTTACTTTTACCTACATTCATCTTCAACTTCCTTCTTTTGTTTACCTTCCCAAACTCTGTCAATAACTTCCTCAATCCCTCCTCTGATCCTACTACAAGTGCAGTATCAGAAAACAACAACTCGCTTGTCTCCCACTTTTTCCCATTTTCTTTAACCATCTCCAATCCCTAATCCATTACCCTTGCACTTACCTCTCACACCACCCCATCCATGTATAAATTGAACAGCCAAGGTGGCATAACACATCCCTGACAAAGTCCCACCTCTACCTCAAACCACTCTCTCCATTTGTGATTCTAACACAAGCTCTACTATCATAAAAAATCTTGACTGCTCTCAAAAGTTTTCTTTCTATCCCATATATCTGCAATATGTCCCACAGTGCCTTCCTGCCTATCCTGTCATAAGCCTTCCAAATCCATAGAGGCCCAAAAAACATCCTTACCTTTTCTTAAAGCTGGCTCACATTTCTGTCATACCACAAAAATCTGATCTACGCAACCCCTACCTGTCCTAAACCCATGCTGTTCCTCACCAATTACTCTGCTCCTCTCGTAATCCTCTCAATCAAGACCCTCCCCTCACATTTGTCCCCTTTTCCCTTGTAAAGTGGAACTATTCAGGCACTCCTCCAGTCCTCCGGCACTCTACCCTCTCTTAAACATAAAATAACCTCACCAGCCAGTCCAGTATCACTCTACCTCCTTTTTTCAGACATTCTGCATGACACCCATCTAACCCAGGTGCCTTACCTTCTCTCATCTTCTTAACTGCCTTCACTTCATCTTTCCTTATTTCACCACCATTTACCTCACTCATCACTTGCATTTCCTTAGTACTTCCCACTGTAACCACCTTCCCCTCCTTATCTTCCTTCACATTTAGCAACTCCCTAAAATACTCTCCCCAATACTCTGCCCATCTTCCTCTTACTGCCATCTCTTCCATTATCATCTCTCTATCTGCACCTTTTACCTTTTCTTCTCTACTTGATTCGCCTCCTCTTCCTCTCTTAATTTCCTTCCAAATCATCTTTTTATTACATTCAAAATTTTGTGTCATACTCTTACGCCATGTCACATCTGCTCTCCTTTTTGCCTCCTTTATCTTATGCTTTACTTCTCTTTTCTTTCCTTTGTACCTCTCATATGACTCCCTCATCCTATTTTGTAACCAATATGTGAATGCTCTCTTCTTCTCATCTGCAACCTTCTTTGCTTCCTCATCCCACCACTCACTACCCTTTCTTCTATTCCTCCCATCCTCCTTGTTCCACACTCCATCTTTGCACACCTTGTGACTCCCTCTTTGAACCATCCCCATTCCTCCAATCCTAGCTCTACTCTACCCTTCACTCCCTCCCACTCCTCTCTCAGCTTCCTGTACTCCTTCTCTTTTTCTTTCTCATTTAAGCAGTTCACTCTAAGCACCTCCCTACCTTCTGTCCTTTTCCTCTTCTCCATCTATCCTCTACTCTCAACTTACCTTCCACCAAAAAATTATTTGATATTCCCCCCACTCTCTCCCCATAGAACATATACATCATTAACTCTTCCTACTATACTCCTGTTTACCACTATATAGTCCACTAATGTTCCATCTGCCACCCTTCCATCCACCACCCTCTCTCATATGTATGTATGCTTGACTTTCTTCCTAAACACTGTATTTGCTATCAACTCTCTAAACATATCTCTACCATCAACTTTCCTACAATTTTTTTCTGGAATTCCACACTTCCCATCTACTCTGTCTATTGGTTTATTTCCTACCCTGGTATCCACTTCACTCCGGGCCAAAATTTCCCGGGCAGCATTAGTTGCCAGACGTACGATGTTGCGTCATAATACTCGCATCATAAAAAATAGTCACCGCTTATATCGATCGTTCTCTCTTTCACCCGTGAATTTTGATAACCATAGAAAATGTGATGAAGCCAGTTTAGAGAGTATGCCAGTTACGCAGGGACAACTACAATAAATATAATCAAGACACCGATATGGCAGCCTCGCGTATCCACTTACTCCTCATGCCGCCTACGTAGGCGGCACTGTATGGAAGAGGTTAACCCCTTCCATACGGTGCCGCACACGTAGGCGTCATGGGGAGCGAGTGTATTCGAGAGGCTGCCATATCGGCGTCTTGATTATATTTATTGTAGTCGCCCCTCCATAATGACATTCTTTCTAATTCTTTTGTAATCGCATTTTCTATGGTTATCAAAATTCACGGGTGAAGAGAGAACGATCGATATAAGCGGTGACTATATTTTATGATGCGAGTATTATTACGACACGTCGTACGGCTGGCATTGGCTGCTGCCACCGAGATCTAAGTCCATGACGCCTACGTGTGCGGCACCGTATGGAAGGGGTTAAGGTCTCCCAATACCACTACATTGATATTTCTCCCTGAACCCAGTATGCACTTATTTAAACCTATCCAAAATGCCTCCCTTTCCTCTACACTCTTCTCACTTAATAGTAGAGCCACCCCTTCTTTCCCGCATTCTCTCTTCACTCCTGAGATCCTCCCAACGACACTTCCAAATTCAAACTTGCCTCTCCCTTTCAAGTTAGTTTCACATGATCCCAACACATCCATGTTCTTACAAACATACTACCTATCTTGTACCTTTTACTCTCATCTGTACCACATCCACATTAACCCCTTCGATACGATGATGCCTATGTAGGCGTCATGAGGAGCAAGTGGGTATGCGAGGATGCCAATGTCGGCGTCTTGATTATATATATTGTAGTTGCACCTGCGTGACCCCCATACTCTGTAAACTGGCTTCATCATATTTTCTATGATTATCAAAATTCACATGTGAAAGAGAACGAGCAATATACAGCAGTAACTTTATTTTTTAATAATGCGAGTATTATGACGCAACATCGCATATCTAGCAGTTAATGCTGCCCGCGAGATTTTGGCCCGGAGTGAAGGGGTTAAAAGACCCAAACCTTAGGGTACTGGTTGGAAAACTCCCAGCCCCTCTTATGCCTTTACATTTTTTAGGAATGTCCCCTTTGGGACTACAGGCAGAAGGATGCCCAGTCCTATCCCCATCCCAATTTTGTCACCCAATATGACTTAAGTGGAAATACTTGGTGGCAATATTCTTTTCCCCCATCACGGGGTTCAATGAAATGAGAAATTAATATTCAGAGAAATGGTATAGGACAGTAACAAGAGTGGGTACAGCATAATGGTATAGCATAATAGAGGGACAGTGTAATAAAGTATCATCATTTCTGTATGAATAGAGATTTCATCTACCATAGACAAGATGATGTGTGGCCCTGGTCCATAGGGGTGCCCCATATAGACCCTAAAGTATCAGCTGCATGCTATATAGCAGCTTTTAACCCCACAATAACATGCAACCAATACCCTAGACAAGGAAAATAAAATAATAGATAAGCTCTCCATTCACTTTATCCACATTTATATGCAATCTATATCTCAGTATAGTCATTGATATTACAGGGGAGAGGGAAGAATCAAAAAACAGAGAAACTATGAGGTTACTAATACATCATCTAAAATGTTTAACACATTGTGGATGTTCTGGCTTGGTGAGAATATTCTCCTCAGGGAATTTTACCTGTGGAGGGTAGTTCTCCAGTTGTTGTTGTTGTTGTCGTTCCCTAGACTGTCTGTCCGAGCAGTCCCGTCTCCCCAAGGAAGGCCACAGCCGAAACTGGGTTTTCCCACAAATCCTTTATAGAGTGTATGTTGTGTTGTTTGCGTGCATGATTGTGTATAATGCAGTCTTCCATTATGTGTTGTATGGTATGGGGTGAAGTGTTACATCCTGGGCAGCTGTTCACAACACGGTCGTCCAGCCTCTTCTGGTAGCTTAGAAGTGCTGGGTGGTGACCGCATCGCAGTCTGGCCAAGTGGACTCTGTCCTTTCGTGGGAGAGAGGATTCAGAAGGGTGGATATCAGGGGGTCTGGCATGCAGCAGTCTTTCAGTGTGTTAATGGAGCGGTGAGTGATATGATTATGAATATGTTTCCGGAGGCTGGTATTTGGTGGTTGTGGAGGAAGAGAAGAGAGTATCTGTGCATAATAAAGGTCTTTGGGTGTAGTTTTAATGTTTTTTGGTGTGTGTGGGTGTTCTGCTATGTAGTGTAGCGGGTGTGATGTGTTTGTGGTGGCTGCAGCAAGTGTTTGTGTGCCTCTCATGTCGAGGTGGTCCTTGACTTTGAGGACTTTTGTTTCATGGTGTAAATGGTCTGTAGGTGTTGTATTTGTGCAGCCTGTAATTGTTTTTAGGGCTTTGTTTTGTATGATTTGAAGGGTGTTGTGGTGTGTCTCACTGAGATTAGGAGCCCATGCAGGACTCGCATAATTCATCACTGAGCGTATGCATTGTTTGTATATTGTTATATTAGTTTCTTTGTTTTGTCCAAATGTTGTTCCAGTGATTGACTTAAGTGCGTTAAGTCTAGGTGTGCATTTGTTTTTTATGTTTGTGAGGTGTTGTTTGAAAGACATGGATGTATCGTATGTTACACCAAGAATTTTCGGTGTGTTTGTGTGTGGTATTAGAGTGTTGTTGATGTAGAGATGAGGTATGTATTTGTGTTCTTTTGTCCAGTTGGTGAGAAGTGTTGCTGTAGATTTGGTTGGAGCTATTTTGAGTCTGTTTGTGATGAACCATGTGTTGAGTGTGTCAAGGTAAGGCTGGATTATTTCTGCAGCTTTGTCTGTGTTACGATGTGTGCATGTGATTGTTATGTCGTCTGCGTAGGAAGAGATTTGTATTACTGAGGTGTCTGGTGTGGGTAAGTCATGCATGTATAGATTAAATAATGTGGGGGATAGAACTGAGCCCTGTGGTACTCCGTTCTTAATGTTTCTGATGTGCGATGATTGGCCAGTAGAAAATAATGCTTACAAGCCACACTAAGTGCCCCAGGCCCCTGACTGGTATCTGATTCCTCTCTCTGGACCATGACTTAATATTCCTAACCCTTTTTACATTTACATATCTAGGTTGATTTGATTTAGTTGGAATATTTCGATGTTATGGAATTCACATAGTTTTCTTGTTTTGGATGCAGAATTATTGTAGACTTAAGGTACAAAAGTGTGATTCCTCAGGTTTCAGACCAATTTTCCAATCATGCACTTGGGAAAGCTTTGGCGCGAGGGAGGGTGGGGGGAGAGCAGAATAAGGGGGTAGTTGTAACTGAAAAACTACATATCAGTCACATAGGTACATAGAAAGAGGCAGGTTTATATCCTGTTAACTGTTACTTAAGTTTAATGTACTGATATTACATCTGGTTATATTACATACCTGCCATATTTACTAATCTTAATGGAAAGGTGTATTACTGGCATTATACAACTAGTGGACAAGTGTGTTATGGGAACTTTCAAAGCCCATTATTTATGTTACACATTTGAAATGTTGAATGAAAAAACAAAGAAACTGTAATGGGATTCTGGATTTTTTTTTTTTTTTTTTTTTTTTTTGGGGGGGGTGGGGTAGTATGTGTGAGTAAATTTTGACGCAGCCCGAAGGGATTTTCTCCCCGTCCTCTCCTTATATGCAAGGGGGGACGGAGAGGGGGGGTCGCCGATTAAATGAAACGGCCTTGCTGTGGATGTGCTGTGTCTTGCGACACTGCTTCTGACCCAGGGCGGTGGGCAGGGTGCAGGGATGACCCGTCATCCAGGAGGTGCTCAGATGAGAGGGAGGGTGGGAGGGGTGTGGAGTGTATGTAGGGATGAAATGGGTGGGAGTGTTTTTATGCCTTTCCCTTTTTGGCTACCTCCCTTGTAAGGGGGAAAAAGCCTTGGTATATGTATGTATGTATGTAAATTAACTGCAGTGCAGATCATAAAAAAGCATGGGGTAATACAACTCAAATTATTATAAAGGGTGTGTGGACATTTTTTTATCCTCAATTTGTTGATGATTTAGAGGGTTTCAAATCCCTACATGAAAATATACAAAAAGAAACAAAAAATTGTAAACCTGGCAAATTAATTTAATTTCAATGTGTTTGCAAATGGTGTAGATGAACTAGTTCAATCACATAGTGATGAGCTCATCAATGAAGATCTTATTGTAATGCAAGAGCAGGTAACAATAGAAGATGAACATGACACTATCAATAAAATGCCCGTTAGTGGATTCATGTTGAAAGTATTTCAGTATTTAGATAAAGCCATAGAAATTTTTCAAACACAAGATCCACATTTTGAACAAGGTACAAAAGTTTCAACTGCAATAATGAATGTTTCTGTGTGTTACTGAGAAATTTATACATACATACATCATACATATACCAAGGCTTTTTCCCCCTTACAAGGGGGGTAGCCAAAAAGAAAAAGGCATAAAATCATTTCCACCCATTCCATCCCTGAATACACTCCACACCCTCCGCCCTCCCTCTCATCTTAGCACCTCCTGAATTACGGGTCATCCCTGCACCCTGTCCACTGCCCTGGGTCAGAAGCAGTGCCACAAGACACAGCACATCCACAGCAAGGCCGCTTCATTAAATCGGCGACCCCCCCTCTCCGTCCCCCCATTGCATAAAATGAGAGGACGGGGAGAAATCCCTTTGGGCTGCGTCAAATTTTGTTCACACATACTACCTCACCCCCCATCCACCCGCCCATTCCACCTCATGCTATCACAACATCATCCATACACAACCATTCTCCACTCACCCCTGTCTTCTGTCCTCCCCTGTCCTTCCTCAACAGACATTCCCCTCTTCCCCAAATCCCCCTTCACCCCATCCATCCACCTCATCCTAGGATGCCCCCTCATGTTCACTCCCTCCACATCTGCCTTCCACACCTCTTTTACTAGTCTTTCTTCACTCATTCTTTCCATGTGTCCAAACCATCCTAATATTCTTTCATCAACCCTATCTCCCAGCTCCCTTTCCACCCCCGTTCTCCTCCTCACTTCCTCATTTCTCACTCTATCTAGCCTAGTAACCCCCATCATACTTCTCAGACACCTCATCTCAAACACATTCAAACTCCTTCTCTCTTCTTCTCTTATGTTCCATGTTTCTGCCCCATACAGTGCTGTTGGCACAACCACTCCTTCATACAGTCTCCTTTTAGCATCCATTCCCAAATGTCTATTCCTCATTACACTCTTTAATCCACCAAGCCATTTACTCGCTTCTCTCAATCTACATTCTACCTCCACTTTCACTCCACCTTTCCCTGCCACATTTGCACCCAAGTATCTAAAACTATCCACTTCCTCCAGTCACTCTCCCTTAATGCTCACTTCCAGTCTACTGCCACTTTCACCCCTTGTACATCTCATCACCTTACTTTTACCCATAAAAAAGTTTCCAAGTACTCTCATCTGTACCACATCCACATGAAAAGACCCAAACCTTAGGGTACTGGTTGGAAAACTCCCAGAATAATTAAAAAAGAAATCTAGAACTCCATCTGTGAGTGCTTGCAGATTGGCACTCACATCTACAATTGGTGTGTGCTAGTCTAGTGACTGTGAGTCAGAAAACAATACTTTACAATACAGTATTTTTTATTATGAATCATATTTACTTGGTAATCTTTACATTCTACTATTGTTTTATTGCCATTTATTACTGAGTATTATAGATTTTTAGATTAAATATTTTTCTGGGAAAAAATCACTTGTTAACATTGCAACAAATATAGGAAATTATTGCTTTGTTTTATGAATTATCTTTACAAGCAGTTTTGAGGAACAAATTAACTCATATATCAAGGCATTCCTGTAGTAATTTTATAGGGATCAGTGTGTTGAGCGTAGTTGGAAAGTTGTTGAGAAGATTAAGAGAAGAACAGAGAGTAATTGGTGAGGAATGGGGTAGGTTTAGGAAAGGTAGATGTGTTCATAAAATGTATGTATTTACCTAGTTGTATCTTATGGGAAGGGGAGCTATGGTCATGGTGTCCCGTCTTTGTATCTCACAGTGTCTAGTTTGGTCTTAAATTCATGAATGATTTTTACACACACTATTGTTTCATCCAATTTGTTCCAAGTGTCCACCACACCCTATGGAAAACTGTTTTTCTTCAAATATCTTCTATAAATATCCTTTTTGAGTTTCTTTCCATGTTCTCTTGTCCTTCTTTTGTCCCAATTTAGTAAATATTATCTATCAAGTATTTCCATGCCTTTCATGATTCTATAGATGGTTAGTAGGTTGCCTCTCTTCTTTGTTCCAAAGTCGGTAATTTCAATTTAGCTAGTCTCTCTTCATATACATACATATACCAAAGGCTTTTCCCCCCTTACATGGGGGGTAGCCAAAAAGAAAAAGGCACAGAAATCACTCCCACCCATTTCATTCCCCATATATTCCACTCCCCTCCACCCTCCTCCCTCCCTCCTATCTTGGCACCTCCTGGATGATGGGTCATCCCTGCATCCTGTCCACTGCCCTGGGTCAGAAGCAGTGTCGCAGGGGCCATTTTTGTGGTTGCTCTCTGGATTCTTTCAATTTTCTTTATATTCTTTTTGGTACTGGGTGACAATGTTGCAGCATACGTCTAGGCCTTATTAATGTGACTAATATTTTTCTAATTATTTCTTCATCCATGTAGGTAAATGCCACTTTTATTGATTAGTAAGTTATAGGATTCTCCAACAATTTTGTTTATTTATCAGAGGACATGTCGTTTGAGATAATTACTCCCAAATCTTTTTCAGATCCCACTTTACCTCCTTAGTTCCAAATGTATATTGTCCTTTTTTTTTTTCTCCCGAACTCCACTATGCTACATTTCATAATGTTGAAGTCCAATTCCCACGTCTGACTCCCTTTTCAAACCTTGCTCAGGTCTCTCTAGTGATTCACAGTCAAATTCGGTTTTCACTTTCCTCCACAATTTAGCATTGTCTGTGAAGAAGCTCATGTAACATTCCACATCATCATCCATGTCATTCACATAAATAGCAAACATTATTGGAGCCAATACAGATCCTTGTGGGACTCCACTAATCACCTTGTTCCATCCAAAATACTTTTCTCTGAGTACTACTCTCATTTTTCTACCATGCAATAAGTCCTTCATCTAGTTTAGTAGGTTGCCTTGCATCCCTCCTGTTTTCCTTATCCTTTTTTTTTTTTTTTTTTTTTTTTTTTTATTTTTTAAATTATTTTTTTTTTTATATTGTAAATTATTATTATTTTGTGTGTGTATTTACCTAGTTGTATTTACCTAGTTGTATTTTACGGGAAGGGGAGCTATGCTCGTGAGGTCCCGTCTTCATATCTCATTTTATCTAAACTATTTTTAAATTCATGTATTGTTTTTGCACACACCACTTTCTCATCTAACTTGTTCCAACTGTCTATTGCTCTGTGAGGAAAGCTGTTCTTTTTCAAATCTCTTCTATAGTTGTCTTTTTTTATTTTCTTTCCGTGTCCTCTTGTATTTCTGTCATCCCATTTTATCAGATTCTCTCTATCAGTAATTTCTATGCCTTTCATGATTCTGTAAATAGCTATCAAATCTCCTCTCTCTCTTCTTTGCTCTAGTGTCTGTAGTTTAAGTTTTTGTAGTCTCTCTTCATATGATAGTTTTGAGAGTGTTGGTGCCAGTTTAGTAATTGCTCTTTGTATTCTTTCAAGTTTTTTTATACATTTTTTTGTACTTGGTGACCATATCGTTGCTGCATATTCCAATCTTGGTCTTATCAGGGTGATTAGGATTTTCCTCACCATTTCTTCATCCAGGTATGTAAATGCCACTTTGATTGTTCTTATTAAATTATAAGTTTCTCCAAAAATCTTATTTATATGTTTCTCAGGTGACATATTATTCATAACAATGACTCCCAGGTCCCTCTCATTTTCTACTCTTTTTATTCCTTCTTCTCCCAAATTATATGATCCTGTTATTCTGTTTTTGCTTTTTCCAAATTCCATTATACTACACTTTTTTGTATTGAACTCCATCTCCCACTTCCTACTCCATTCTTGTACTTTATTTAGATCTCTCTGTAGTGATTCACAATCCTCTTCAGTTTTCACTCTTTTCAGTAATTTTGCATCATCTGCAAAGAATCTCATATAGCTTTCAATTCCTTCATCCATATCATTAATATATATAGCAAACATTATTGGGGCCAGAACTGTTCCCTGCGGGACACCGCTTATTACTTCATTCCATTTTGAGTGCTGATCTCTTATCACTACTCTCATTTTTCTTTCTTGCAAAAAGTCTTCCATCCAATTTAGCAATTTACCTTGTATTCCTCCTTCATATTCTAATTTCTTAAGCAACTTCTTATGTGGTACTTTGTCAAAAGCTTTTTTTAGGTCTAGAAATGCACAATCAGCCCATCCATCTCTTTCTTGTATTATATCTATTAGTCTTGAATAGAAACATATTAAATTGGTGACGCATGATCGTCCTTGTCTGAATCCAAATTGCCTTGGATTTAGTACGTTGTTTTTTTCCAAGTATTTTACCCATCTACTTTTGATAATTCTTTCACATATTTTTGCTATTGTACTTGTTAGAGAGACTGGTCTATAGTTGGTAGGTTCTTCTTTATTTCCTCCTTTATATATAGGTACTATATTTGCTTTTTTCCAATCTTCTGGAACTTTTCCTTCTTTTAAGGAACTGCTTATTATGCTATGTATTTTGTCTGCCAGTTCATTCCTACATTCTTTCAGAATCCAGTTTGCTATTTCATCTGGCCCATGCGATTTTCTGACATCAAAATTACCCAAGTGTGTCAATATTTCATTCTTCGTTACTTCTATTTCTTCCATAGGGGGGACTTTTTCCTTCCACTCAATCTCTTCAGGTTGTATATTTTCCCTTGTAAACACTGATTTAAAATGTTTGTTCATAATTTCTGCCATTTCCATTTCCTCAGTGTATTCAACTCCTCCTTGTCTTAATTTCTCCAAGTCTTGTTTGTTTTTCAGTTTATTGTTTACAAATCTGTAGAATAGTTTTGGTTGATCTTTACACTTTTCTATAACATCTTTTTCATATTTTCTTTTTTCCTCTCTGCACTTTTGTACATATTCATTTCTATAACCAGTATATATTTTCCATTTTTCAGGTCTTCTGTCTTTTTTCCATCCGGTCCAGGCTTTGTCTCTTTTGTCTTTTAACTCCCTACAACTTTTGTTGTACCAGCATTTTACATATTCTTTTTCTTGTTTTTGTCTTGGGACATACTTTTCCACTCCTTTGTAAATTTTTGTCAAAATATTCCATTTCTCTTCCACTGATGTTTCTTCTTTGTATATTTCTTCCCAGTTTTCTTGTTGGAAGAATTCTCTTATTTTATCAAAGTTTGTTTTTTCATACATCATTCTTCCTTTTCTATATTGTTCATTTCTTTTCATATATTTTTCTTCATTAAGTTCCAGTTCAATCAATATGTGGTCACTTTTACCTATTGGTGTTTTATATTCAATCTTGTCCACTATTCTAGGTTCAGATGTAATTATTAAGTCTAGCCTCGATGGTTCTTCTTCATTTCTATACCTAGTGTTCTCTTGTATCCATTGTGTCATTGAATGGTCAGTAATCATCTCAAGTAGAGCATTTCCCCATGAGTCATCACCACTCTTTACTGTCATTTCTTCCCAGCAGATTTCTTTGCAATTAAAGTCGCCCATCATAACTATTCTTCCTCCGTCTTCCATTATTTTAGTTAATGCTATCTTTGTGTCCTCTAACATACTTTTATGTTCACTCTCCTCCCATGAGGCTGTTTTCGGAGGCACATAATTGATCACAAATTTTCTGCTCTTCTTATCTCGGTCTTCCACTTCTATCATAATCATCTCTACTGTATTCTTTCCATATATGACACCTTTCACGTTTATATCCTTTTTTGTCAGGAACATAACTCCACCCCCTTGTTTTTTCTCTCTGTTTCTAATCCAATAATTGTATGTATCATGTCCTACACTGTTGGGTGGTAGTGGGCCTTTTAATTTTGTTTCTACAATTCCCATTATGTCCGGTTCTTTTTCTTTCAAATAATCATTCAGTTCATTCAATCCTGTTATCAATCCATCTATATTTGTGTAAGACACTCTTAGTTTTCTGCCACTTCCATTGTGTTCTCTGTTTCCCTTATGTTTTTCTTTTGTATGTCGAACTGCTTTATTTTCATGTTCACTACTCTCCAATAGAATCTCTCTTTCTCTGACTCCGTTCTTTCCTCGTTTTTTGCCTTAGCTTCAATTCTTTTCTGCTTTTCTGCCTCTCTTTCCTCCTTATTCATTTCTCTTTTTATCCATACCTTTTTATATTGATCATTTGTTGCTAGTTTCCCTGTCTTGGATAGAATTTTCTCTGCCGTTGTTTGTGACCTGAATTTAATCTTAATTGGTCTGGTCTTATCTGTACTATATTTTCCGAGTCTGAATTTTTTCTCAATTTCCTTTATAATTTCTGGTTCATCTTCCTGGACTAATTTTAATAAACTGCTTACCCTTTCATTTTCCTCCTTGATTCTTGCGGTTCTATCTGGGTTATGTTTCTCTTCCATTCCTAATATAATTATACATTTCTTTTTGTCAGCTAATTCTCTTACTATATTCTCCTTCTGTCTCATCACTTTAATAACTGAGTCTTCATTATGTTCTTTCAATTGCTGTTTGACTATGTCAGTGAATGAAACCTTATTCCCTTCTTGAGTTATTCTCCAATTTTTAGCTTCTGTAGCTATTTTCTCACTGTTTTCATTACTATTCTTCTTCAATTTCTCATTCTCCTCCTTTACATTTCCTAACTGTCTTTTTAGGTCCTCTACTTCTTCAGTTAAGTTTCTGTTAGCCTTCTCTAGTTGTTCCAATCTTTCAATTCTCTGGAAGATGGAGTCTACCTTACCTAACTTACGTTCCAAGTCCTCGATCACCTTATCAACTCTCTCCTCTAGTCTTATCAGTCGGGGGGGGGTTGTGTCCCCCCCACCCTCTTTAAATCCCTGGAACATATTCTCGTCACTTTCTACTGTATTTCTCCTCTCTATACTTCTAATCTTTACATTTTTATTTGCCATTTCGTCATCCGGTGGTCGTTTCATGTTGACCTTACGCCCGTCTGCCTGGGCCAAGTCCTCCACATCCTCATTTCCTTCCATTTCCCCAGCAATCCCTCCCCTTCTCCTCTTTTCCTACTTACCTACTGCCTCACGAGCAATTTCCCCCCCCCTGCAAACACAAAAAGGCACTTCTCTTTGCGTTGGTATCCACAATCTGCACTTTTCTTCAGAGCGTTCGTCAAGCCGTCCGTTCGTTGAAAGTGTGTGTGTGTGTGTGTGTGTGTGTGTGTGTGTGGTACATTGTCGAAGGTTTTCTGTAAGTCTACAAAAGCACAGTCAGCCCATCTATCCCTTTCTTGTGTTGTATCTATTAGTTTTGAGTAAAAACAGATGACCCATCATCCAGGAGGTGCCAACATAAGAGTGAGGGAAGAGGGTAGAGGGGAATGTAGTATATAGGGGATGAAATGGGTGGGAGTGGTTTCTATGCCTTTGTTTTTTTGGCTACCTTCCTTGTAAGGGGGGAAAAGCCTTTGGTATATGTATGTATATATGTAAAAACAGATTAAATTTGAGGTACATGAGCTTCCCTTGCTAAATCTAAATTGTCTTCAGTTTATTATATTGTTTTCTTCTAGGTGTTTTACCCATCTATTCTTGATAATCTTCTCACAAATTTTGGCTACAGTGCTTGTTAGGGAGACTGGTCTGTAATTAGTTGGTTCTTCTTTGTTTCCACCTTTATATATTGGTACAATGTTGGGGGAAAAAGCTTTTGGTGTATGTATGTATGTATGTATGTATGTTTTGTTCATTAGTTCTTCTTTACATTCTTTTAGTATCCAGTTTGAAATTCTGTATGGACCATATGATTTCCTAATGTCAAGGTTCCTGTCATCCAGGAGGTGCCAAGATAAGAGGGAGGGTAGAGGGTGGAGGTGAATGGAGTGTATTGGGGATGGAATGGGTGGGAATGGTTTTTATGCCTTTGTTTTTTGGGTACCTCCCTTGTAAGGGGGAAAAGGCCCTTGGTGTATGTATTTCAAACTCTTGTAATATATGATCACTCTTCACAATTGATGTCTTGTATTCAATTATGTCTACTATTTCAGGTCCTGACATGAATAATAAATCTAGTCTTGACGGTTCTTCATTTTTTCTAAATCTAGTTTTTTCTTTTACCCATTGTGTCATTGTATGTTCATGTTGCTATCTTCAGCTCTTATTGAGATCATCTCTACCCCATTCTCTCCCTATGTAACTTTCGTTACATTTAAGTTTTTCTTAGCCAGGAACATGACTCCACCTTGTTTCTCCTCCCTATTTCTAAGCCAGTGATTATATAATCCATGACCAACACTGGTACTATTGGAACCTTGGAACCTTCAATTTTGTCTCCACAATTCCCATTACATCTGGTTTTGCTTCTGACAGGTAATCTTTTAGTTTGTTTCACCCTAAGATAATCTATGTATAAGCTAATTTTAATTTGCTATTCCCTCCATCTCATTCTCTGAACCTTTTTTTTTTTTTTTTTTTTTTTTTTTTTTTTTTTTTTTTTTTTTTTTTTTTTTTTTTTTTTTTTTTTTTTTCTCCTTGAATATACCATTTTTTTTAGTCTCATATCAACACTCCAATAGAACTGTGGTATCTTGGTATCCTTTCTTTTCTCTTTGTTTTCTTTAGCTTCATTTCTTAATGTCTTAATTTTTTCTTTTTCCTCATCCTTCACTGGATGGATGGCTCAACCTCGTTCAGAGCCGCTTGGAGTTTGGTTTGACAGACGGTTTGACATCCCCAAACTCCAAGCGGCTCTGAACGAGGTTGAGCCATCCATCCAGTTCACCTTGGAGTAAGAAATCAACGATTCCCTTCCATTTTTGGATACCCTTATTATCAAACATGATAATTTTTTAAAATTTACAGTCTACAGGAAACCAACCAATAAGGACGATTTGACTCACTTCCTATCCCACCATGACCTCAGTATTAAAAAAGGTGTAGTCATAGGTTTCTACCTCAGAGCTCTCAGAATATGTAGCCCTGAATTCTTAGAGGACGAGTTTAGGCACATAAAGGAGGTTTTTCATAAATTAAAATATCCAGAGTGCATCATCCACCAGTGTAAGAAAAAGGCACTCAAAATAATGGAAGGGCGGGAACCAACAAAAGATCCAGCTAGGAGGCTTATCCTTCCAGCCAGCAGCGTCACCGCCACCCTCACCCGGACACTTGGGCGTTGCAACATTCAGGTAGTGGGCCAGTCCAGCAGAACTATCAAAGAGCTCTCAAGAAGGAGTGACAGCCAGGACGAGATGTGGGGAAAAAAACGCTGGTGTCTACCGCATACCCTGTGCTGGATGTGATAAAGTATACATCGGCGAGACCTCCCGTGACCTGAAGACCCGGATCCGGGAGCATCGCTACGATTCCCGGAACAACATCACCACCAACGCCTGTGTTATCCACCGGAACACCAACGACCACCTGATGGATTGGGATAACGCAGAACTTCTGTTTAGTGAACCAGACAGGATGAGGAGAAAATGCCTCGAAGCGGCCGCCATTCAAAGCTTCAAAACCATTGAGCAGAACAGAGGCATGTTTAACATCGCCCCTCCTATCATCCATCTGTTACCCGCATTAAATAAATGTATGAAATGTCCCCCTTAGTCCACTTCAACAAACTGTCCGAAATGTCCTCCTTTGTCTCCACCAAGTCCCACCCGTCCCACCCGTCCCACCCGTCCCCCTCCTCCCCCCTCCACCTACCACCCACCCCTCCCTGATAACCTCTCCCAGTTCCTTCCCTGTTGGCTTATATGTGCTCAGAGTGTGTGTCATGTCTGTACTTGAAAAAGCTGTAACAAGCGAAACGTAGTACCAATAAAGGTTTCGATCTCACAAGGTGTTTATTCTCACAGTCTTGTCGGCTTTTGCCATTGTGATTCATTTACTCACTTCTCTCAATCTACATTCTACCTCCACCTCCACTCCACCTTTTCCTGCCACATTTGCTCCCAAGTATTTAAAACTATCCACTTCCTCCAGTTGCTCTCCCTTAATGCTCAATTCCAGTCTGCTGCCACTTCCACCCCTTGTACATCTCATCACCTTACTTTTACCCACATTTATCTTCAGCTTTCTTCTATCACACACTCTCCCAAACTCTGTCACCAACTTCCTCAATCCCTCCTCCAATCCTGCCACAAGCGCAGTGTCGTCTGCAAACAACAGCTGGCTCACCTCCCACTTTTCTCCATTCTCTTTAACCATCTCCAATCCCTGACCCACCACCCTTGCATTTACCTCTTGCACAAACCCATCCATGTACAAGTTGAACAGCCAGGGCGACATAATGCATCCCTGACGAAGTCCCACCTTTACCTCAAACCACTCACTCTCTCCATTTCTAATCCTGACACAAGCTCTACTACTCTCATAAAAACTCTTGACAGCTCCTAGAAGCTTTCCTCCTATCCCGTATATCCGCAAAACCTCCCACACTGCCTTTCTGTCTACCCTGTCGTAAGCCTTTTCCAGATCCATAAATAGTAAATAATGATAAACTGGCAAGTAATGATAAATGGAAATCAAGCAAATAATATATAAACAGACAAATAATAACAAACAAATAATCAAATAATATAAAATAAATGGCAGTCATTACAGCATCTTGCTTAAATTTTTATCTAAACGAATCTTAAAGCTTCGAACTAAACTACATTGCACTGCCTCTGCAGGAAGTTTATTCCATTCATTAACTACACGGTTGGAAAAAGCTCTTTCTGCCCACTTCCAAATTATATCTATTTCCTGACAGTTTGAGACCATTATTTCTTGTCGAATTCTCATTCAGTGTAAGAATTTTGTCACTTTTGATGTCAATCCCGTTTAGAATCTTGAATACCTGTATCAAGTCACCTCTGAGTCTACGCTTTTTTAGGGAAAATAGAATCATATGTTTTAGCAGATTTTTGTATGATTTATTTTTTATATTTGAATCAGTTTTGTGGCTCTCCTTTGTATTTTTTCCAATCTGTCAATGTCTTTAATGAGATTTGGTGACCATACAGAAACAGCATATTCCAAATGTGGACGAACTAATGATTTAATATGAGAGATGGACTTTTGAAGTCAAAAGGTCGCGCAATCAGTCCTAGAATCTTATTTGATTTCTCAGAGGCTGAAATACACTGCTTAGATTATTTGAGATCGTTACTGATAATTACCCCTAGATCCCTCTCACTATCCACTTTTGTTAACGAATTTCCAAATAACTTGTAATTGTACTTACTGTTATTTTTACCTATGCGCACAACCTTGCATTTACTTGTGTTAAATTTCATTAGGCACTTTTCAGACCATTGCTGTCATTTATCTAAATCTTCTTGAATATCTAATTGACAGAAGTGATCATTTGCCATCCCGCACAATTTTGTATCATCAGCAAATTTGGAGACAATAGATTTTAGTTCGTGGTCTATATCATTTATATATACTATGAATAGAAGCGGCCCAAGAACAGAACCCTGAGGAACTCCACTCAACATTTTTCTATCTAGAAGTTTTGCCATATAAAACAACTCTGTTTTCAATCATTCAACCAATTTCTAGTCCAACTTAATAGGCTGTCACTTACCCCATGTGAGGCTAATTTAGTAAGTATACTTTAGATACACACTACATTGTAAATTAAGCATTCCAGGTGTCCACAAGCACTCCCCTGCCCATATATCACATCCTAGGTATTCTGTAATTATATCACTATTTAAATGTTTCTTTTTTTTAATAAGTATTTCAGGAGCTCTAATTAATGCCTGTTGTCACTGACGAACAATGCGTGCATTTACTTAGTTGTATTCTATGCTCGTGGTGTCCTGTCTTTGGTTCTCGCAACATCTAGTCCTTAATAAATTCATGTATGGTTCTTGCACACAATATTGTTTTATACAATTTGTTCTAGACATCCACCACTCTGTGTGGAAAGTTTTTTTTTCCCCTCCAGATCTCTTCTATAACTGTCCATGAGTTTCTTTTCATGTCCCCTTGTTTTCCTTCTATCCCAATTTGATAAGTCTTCTCCATCAAGGACTTCCATGCCTTTCATAATTCTATAAATGGCCAACACCTCTTTCTCTTCTTTGTTCTAGGGTTGGTAATTCCAGTTTAGACAATCTTTGCTCATATGTCAGTTTTGAAAGTGTTGGGGCTATCTTTGTCATTGCTCTTTGGATTCTTTATATTTTCCTTACATTCTTTTTTGTACTGGGTGTCCATAGTGTTGCTGTGTACTCCAGTCTTTGTCTTATCAGTGTGACTAGTATTTTCTTTACCATTTCTTCATCTTTATATTATCCTGATATTCTCTTTCTACTTTTTCCAAATTTTATTATACTACATTTCTCAATGTTGAACTCCACATACCACATGTGACTCCATCCCAAGACCTTGTTGAGATCTGTGTTGCAGTTCACAATCTTTTTTATACTTTAGTAATTTTGTATCATCTGCAAAGAAGTTCATGTAACATTCAAGTTATTCAACACCTTCATCCATGTCATTTACATGTAAAGCAAACATTATCAAAGTCAGTACTCCTGTAGGACTACACTTATCATTTCTTCCCAAGGAGAATTTTTATCTTTGAGCACCAGTCTTATTTTTCTTCCATGTAAGAAATCTTCCATCCATTTCAATAGTTTTCCTTGTGTACCTCTGGTTGTTTTGAGTTTTCTTAATAATTTTTTGTGTGATACTTTGTCAAATGCCTTTTGTAAGTCCAGGAAGGCACAGTCTGTCCATCAGCCCCTTTCTTGTATTATATCTGTTAACCTTGAATAGAAACAGATCAAATTTGTGGCACATGACGTTCTCTGTCTAAATCTGAATTGTCTCAGATTTAGTATATTGTTCTCCTCCAGATGTTTTGTCCATCTACTTTTGATAACTTTCTTACAAATTTTGGCTATTGTACTTGTAAGGGAGACCAATCCATATTTTGTTGGGTCTTCCCAGTTTCCCCCTTTATATATTGGTATGATAATTAGCATTTTTCTAGTCTTCTGGTACCTTTCCTTCTTTGAGTGAGCAATCTATTATCTTGTATATTTTGTCCATTAGTTCATCTATACATTCTTTTAGTATCCCGTATTTGTTTCTTTGTCACAGTTATTTCTCTAATTGGTGGAGATCTTTCTCCCCTTCCATCATCCCATTTGTGTATGTTTGCTTTAGTGAACACAGATTTGAAATGTTTGTTCATAATTTCAGTAATTTCTGTATCCCCTGTGTATTCCAAGTTCCCTTGATGTAGTTTTACTATTTCCTGTTTATTTTTTATTTTTTTAGTTTACCATTCACAGCTATGGAATAATTTAGGTTGATCTTTACCATTGTCTATTATGTCTTTTTCATAGTTTATTTTTTCTTCCCTGCGTATTTTTACATATTCATTTCTTAGGTTGATATATATAAACCTTAACAGGTTTTTTCTTTTTTCCATCTTTACTAAGCTTTATCTCATATAACTTTTGTCTCACTAAACTTTTTGTTATACCAGCACTTAATATACATCTTTTCCTGTTTTTATTTTGGTACATATTTATCCACTCCATTATAGATTTTCTTAAAAATTGTCCATTTCTCTTCCATCTGTGCTTCTTCATTATATAATTTTTCCCAACTCTCTTTTTGAAAGAACATTCTAAGTTTCCCAAAGTCTGTTTTGTTATACATCAGTCTTCCTTTTCAGTGTTTATTGTTTCTCCTCTAATATATTTCCTCATTTAGTTCAAGCTCAAGTAGTATATGATCACTGTTCCCAATTGGTGTCTTGTATTTAATTTTATCCACAATTGCAGGCTCTGATGTAAATATTAAATCTAGTCTCGACAGTTCTTTGTTATTTCTATATCTGGTATTTTCTTTTGCCCATTGAGTCATTGTGTATTTAATGGTCATGTCATTTTGACTTTATATTTTCTCAAGTGAGTTGCTATTATCAAGCCCTCGACAACTTGAGAAAAAAATTTGACATATTGATAATTTTGAAAAATGGATATCAAATAAGAGAGGACAGTTGTTAAAAGGAATGATATGCATGGTAATTTTTAATAGGAAAATTTGTGAAAGATAAATCTAATAGTAAATTTTTGGTGTAGGTGTTCAAAGAGATTGTATGCTGTATGGAGGAAGCAGCCAAATACTTTGTCTACTGAGTTATGTTTTTTTTTTTTTTTTTTTTTTTTTAATAATAAATGACTTAAAATTATCTTTTGACACTTTAAATTATCTTAATATACAGTCATATGATTATTGTAAAGCATAGTGCAGTAAAATAGGATTTAATTTTAATCTTATTAGCTTTTGCAATCATAGAAAATTTGTATTAATGATTTTATTATTATTTATTTATTTTTTTCTTTCTCTTCCTCTGCAGGTTTTTAATCTTCTCACTACTTCTTCCATTTGTCCATCGGGAGGGGGGAATATGTCAGCAGGCAAGGGATGCATTGCTGTTATGTATGGCCCTCTCCTCCTCTCATAGTGATGTTGGCCAATACATTGCAAAACACTCTGATTTCTGTCCAGTGAGTATGAAAATTTTTCAGAAAGTAGATTTTTTAGTTCACACAAGGCAATTTTATCCAGTGAATGAATGAACTGAAAATTGTATGATTGATTAGACCTTCAACAGAGTAAATTTGACCGACAGTGTGAACAAAGTTGATGAAGGATCACTGATGGAAGATTCCATAGTCTCATGGGATAGATTCCAAATAGTCATATCCCCACTGCCCATTTCAAAAACCCAACAGCTCTCATGAGTCTTGCAATTGGTACTAAGATCTCTTATTTTAACTGTTTTCAACCACCTTAACATAAGGAGAGATGACAACCAGGTACTACCCTTCTCTTTATTAACCAGCACCACAATGGCTTTGAATTTGGCTACCTCCCTAGCAAAGAGAAAAAGCCCTTGGTATAGGTATGTACCACAGTGGTTCCACCACAGGTCTATTGCCAGTGAAAGGGGTGTGTTGGACACACAAATGGAGGAAAAAGAAAGTCATCAAAAGGGCTGATGAACTTTTTGAATCAATGGCCATCCTATCCCGTTATGGGCCAGTAAACTAGGTATTTGCCATACATGACATCCCTGCAGTGCCTGGAGGCTGAGTGATGCACTGAGGTGTCTCCCTTGGGCTAGCAACACACCTATTTGAGCCTCTGTTCAGACCAGGACTGATAGCTCCTCTTGGGTCTTAGAGGCAAATCAACTGGGCTGCCTGACTTGAATCTTTGGATTGGATTAGATATAATATATCCTGAGTCAAGTAGATATTGCTTGGGCTGACACTACAGAGTCCATGGCTATCGTCTCCATGTTTCAAAGTGGTAGGTGTATATACTTTTCCACGACCCCTGGGAATATTGGGATAATATGTATACAGTATGCAAATCCTAGACTCACCTTGTTTGTCTTGGTGGTAGTTGGGGACATGGGAGGGTGAATCATAGAATGTGCACATAGCAAACATATTTGACACTCATAGTGGGGGTTATGGCCTGTCCTGTCAAAATCACCAATCTGGCTAAGTGGGTTCCCTGGGTGCTGCAAACGAGAAACAAACATGTCAAGCCAGACATGGTACATTCTCTCTTTCCAGATAATTGACTACTATTTTTACCAGCATAGCTCAGGAATTTTTTAATGTATATAGTAGCTTTCTCTGAGGTGAGAAGCCCAGGCTAAGGATAGATCACTAGTGAGAGCTACACCTACTTCTGGTTGGGTTGAACTAATGGGGTTCTCCTCACAGAAGAAACTGTGACCATATCCATATGACTATAGTACAGTTATAAAAGTTAGTCCAGTTGATGAGGGAATGATGCTGGTGAGGCTGAAGCATACCTTGGGCTTCATCTCTCTAATGGCAGTACTTGCTTCTCCTGAGGTGTGTGAACACCCTTTACCAGGCACTCATAGAAATAATAGATATGAAAAAAAATTAGTATGTTAAAATGTAGGCATTTCTATGACATTTCTACTTTTGAAAGTTTTTAGATTTGACCAATATTTATGTTACAAAGTTGCTTCAAAGAAGTATCCTGTGCAGGCTAGTTGCCTGATATATGGGAGACTGTGTACACCCCTCATGATCCTATGCAGGATGTTTGGTGTAGACATGATGTGTCGGAATAAAACATGCTTTCTCCACCACCATGCTTCCCATTCACTGGAAATCCTGGATTATCAATTGTAAAATAAGATATGAAAAAGAATAAAATAAGTGTGTAGTTTCCCTTTACTTTTGATTATAAAGCTGGGAAAAAGACAGTAAAAAGGAAGACAAGTTATCTTGCTTTTGCCATAAATGGTATCTTCAAAATAAAATTTTAAGATATTGGAAATAGATAAAAATAGAAGTTATTTCCATAGTACAAAAAAATACTATTAAAAAAAGCAATACTAATTTTTGTCTTACATGAAATGTTTTCTAAAAAAAAAAAAAAAAAAAAAAAAAGCCAGGTAATGGGTTAATCCTGAGATCAATCCATTTATGTTAGTATATGCCAATTTTAATTTTCTACACGCTCCATCTCATTCTCTGAACTTTTTTTTTTTCTTCTTCCTTGAATATACTATTTTTTCAGGCTCATATCTAACACTCTCCAGTAGAACTGCATTATCTCAGTCTCCGTTGTCTTCTAATTTTTTTTTTTTTTTTTTTTTTTTCTCTAGCTTCATTCCTTAACCCTTTAATGGTCACATGAAGAATTTGGGTGAATAAAAAAAAATTCAGGTATTTTTCTTCTTGTTTGAGATGTAAATAACTTTTACTGAAGACATTTTTCTGTGTACCTAATAGATATCATGCTGTGGGGCTCAACAATTTTGTTGAGTAAACCATTTACCGTAAAAATATTGTGCTCAGAGGCTCCACAAATTTGTTGAGCTGACCATTTACGGAAACTTCTCCAAATATTATTATTTTTTACCTATTCTAGGATATAGAAATAAAAAAAACTATTTTTGTGATATAATAATATATTTTCCTTATATTTTAAGAAATTAAAGCAACAAAAATCACAGTTCCATAATTAGACAAAACTTCTTTTTCTACAAAAATACATATCATTTGTATTGTTGAAAATATATAGAAATCTACTTATGATATTCAACAAAGCATATTTGCTTGTTCTTTAGGCTATGAAACACGTCACATTTTGAGCACTTGAATGAAGAAATTAAAGCAACAAAATTCACAGTTCCATTATCAAATAAAAAAAAAAAATCCACAAAAAATATATATAATTTGTAATGTTGAAAATATAGAAATATGCAGAAATCTTCTTTAGACATTCAACAAAGCACATTTGCTTATTTTTTTAGTCATAGAAACACATCACATTTTGAGCACTTGAATGAAGAAATTAAAGCAACAAAAATCACAGTTCAAATACAAGTTCTTTTTAAAAAAAAAATATATATGCATTGTTGAAAATATAGAAATATACAGAAATCTACTTAAGATATTCAACAAAGCACATTTGCCTGTTTTTTAACCCAAATTTGACGGGCCTGAGATGTTGTTGACGCATCTCACTCTCGGACGTCTTATCTACTTAACTTCCGCGCATAGCGGGGTTTCTGTATAAGGCCAGGGCCCTTCAGATTCACGAACATGTATTATTTATTATTGTGTGTTGTGATGTGTTCATATGAGAATAAAATTTGTAAGACATCCTAAATTTATGTAAGCTTGAGTTTGGTTGCTTATATTACTAAGAGAAGCTTCAACTACCTTGTTTTTTTTATTTTATTTATGTATATCAGGTTCCATCCTTTACATATATGTTTATGTAATAAATATAGTGATCACAAAATAATTTTTATTGAATTTACAAAAAGGAAAATAATAAAATTAGAAGCACCACATATATGCGGCAGCCCGTCCTCTGGTCCACTGGTGGTCAGTCTAGAAGACATGTCTGTGTTCTGCGTAGTTATTGAAGCACTTCCCTGGGCAGAAACCTAACTTACACTTGGCACACCAGTAGAAGGAGTCTTTTCTTGTCCCACTTTCTAAGCGACACTGGCGACAGCGTTTTCTTTTCTTGTCTGGGACTTCCGTCAAAAGATGACCTGGTCGTACACCTATAACTCCTGGTCCTGGTGATGGTGAGCGGCATCTGGTGTGATGAGGTTGAATAAGGTCTTCTATCAGCTCCAGCCTGTCATCCAGATGTGATTTGGTGCTTCCAAGTGCCCGGTGAATGAGATGAGTGTTCACAATGGCAGTGTCCAGCAGATGAAAAAATAACTTTATGTACCACTTGTTGGTTTTTCGCGGTACAGGGTACGATTGTGCCATTTGATCAGACAAGTCCACTCCTTTCATTCCTAGATTATAATCTAGGATGGCTTGTGGCTTGTGGCGTACCTCTCCCCTCCTGTTGGGTGGAAGGGGTTCCATGTTGTCTCTGTGCATTGTTGAGAGGATGTTTACTCTCCTCTTGTCCATCCAGGATATACATATCATGCCTGTAGCTGTTGACCGTGATGTTATCTCTCCTTTCTTCTTTACTACCATATCTTTTGGCATGAACTTTCTATTCATCCTTACTGTGCCAGCCACATTTGTTCGCCTTGCCTGGAGGTAGTGAAAAAGTTGTGGTGACGAATACCAATTGTCCACATACAAGTCGTATCCTTTGTCCATCATGTCAGCCTTCGTCATCAGATCAACAACTGCCCTCATAGCCACTGGATCATTTCCTGGTTCCTTCCCCATATAGACCTTGAAAGCTATGGTGTAGCCAGCAGCAGGACCATCACTGCAGCACAACTTGTATACCTTCAGACCAAACCGTGACCGCTTTGAGGGATTATACTGGACAGCATGATGTCTGCCACGATATGCCAAGAGACTCTCATCGACTGTCACAATTTTGGGGGATGTATAAACAGTCTTGAAGGTGAAGTCAAACATATCAATGATGTGCCTTAGCTTCCACAACTTGTCATTGTCCTTCTGAGGATCCATATTATTGGAGAAATGTATATTTGAGGCAATCATGGAGTATCGGTCCCTACTCATGGTCTCACCAAATATTTCGGAGTGCAGAAGTTTGCTTTTTGACCAGAAGTGCTGTGCATGCGGACGATTCTGCACTCCCATGAGAAGACGGAGACCTATGAAGGCCTTCATCTCAGTCTCGTCCACAGGTGTCCAAGGCTTCGAATGGGCATAGGCTTTGGGTGGGTTCTGGCTGGCATATGTGTTTGTCTCCTCAGCAAATCTTTCCCACATTTCAGGAGGGAATAAAGAGGAAAATACATCAGACACAGTGGAGTATCCATCCAGATCTTCATTCTGTACTCCTGGAGAACCAGAGAAAGCAAATCTCCTTGGTACGTTATTTTTCTTCTTCCACTGGAAACCAGATGTACCTGGTGCATTCCTGTCGTGCTCCTTCCTCACCACATTGGCTAGCGGCTCGTCCGAGTCTATTGATGAATCATGTATATTTACATAATCCAATTCTCCCCATTCTTCATCACTGCCCTCACTTGAGCTGTCCACGTCCTCAGGATCCCAGTCAGAATCGCCTACTTGTTGTTGTGTACCCGAAGTAGAGGGTACAGGTTGTTGTGTACCCGATGGTACAAGTTGTGTTCCACTTGCAGATGGAATGGCACGCCTTTTGGGTGATGGAGCAAGAGGTGCAGGGTCATCTTCGTCAGAGGATGATATACGCAAAGGGCGAGACTTGGAAGTAGGCCTTCTATGACTCGTAGGTCGAGAAGTTGAACGTAGAGAGGTTGAGGGCTGGCGAGGCATGTTAGCAGTTCAGAGGCCTGGCGAGAAACGACTTCAACCGGCTGAGTCTCGCCTTATATATAGCTCTATGGCCAATCATAGATAGCCAAGTGTAACATAATTTATTATCCAATCTCAGATCGTCTTATAAAATAATACATTTCAAATAAACCAATCAGAATGCGCCAATTCGGTGACATCATTCACCCCTCACCTCTATGGCCAATCATAGATAGTGTAACATAATTTATTATCCAATCTCAGATCGTCTTATAAGATAATATATTTCAAATAAACCAATCAGAATGCGCCAATTCGGTGACATCATTCACCCCTCACCTCTATGGTCAATCATAGATAGCCAAGTGTAACATAATTTATTATCCAATCTCAGATCGTCTTATAAAATAATACATTTCAAATAAACCAATCAGAATGCGCCAATTCGGTGACATCATTCACCCCTCACCTCTATGGTCAATCATAGATAGTGTAACATAATTTATTATCCAATCTCAGATCGTCTTATAAGATAATATATTTCAAATAAACCAATCAGAATGCGCCAATTCGGTGACATCATTCACCCCAGCCACCCCCCCTTGAGTAGGGGGGTATTGGAGTAATGAGGCGAAACTAATTATCCCCCCAGTCCCCCTCCCCTCTTACTTCAAATGGTAAACAAAGAACCTCTGGCCTTATAGGATAAAAAGACGCACATATGCTGAAGACCGAGAACAAGAGACAACACCGCATTTGTGCGTTCCCCGTGAATTTGGAACGTGGCTATGTAACGCATATATGCTGACACCCGATATCTTCAGAAATTTGCAAGTACCACATATATGCTGACCCCGAAATCTTGGAACAAAAGTGATTGCTGCACATGTGCGGCACCCGGGCAATTTGGGTTAAGCATAAGAACACATCACATTTCGAGCATTTAAATCCAGATACACACTTGGGACAGTGAACACAACGTCCCCTTGACTGAGCTGCTAACCCCATTGGCATTGGCCAGTGATCTAAGCAGTCATAACGAATGTCAGCAGATGGAGTTTTTACTTTTGCTCTTGCTTTCATGGTGTTACCCTTGCTTGGAGTGCTGCTTCTAGACAGCGGTCTTCCAATATTTACTTTCTTGTTTACCTTTATCAAGGTACTGGCTATTTCACAACGAAAATTCTTCAATGGCAAGACCTTCTCATTCAGCATCGCAGCTTCACATTTGTACAAAAGCCAAGCATTTGATGTAGAAACATCTAGAATGTAGCCAAATAGTGGAAGATACCACCTGTGTAACCTGAGTGGTTTCCTATACAAAGCCACTAGCATGTCAGAGAGGTCAATCCCCCCATATGTTTGTTGTAAGCCAGGACAATGGAGGGACAAGGGATATCAACTTTGGATTTACTTTCATTGTCAAACCTTTTGACAGAGCCTACAGGTTCAACTCCTACTGCATTACTTAGCAGTGTTACACATTTGTTGTCCTGCCATTTAACAGCAATCACATTCTCTGAGGAACTAAAATCATACTGACCTCTCCCTTTCTTCTTCATTTCATTATCTGACATCAGACGTGCACCCCAATTTCTGTTCTCTCTCACTGTACCAAGGGATTTGATACCTATCTTAGATTCTAGCTGTTTGACTAGCTTGTAACTGGTGAAAAAGTTATCACAAAATACAACAGATGACTTGGGGTCACTAATAGATCTGCTCAACACTAACATAACTTTTTCCCCAAGCAATAGCATTTTCTCATTTTCATTCAAATCTTCAGTACAAAAGGTTAGTGTTACCTTGGTACAAGAGCAGATCATGAATGATACCAGAAGAGCTTGACCTACAAAAGATTTTGGAACCCCATTTGTGTGGTTTATTTTTCATAAACTGTCTCACTTTTCCAGCTCGTGTACCTTTATAAGGAACCATTACTTCATCTACACTTTGGAATGCACTACTTTCTACTTTTTTGCATTGCTCACGAAACATTTCAAAAAGTGGCCTTATCTTACTAAATTTTTCCTCATTGTTCTGAGCATTATTATTATCTGTGAAGTGTACATATCGCTTCAGGCATTTGAATCTTTTACAACTCATGATATCACCAACTAAGGGGTAACGCAGAAGCATACTCCAGTAATCATCGGCTGCTGGTAAAGTAACACTGCAAGAAACTTTTGGATTTCATTGTCATCTGTTTGAATACTGTTAGTCAACACCTGTGTAAAGAACTGGGAAAAGTATTGATAAGGTGTCTTGAGATCATCTGGCTTGGTGAATTCAGTCTCTGTTGGATATATGTTATCAATATCCCTCTTCCTCCACTGTCGCTCTCGTGAGAAAGGCTCATTAGGATGCTCAAGACTAGGATCCACTACAACAATATTTGCTCTATCTACTTTACGTATTTTGGCACATGGTTTGGCTGGCTGCTGTGAAGGAGAACTTCTTTCTTGATGGGCTGGCATATTATGGTCATCATTTGTGTCTTCACTCTCAATTGAATCATTATGAAGATTAAAATCTGGATCAGCAACATCATCATCATCCAGGCCATCATCAGAACACACTGGATTATGTGGCACCACTGGCTGCAGATCCTTGTGTCTAGTCCCATAGAAAAATGCCTGATCCATTGTATAATCTGAGGAAGATATAAAAAATATTGTGAATAACAGATAAATGACAGTCATCCATGACTGAACACTTTTCTGAAACACTCTTCTACCCATATGTCGTACCATAATAGGGTAGCTCAACAAAATTGTGGACCAACAGTCAAACTCAACAATTCTGTTGAGTCACTCCTCCACCCATGAATTTTACCATATGAGTGCCGCTCAACAAAATTGTTGACCAATATTCAAACAGCTCATTATCTATCATAAACATCATAATTCAAACACAGCTTATATTCAGTTATAACCCTAACACCTAAATATATAGAAAAGAGCATAAAAAGAATCATAACGTACCTATATCACAGTCGAAATGAGGTAACAATTATGAAGAAAACGTGATGGAGCTGCAATGCTGAGAAGGTTTGTTTACACTGAAGAGGTCTCACACGCCAATGCCATCTGTTGCTTAACCTCTTCACTCCGGGGCACATCACACGTCTGGCAGCATTAGCTGCCCGACGTGCAATGTTTCGTCACAATAATCGCATTATAAAAAATAAAGTCAGTGCTCAATCATTCGTCCTCTTTCACCCGTGTATTTTGATAACCATAGAAAATATGATGAAGCCAGTTTAGAGAGAATGGAAGTTACGTAGGTACGACTACAATAAATATAATAAAGATGCCGACGTCGGCATCATCGCATACCCACTTGCTCCTCATGCTGCCTACGTAGGCGTAACCATATGGAAGTGGTTAATAGGTGCATTACACAATAGCTACAATATTGTTGAGCTGCCAGAACAAGGGTAATTCCTTCAGTGAATGCCTTTTAATAGTTTTTTGAATGGCTATAGTTGGCTCAACAACTATAGCCATTCACTTTCACTTTCCTTGTTGTTCATGTCTTTTTATCCATACATTCTTATAGTATTTGCTTCTTCCTAATTTTCTTGTTCTTGCTAAGATTTCTTCCACTGCCATTGTGACCTTAATTTGATCTTTAGTGGTCGACTTTTTCCTTCTAATACCCATTTTGTGCACTTACTCTATTTCTTGCTCATTATCCTGTATTACTTTTAGAACAGTTTTTACCAATTCTTTGTCCTCATTTTGTCTCAGAAACCAATTTTGGTTATGTTTTTCCATTAGACCATAAATCACTATACTTTTTTTTTTTTTTTTTTTCCTATACATATATATCATCTCTTGCTAGATTTTCTGTTTGTTTAATCACCTTAATAACTGCATCTTTGGCCCTCTCCTGCATCTGTTAATGAACTATTTCTTTGAAAATTACCTTATCTTCTTCATTGTCTTTTTCCCAATCATTCCTGAGTTGCTGGAATTCATTTTCTCCTATGCTTTTTCATGCTTCCACGGTCATTGCTTTAATTTGTTCATCTACCTCTTTCCTTATGGCTTCATTATTTGTGTTTTCATTATTTTTAAACCTCTTGAATTCACCTCTCAACTCAGCCAGTACTTTTTTAGTGCACTTATCTTTTCTTTTATTTCAGTGTTTACTTTTTTTTAAGTCAGTAACTTCTTTACTTAAGTCTTTATTCATCTTCCATAGATTGATTATTTCTTGCTTCCATGAATTGTTCATATTTCTCATGTCCCTCTCTATGTCTAAAATTCTACTAAAGAGTTTTCTTTTGTACTCACTGAATCCAGTAAAACTACTTTCATTACCATTGTCAAATAGAAACCTTTTGGTACCTCTTGGTGATCTCAAATCTAGATTTATATTTTGTTTCGCTCTTGCACCAGTAGCCAACTCTGAGTATCTGTTTACATTTGAATGCAATGAACAGCCATCTTAGGGGTTCTCTGACCTGTCAATATTTTCTTTCATTTTCTTTCAATTTCACACTTTTTGTGTTATGATTTAATGATTTTGGGTATCCACGAGCACTCCCCTTCCCATATATTACACCCTAGGTATTCTATAATTGTTGCAGTTAAGACGCTCAGTTATTAACGTATTTCTCAGGAACACCAGTTTATGTGTGTTGTCACTATGACAAACTTTGGGAGCACATTTTTCATCATTGTAAAGGTTGGGATTGTAATCATTCTCATTGTCAGCTACATTGTTCAAATTATTTCAGCAGTTAGGTTGTCATCTTCAAGTTGTAGGGAATCTATTGCTGCATATGCTGTTCTGAGAGCAGAACTGTCAGATGTAAATGTCATGGAGCATCATTTCAAGAGACAGTCACTATCATATTTCAGATGGATGTGGAAGACTTCATGAAAGGCTTGAGAGCTGAGTGGAGAACATAAAATGACAGAGGTGGAGAGACATTCATTACCTTGATTGTGGCAAGACAAGATTTATTTGGTGACCTGTGGAGTTTTCCTGCATGGGACACAGTGGTAGGGGAGTGTGAGCTCCAACCTGCCATGTATAACTTCCTTTATGACCAGAGGCTGATGTCCCAAGGGCCTGTTCAACCACATCTTGTGGTTTGTATCCATATAGTGTGAAATTGGTTGCTTTGGTTCCAGGAGCCAAGGGCTAATTCCTTTTGGGATTATGGGGGGAGTGAGCACTGGTCGCCATGGACAGGGTACCTTGCCCCCATGGGGGCTACTTGGTTTAAAAAGCAACTCCTCTTGATTCAAAAGTTTGTCTGGGATGGAGCTAAGACTTCCCTCCACAGTCCTTGCTAGCATGGATAGTTCTCTCTCCCTAAGTAGAGCATAGCAGGGGCTGAAGTCCCCTCTAGCCTTGTTCACCAGGTCATAGGTGTGGCATAGTATACAGTGCAGCGTAACACAGCTCAGTAAAGCATGACATGGTGATGCCCTAATCAGCTGTGACACCTCTCAACAACAACCCTTTCTGATAGCCAGCTACATATGAGGGTCAAGCATACCAGGCGTGACCACAGTGCCACATAGACACGAGTAGCTTCTCAAACAGGAACCCAGTAGGATAATGAAACTTGCAGGTAGGAGTGCAGACATTTGGAAGCATGATGATGTCTCAAGCACATAATCATGGCCAGAACATAGAGCTGCTAGGTAGAGTTGTAAATGATCTAGATTAAACATTTCTCAATGGCTTTGTCCTGCGAGGCAAAAGACATATGCCCTTTTGGTACCCTCACTGACAGATTCCCTTTAGACTTCTAATGTGCAACACGTGCCAATGTGTATTAGTTACTGATTAAAGTAGTTACTTAGTAACTTACTCTTTCACTGTCGACCCAACACAACATTGCTCAGTGAGTAGGATCAGGTCCTATGCGGCAGTGACAGTAGTGTGACGACACATGAATTGGTGGCATGTGTGTCAATGATACCAGGTGACAGTGTGCATGCTGGAATGTGATTGCAATGCCGTGCAAAAGTGTGACACTAGACAGTGAACACTATGTTATGCAACTTTGGTGAAGCGCTTTCGTAAACACGATGGTGATTTAGTGGTGTTGACATAGGGGCCTTTCATCCCACTTGCCTTGATATCAAGCCTTTCGGCAGAGCACTACCTGCCACAACTGTGACCTATATATGGAACAAAGCTGACATCACGGGACCCACCAGCTGACCCATGCAGGCCAAGCCCACCCAGTCTGGAGCAATTCACCATCCTTGGTGGCAAGTGACGTCAATGTGCCCATCCCCCCTATGCTCACACGAAATGTATCTTTGTGGGATGGTGGTGATAGCATCAGTCAGCTTGTAGCAACGATGCAAGATTAACAGAGAGAGGGTCATGACAGAAAAGAAAGTGGAGGCCCTCCAATCTTTCAAGGACTGCTACAGAAATGACAAGATTGGAGAGGCCCTACAATCCCTCATGGCTCTTTTCACCTATGCAATATTCCCTACACCTGGCCCGTTGACTTCTAAAGCCGCATAAGGGATAAGGCTGAGGAAGTAGACCTGTGCACTGGCAACCCTGTCACTTGTGCTGAGTCCAAGCTGAAGATGGTAATGCTCATGGGCATCAGGGATGAGGAACTCGTACAATGCCTCAGCTCCCTTACTGCAGATACTTCACTGAAAGAGGTTGTGACTGCTCACACGAGGCATCGAGATTAACAGCCTCATCAGTTCAGGATGGCCCAAGCCTATGCACCGTCTCAGCATACAAGAAGGCCTGATGCCAGGTGCGCACAACCTCATTGCAGCAGCCCCCCACAACATAACAGCCCTGCCAGTCCTGCGGCCACCAGCACGACCCCAGCAAATGCCAGGCCACATCACCTGTCCCACCTGCAAGAATAAAGGACACCATGTTCACACTCCTAAGTGCCCTGCCGGGGATGCCTACTGCCATGCCTGCAACAGAAAGGGTCACAGAAAATTACTGCATGTCAACTAAGGATCAGGACAAGAGCCACCATGATTCATCAAGTACCAGTGCTACTCCCCCTCCCACCGGGAAAACCGACAGCTGATGCCATGTGTCGTTATGGTGATAGGCACTTACCACTTAGGCAAATTGGATATGCCCAGAGCCAACTTACCACCACCGCCCCTACCGTCAATGTTCACAGCCGATGGATCCCACATGACCACTGTAGGATGCTTCTGGGCCATTTTGACACTCCACTAGTACCAAACCATTTTGGACATGGATTATATAATCATTGGCTTAGAAATAGGGAGGAGAAACAAGGTGGAGTCATGCTCCCGGTTAAGAAAAACTTAAATGTGACAAAAATTACATATGGAGAAAATTGGGCAGAGATGATCACAATAAGAGTTAAGAGACAATGACATGAAAAGCAGAAAGTTTGCAGTGATTTATGTGCCCCCTTAAAAATGGGGTCTTGGAGAGAGCAAGATTACTTCAAAATGTTAGATGATACGAAATCTTCATTAAATGAGATGGTGAAGGATGGAAGTAACACAGTACTCATGGGTGATTTTAATTGCCAAGAAATATGTCGGGAAGAGATGATAATGAAAGATGGAGAGGATCAATGGGGAAATGTATTACTCGACATGACTATAGAACATACAATGGCACAGTGGGTAAAGGAAAACACTGGATTTAGAAATAATGAAGGACCATTGAAACTAGATTTATTATTTACATCAGAACCTGAAATAGTAGACAAAATTGAATACAAGACACCAATTGTGAAGAGTGACCACATACTACTTAAGCTAGAATTAAAGGAGGAAATATATATAAAGAGGAATGAGAAACACAGAAAAGGAAGACTGCATGGTAAAACGGAGTTTGAGAAACTCAGAAAAAAAATTCTTAAAGTGAGCTGGGAAAAATTCTATAAGAAGAAACACAAGCGGAAGAAAAATGGATAATTTTGATGAAAATATATAAACAAGGAGTGGAGAAATATGTCCCAAAGCAAAAACAGGAGGTGTACATTAAGTGCTTGTTTAATAGAAGGTGCAGCGAAGCAAAAGATAGAAGAGACAAACTTGGAAGAGATGGAGAAAAGACAGGAAACCTAGAAAGTGGCATTTGTATGTTAAAGGAACAAATATGTAAAAATATGCAGGGAAGAAAAATGTTACTATGAGAAAGAGATGATAAAAAATGTAAGGATCAGCCAAAACTATTCTATAGATATGTAAATGGGAGACTAAAAAGCGAACAGGAAATAGTGAAGCTACACCAAGGGAACACAGAATGCACAGAAGATACTGAAATGGCTGAAGTTATGTGCAAATACTTGAAGTCAGGTTTTCACTAGAGAAAAAATACAACATCGGGTTGAAGGGAGAGAAGTGACCCCCCTTCCCCAATGAAGGAAATAATAGTAATACAGAAAGAAATAATGGATCAAATAATGAACCTTAATGTCAGGAAATCGCACTGCCCAGATGGAATAATGAATTGGATATTAAAAGAATGTAAAGAAGAAGTAGCAGAAAAAATATACAGCATAATAAGTTGCTCGTTCAAAGAAGGAAAAATGCCAGAAGACTGGAAGAAATGGAAAAATATCACACCAATTTATAGAGGAGGAAATAAGAAAGACCCAACAAATTACAGACCGGTTTTCCTTACAAGCACAGTAGCTAAAATTTGTGAAAAAGTTATAAAAAAGTAGATGGATAAAACATCTGGAGGGTAAAATACTGAATCTGAGACAATTCATATTTTGACAGGGAAGATCATGTACCACTAATTTGATCTGGTTTTAATCAAGACTACTAGATATAATACAAGAAAGGGATGGATCTACAAAAAGCTTTTGATAAAGTCCCTCGCAAAAAAAAAAAACTATTAAGAAAACTATTGGAATGGATGAAGGACTTTTTGCATGGAAGAAAAATGAGGGTAGTTGTTCCTTGAGAGAAGAAGCGAAGTTCAGATGAACAGAAGCCTGTTGAGAAAAAGCGGAGATTGTTTCTTTGCTTTATTGATGTGATTTGTCCAGGCTGTGTCCAGTTTTCAAGTCCTTCTACAGGCCTGATGACTGGGTCTTATAAGGGGGAACTTGGAAGAGTTGCCAACAAAGAAATACATACAATGGTTTAAATTACGTGGAGCCAATTTGGTCTGACTGGAGTTGAGCTAAGGCTCAAATATTTGCTAATAAGTACATACATACATACATACATATACCAAGGCTTTTTCCCCCTTCCAAGGGAGGTAGCCAAAAAGGGAAAGGCATAAAAACACTCCCACCCATTTCATCCCCAAATACACTCCACACCCCTCCCACCCTCCCTCTCATCTGAGCACCTGAGTACTTAATTTTAACCCAAGTTTTATATGTGCAATCTATATTCAAGTGGACAAACCATTGAAAAAATATAAATGATTAATACTGCTGTCTGTGTTATCATGCATCAACTGTTGTGTGAAGCGGGCAGCGTGGGCTGGCAGGTAATCCAGAGATAATTTCTCTTTGACCCTGCTTGACCTGAGAGATGAGGTCTTGAACGGGGTCAGTACACCAACTCTCTTCATGCATATGTGCATCCATGTGCACTAGTGCTGGTTGGTATGCATGTAGATTGTTGATATGCAAATGCATGCAAGGTGCTGGTTGGTATGCATGTAGACCGTTGGTATGCAAATGTGTGTAACAATTGAAAAATAAATCATCCACATAAAAAGACTATCAATTAAGGAAATAAAGAAATTGTCTGATTTTGGAACACTTTCAGCCAAAAAAAATTCCCGGGAAAAGGGTTAAGTGTGGAGAGTTTGTAAGATCTGTGGGAAGTTTTCACCTACCCCTGTATTGTCTCATGTTGGTGAAATGGTGGCTGATCTCAAAGAAGTTACTAATATAATTGCAGATCACTATGCAGGTGTTTCCAAGAAAGATCCCAATTCACCAGTGGCACATCATTAACCCCTTCCATACGGTGCCGCACATGTAGGCGTCATGGACTTAGATCTCGGTGGCAGCAGCCAATGCCAGCCGTACGACGTGTCGTAATAATACTCGCATCATAAAATATAGTCACCGCTTATATCGATCGTTCTCTCTTCACCCGTGAATTTTGATAACCATAGAAAATGCGATTACAAAAGAATTAGAAAGAATGTCATTATGGAGGGGCGACTACAATAAATATAATCAAGACGCCGATATGGCAGCCTCGCGAATACACTCGCTCCCCATGACGCCTACGTGTGCGGCACCGTATGGAAGGGGTTAACAGCATTTGGAATCCTATAGAATTAACTTTACCTCTAAGAAGGAATTTTAATATGTGCTGTTTTCCATCTCAGAATTAAGATAGCTCTATCACATTGCAGCAGGTTGTCACCAGGCCTTGATGACATCCCATATGCCTTTCTACATCACATATCAGATAAGGCATATTCTTTTTTTATTAGACCTTGTCAACTTTATTTGGAACATGAGAGACTTCCCTTATTCTTGGGGTGCTGCCATAATCATCACAATCCCAAAACCTGGAAAAGACCATCAGTTGGCAAACAGCTATTGCCCCATATTCTTAACTTCTTCCACCTGTAAACTGATGGAAAAGATGGTAAATGTCAGACTTGTATGATAGAGGCAATTACCTATCACCTGTTCAATATGGATTTTGAAAAATGCTGTCTATAATTGATCCTCTTCTGCCCCTTGAATCCTCTGTTTGCGAAGTATTCACAAATAAACAACATTTAAGTACATTGTAAACAGACTGATGGAAAAACCAGCAAGATTTAAATTGTACAATGAAGACCCCTTTTCCAGTTTTGGTAAGTACGAAAAAATAAATTATGAGTCAAATCATAGACATGGAAAGGGAAATGAGTAACAATAGAAAATGGTGGGAAAATGAATTCACTGAATTAAGGAAGGAGATTGTAGCCCAAGCTAACAATGAAATATCTGATCTGAAGAAATCAAACTCTGAACTTATGGATAAAATTCACTGAATTAAGGAAGGAGATTGTAGAACTAATGGAATGTTTAGCCCAGGCTAACAAGGAAATATCCGATCTGAAGAAATCGAACTCTGAACTTGGGAATGAACTCAAGATAATGAAAAATTATATAATAGAAGTTAAATGTGAAAATGAAAATGTGAAGATTAATGATATTACCCATAGTGAGGAAAAAAAAAGGTAAATAACAAATGCAAGAAATGACTGAAAATTTTGAGGAAAACTTAGGTGAGGAAAGTATGTAAAAGATTAAGAAATGGAATGAAAACAGAAAATGAAGAAATTGCCTTTAAAGAAATAGTACAACAACAGATGCAGGAAAATGCAATAGATACAATCATTCAAGTAATTAAAGAAAAGGCAAATTGGGTTAGAGATACAGTGGATAGAAAAAATGTGGTCTGGTGAGGTACATGAGAGGAAAAGCTAAAAAAAAAAAAAAAAAAAAAAAGAATCAGCAGTATCATTTTTAAAAGAAATACAAGTGGCCTATACTAACTTTGACAGATTAATCTCAGGATTGAATGAACTAAATGATGACCTGACAGGTGAAAAACTAGACATAATGGGAATTGTGGAGATGAAATTAAGCGGTCCAATACCACCTAATAGTGTTGGACACAGGTTATATAATTATTGGATTAAAAACAGAAATGAGAAACGGAGGAGGAATCATGTTCTTGGCCAAGAAAAACTTGAATGTGATGATGGTTACTAAGAGTAAAAACAACACAGAAATGATAATGATGAAAGTCAAAGACAGAGATATGAAAAGTAGAGAGTTTGTGGTGACTTATGTGCCCCCAAATATGTGCTCTTGGAAAGAGAATGAACATTCATAAATGTCAGAAGATACAAGGCATTCATTAAACAAGATACTAAAGGATGGAGGTAACCTGGTACTTATGGGAGATTTTAACTGCAAAAATATGTTGGGAGATGACAGTGAAGGGCAGAGATGACCTATGGGGAAATGTATTACTGGATATGACCATGGAACATACAATGACACAATGGGTTAATGAAAATACCAAATACAGAAGCAATGAAGAACTGTCAAGTCTGGATTTAATATTTAAAACGGAACCTGAAATTGTACATAAAATTGAATACAAAACACCATTTAGAAAAAGTGACCACATACTAGTTGAGGTTGAACTAAAAGAAGAAACACTAGAAGAAGAAACACATATGGAGAGAAATGAAAAGTACAGAAATGGAAGATTGACGTACAACAAAATGGACTTTAGAAAACTAAAGAAATTCTTTCAAAATGCAAATTTGGAAAATTTTTACATTGAAGAGACAAAAGTGGAAAAAAAATGGGCACTCTTGATGGAAAACTATAATTAAGGAGTGAATAGGTATGTACCAAGACAAAAACAAGAGAGGGTGTACATCACATGCTGGTTCAATAGAAGATGCTGTGAAGCAAAAGATGAAAGAGATAAAGGCTTGGAAAAGATGGAGAAAAGATATAAAAATAAACTGGAAAATGGCAAATATATATACATATATACCAAAGCCTCTCTTCCCCCTTACACGGTAGGTAGCGAAAACACAAAGGCACAGAAACCACTCCCACCCATTCCATCCCTATTGTCTATTTATTTCTCATGCTCCCTCACCTTCCATCCCCCACCCACTCCCCTTCATGCATCACAGCATCATCCATACACAACCCTTCTCCATTCACCCCTATCTTCTGTCCTCTCCTGTCCTTCCTCAACATTCCTCTCTTTCCCAATGCCTGTTTTACCCCATCCATCCATCTCATCCTAGGTTGCCCCCTCATGTTCATTCCTTCCACCTCTGCCTTCCACACCTCTTTTTACTAGTCATTCATATATTGGATACAAATTAGGACAAGGGAATTGCATGAGAGGTACAAAGTAAAGAGAAGGGAAGTTAAGTATAAGATAAATGAAGCAAAGAGGAGAGCAGATGTGAAATGGGGTAAGAATATGACAAAATTTTGAAAGTTATGAAAAGATGTTTTGGAAAGAAATTAAAAGAGGAAGAGGAGGAGAATCAGGTAGAGAAGAAAAGGTAAAAGGTGCAGATGGAGAGATGATAATGGAAGAGAAGGTAGTGAGAGGGAGGTGGGGAGAGTATTTCAGGGAGTTGCTAAATGTAAAGGAGCATAGGGAGGGAAAGGTAGTTGCAGTGGGAAGTGCTAAGAAAAGGAGAGTGATGAGTGAGGAAAATGGAGGAGAAATAGGGAAGGATGAAGTGAAAGCAGCTGTTAAGATGATGAGAGCAGGTAAGGCACCTGGGTTGGATGGATGCCATGCAGAATGTGTGAAGAAAGGAGGTACAGTTATGGTGGACTGGCTGGTAAGGTTATTTAATGTTTGTTTAAGAGAGCGTAGAGTGCCAAAGGACTGGAGGAGTTCTACTTTACAAGGGAAAGGGGGACAAGTGTAATTGTAGTAGTTTCAGAGGGATCAGCTTGTTGAGTGTAGTTGGGAAGGCTTATGGGAGGGTCTTGATTGAGAGGATTAGGAGAGGAACAGAGGGAGTACCTAATTGATGAGGAAGAGTGTGGTTTTAGGACAGGTAGGGGTTGTGTAGATCAGATTTTTGTGGTAAGACAGATATGTGAGAAAGTTATAGGAAAGGTAAGGATGTTTTTTTGGCTTTTATGGATCTGGAAAAGGTTTACAACAGGGTAGACAGGAAGGCACTGTGGGAGGTTATGCAGATATATGGAATAGGAGGAAAGCTGTTAAGAGCAGTTAAGAGTTTTTACAAGAGTAGTAGAGCTTGTGTTAGGATTAGAAATGGAGAGAGTGAATGGTTTGAGGTAAAGGTGGGACTTCGTCAGGGATGTGTTATGTTGTCCTGGCTGTTCAATCTTTACATGGATGGTTTGGTGCGAGAGGTGAATAAAAGGGTAGTGGGTCAGGGATTGGAGATGGTTATAGAAAATGGAGGAAAGTTTGAGTAGGTGTGTGAAATAAGGAAGCTGAAGATAAATATGGGCAAAAGTAAGGTGATGGGATGTACAAGGGGAGAGAGTGACAGCAGGCTGGAAGTGAGGATTAATGGTGAAAGACTGGAGGAAGTGGATAGTTTTAGATACTTGGGTGTGAATGTGGCAGGAAAGGGAGGAGTGAGGGTGGAGGTAGATTGTGGATTGAGAGAAGTGAGTAAATGCCTTGGTGGATTAAAAAGTGTAATGAGAAATAGACATTTGGGAATGGATGCTAAGAGGAGGTTATATGAAAGAGTGATTGTGCCAACAGCACTATACGGGGCAGAAACATGGAACATTAGAGAGGAAGAGAGAAGGAGTTTGAATGTGTTTGAGATGCAATGCCTGAGAAGTATGATAGGGGTTACTAGGCTAGATAGAGTGAGAAATGAGGAGGTGAGGAGAACAGAGGTGGAAAGGGAGCTGGGAGATAGGGTTAATGAAAGAGTATTAGGATGGTTTGGACACATGGAAAGAATGAGTGAAGAAAGATTAGTAAAAGAGGCGTGGAAGGAGTGAATATGAGGGGCTGTCCTAGGATGAGATGGATGGATGGGGTGAAAGGGGCATTATAAAAGAGAGGAATGTCTGTTGAGGAAGGACGGGAGAGGACAGAGGATAGGGGTGAATGGAGAAGGGTTGTGTATAGATGATGCTGTGATGCATGAGGGGGAGTGGGTTTGGGATGGGGGGTGAGGAAGTATGTATGAGAAAAAATTTGACACAGCCCAAAGGGATTTCTCCCCATCTCCTTTTCTGCATGAGGGGACGTAGAGGGGGGTCGCCAAATTTATGAAACGGCCTTGCTGTGGATGTGCTGTGTCTTGCGACATTGCTTCTGACCCAGGGGAGTGGACAGGATGCAGGGATGACCCGTCATCCAGGAGGTGCCAAGATAAGAAGGAGTGTGGAGGGGAGTGGAATATGTAGGGAATGGAATGGGTGGGAGTGGTTTCTATGCCTTTATCTTATTGGCTACCCCCCGTGTAAGGGGGAAAAAGCCTTTGGTATATGTATGTATGTCTTCACTCATTCTTTCCATGTGTCCAAACCATACCAATACTCTTTCATCTACCTTATCTCCCAACTCCCTTTCCACCCCTGTTCTCCTCATATCATTTCTCACTCTATCCTAGTAACCCCTGTCATACTTCTCAGGCATTTCATCTCAAACACATTCAAACTCCTTCCTCTTCCCCTCTTATGTTTCATGTTTCTGCCACGTACAATGCTGTCAGCACAATCAGTCCATACGCATTCGAGCTACGGAACCTTAAATATCTCTTTGTGCTCCGCAGAATAGGAAAATTTTTGGTTATACAACAAAAGGAAGCCTGGTTTTATATTTAATGTGAGGGGAGCAACTGTGGGTGTCCACAATGAAGTCACTGCAGTGCTAGTGAGATGTAATGAGAGAAAATGAAGGTAAACAACGATAAGTTTGAATCGAAAGATGACTTGACAGCAGAGACATCTAGGGGCACCACATGGAACTAGGAAAGAAATTGTAGAATTAATGGATTGCTTAGCCTAAGCTAACATAAAGATTTCCAACCTAAGAAAAACAAACTCCGAACTAAGAACTGAAAATAAGGTAATGAAAAATGATATAATAGAGGTTAAGTGTGAAAATGAAAAGAGGAAAATTAATTATACTACCAATAGTGAAAACCTAAAAAAAAGAGATAAATAACAAAACACAAGAAATGACTGAAAGGATTGAAGAAAACTTAGGTGAGGAAAGTATGCGAAAGATTAAGAAAAGGAAGAAAACAGAGAATATGAAGAAATTGCCTTTAAAGAAATAGTTCAACAACAAATGCAGGTAAATCCAAAAGATATAATCATTCAAGTCATTAAAGAAAAGGAAAATTGGGTTAGAGATACAGTGGATAGAAAAAATGTATTGTGGTATATGGACTAAGGGAAAAACATGGTCTGGTGAGGTACATGAGAGAAAGATAAGAAAGAAACAGCATTAGCAATCTTAAAAGAAATTAAGGATGGTGACTGGAAAGTAGAGAAAGATATAGACAATGTGTATAGGATGGGACATTATTCTAAAGATAAAACCATGATCACAAATGGTAGTAGAAGACATATTAGAAAAAGCAAGTTGGCAAGGAGTGAACATTACAATAAGATATGGATATGGATATGCACCACCCCATCATGCATTGAACAGCCAGGGCGACATAACACGTCCCAGATGAAGTCCCACCTTTACCTCAAACTATTCACTCTCTCCATTTCTAATCCTAACACAAGCTCTACTATCGTAAAAACTCTTGACTGCTCTTAACAGCTTTCCTCCTATTCCATATATCTGCAATACCTCCCACAGTGCCTTCCTATTTACCCTGTCATAAGCCTTTTCCAAATCCATAAAAGCCAAAAAAACATTGTTACCCTTGCCTATAGCTTTCTCACATATCTGTCTTACCACAAAAATCTGATCTACACAACCCCTACCTGTCTTAAAACCACACTGTTCCTCACCAATTACTCCCTCTGTTCCTCTCCTAATCCTCTCAGTCAAGATCCTTCCATAAGCCTTCTCAACTACACTTAATAAGCTAATCCCTCTGAAACTACTATATTCACACTTGTCCCCCATTCCCTTGTAAGGTGGAACTATACAGGCACTCCTCCAGTCCTCTGGCACTCTACCCTCTCATAAACAAACATTAAATAACCTCACCAGCCAGTCCACCATAACTGTACCTCCTTTATTCCGACATTTTTCATGGCATCCATCCAATCCAGGTGCCTTACCTGCTCTCATCTTAACAGATGTTTTCACTTTATCTTTCCTTATTTCTCCTCCATTTTCCTCACTCATCATGGTCATTTTCTTAGTGTTTCCCATTGCCACTACCTTTCCCTCCCTATCCTCCTTCACATTTAACTCCCTAAAATACTCTGCCCACCTTCCTCTCACTGCCTTCTCTTCCATTATCATCTTTTCATCTGCACCTTTTACCTTTTCCTCTCTACTTGATTTACCTCCTCTTTTTTTTTTTTTTCCAAAACATCTTTTTAATACTTTCAAAATTTTCTGTCATACTCTTACCCTATTTCACATTTGCTCTCCTCTTTGCCTCCTTAATCTCATGCTTTACTTCTCTTTTCCTTGTACCTCTCATACAATTCCCTTGTCCATATTTGTAACCAATCTATGAAAGCCTCCTTCTCTTCTACACTCACTACCCTTCCTTCTATTTCCTCCCATCCTCCTTGTTCCACACACCATCTCTGCACACCTTATGACTCCCTCTTTGAACCATCCCCATTTCTCCTCCAGTCGTAATTCTACTCTATCCTTCACTTCCTCCCACTCCTCTCTCAGCTTCTTCTTATACTCCCTCTCCTTTTCTTTCTCATTTAAGCAGTTCACTCTAAGTACCTCCCTACCTTCTGCCCTTTTCCTCCTTCTCCACCTATTCTCCACTCTCAACTTGCCTTCCAGCAGAAAATGATCTGATATTCCCCCACTCTCTCTCCTTAGAACATGTACATCCTTAACTCTTCCTACCATACTCTTGGTCACCACTATATAGTCCATTAACGCTCCATCTACCACCCTTCCATCCACCACCCTCTCCCATGTGTACTTGTGCTTGAATTTCTTCCTAAACACTGTATTTGCTATCATCAACTCTCTAAACACATCACCATCAACTCCCCACCACAATTCTTTCCTGGAACTCCACATTTCCCAATCGCTCTGTCTATTGATTAATTTCCTACCCTAGCATTAAGGTCTCCCAATACAACTACATTGACATTTCTTCCTAATCTCTCTATGCACTCATTTAAATCCATTCAAAAAGCCTCCCTTTCCTCAATGGTCTTCTCACTACCAGGTCCATATGCACTTACAAAGACCCACATCTCCCCAAGCTTCAGCTTCATCCTTATCAATGTTGAAGAATACTCCTTCCACTCCTTACATATCGCTTCACTTACTAGTATAGCCACCCCTTCTCTCCCTTGTCCCTTCTTCACTCCAGAGAACCTCCCAACTACACTCCCAAACTCACACTCACCCTTCCCTCTCAACTTAGTTTCACTCAGTGCCAACACATCCATCTTTCTTCTCTCAAACATACTACCTATCTATTCCTTTTTACCCTCATCTGTACCACATCCATGCACAATAAAAGACTCAAACCTTAGGGTATTGGTTGGAAAACTCCGAGACCCTCATATGCATATACTTTTTTTAGGAGTGTCCCCTGTGGGGCTACAGGTAGAAAAGACATTATAGAAAAAAGCAAAGAGAATTCCAAACTATACTATAGATATGTGAATGGTGAACTTACAAATAAACAGGAAATGGTGAAACTACACCAAAGAAATTCAGAATACACAGAAGATCTTGAAAGGACGAAATCATGAATAATCATTTCAATTCAGTTTTAACTAGAGAGAAGGTACAGGATTGGGATGAAGGAAGTGAAGTGCAATCTCCCCCCATGAGTGAAATAATAATAACAAAAAGAAATAATGGAGTAATTAACAAACCTTGATGTTAGGAAATTGCATGGCCCGGACAGAATTGCAAACTCCTAATGGACAGAATATATAACATAAGTTGCTCACTTTAAGAAGGAAAAATACCAAAGATTGGAAAAATGCCAACATTGTACCAGTATATAAAGGAGGAAACAAGGAAGAACCAACTAACTATAGACTGGTTTCACTAACAAGCATTATAGCCAAAATTTGTGAGAAAATTATCAAGAATAGATGGGTAAAACACCTGGAAGAAAATAATATAATAAACCCAAGACAAATTGGATTCAGACAGGAAAAATCATGTATCACAAATTTAATCTGTTTTTACTCAAGACTGATAGATATAATACAAAAAAGGGATGGATGGGCTAATTTTGCTCTCTTGGTCTTAGAAAAATCTTTCAACAAGGTACCACACAAAAAATTATTTTAAAAAATTGGAAAATATAGGAGGGATACAAGGTAACCTATTAAACTTGATGGAGGATTTCCCGAATGGTAGAAAGATGAGAGTAGTAATCAGAGAAAAATATTCAGGGTGGAAGGAGGTAATTAGTGGAGTTCTGCAAGGATCTGCATTGGCTCCAATAATGTTTCCTATTTATGTGAATGACATGGATGATGATGTGGAATGTTACTTGAGCTTCTTTGCAGATGACACTAAATTGTTGAGGAAAGTAAAAATCATAATGGATTGCGAATCATTACAGGAAATCATGAATAAGGTTTGGAAGTGTAGTCAGAAATAGGAAGTGGACTTTAACATTAGGAAGTGTAGCATAATTGAGTTTGGAAAAAGTAGAAATAGAATATCAGGACAATATAAAATTGGAAATAAGGAGATAAAGAAAGTGGGACCTGAAAAAGGTCTGGGACTAATTATCTCAAATGACTTGCTCTGATAAACAAATAAACAAAACTGTCAGGGAATCCTATGATTTGCTAAGATCAATAAAATCGGCGTTTACCTATTTGGACGAAGAAATTATTAAAAAAAATATTAGTCACCTTCATAAGGCCTAGACTAGAATATGCAGCCACATTCTGGTCACCCAGTACCAAAAAGAATATAAAAAATAATTGAAAGAATCCAGAGAGCAACCACAAAAATGGTTCCAGCACATTCAAACTCCTCATATGAGGAGTATGAGGAGAGACTGGCTAAATTGGAGTTACTAACTTTGGAGCAAAGAAGAGAGGTGACCTACTGACCGTCTATAGAATCCTGAAGGGCACAGAAATACTCAATAGAGAGGACTTGTTAAATTGGGACAAGAGAAACACAGAGGACATGGAAAGAAACTCAAAAAAGATAGTTATAGGAGAGATCTGAAGAACAGTTTAACACACAGAGTGGTGGACACTTAGAACAAACTGGACAAAAAATTGTGTGTGCAAAAACCATTCACAAATTTAAGAGCAAACTAGACACTGGGAGATACTAAGGCGGGACACCACGATTGTAGCTCCCCTTCCCATAAAATACAATTAGGTAAGTACAATCTCCTCTTAGCATCCATTCCCAAATGTCTATCATTACTTTTTTTAATCCCCCAAGATATTTACTAGCTTATCTCAATCTCTCAATCTCACAGCCTTCTCTTCCATTATCATCTCTCCATCTGCACCTTTTACCATTAGCTTCTCTATTTGATTTGCCTCCTCTTCCTCCTTTAATTTCCTTCCAAAACATCTTTTTTTTACTTTCAAAATTTTCTGTCATACTCTTTCCCCATTTCACATCTGCTCTCCTCTTTGCTTCCTTTATCTTATGCTTTACTTCTCTTTTCTTTGTACCTCTCATATGACTCCCTTGTCCTAATTTGTAACCAGTCTATGAAAGCCTCTTCTCTTCAACACCCTTCTTTGTTTCCTCATCCCACCACTCACTACCCTTCCTTCTATTTCCCTCTGTCCTCCTCATTCCACACACCATCTTTGCACACCTTACGACTCCTTCCTTGAACCATCCCCATTCCTCCTCCACTCCTAGCTCTACTCTATCCTTCACTCCCACTCCTCTCACAGCTTCATCTTATACTCCTCCTCCTTTTCTTTCTCATTTAAGCAGTTCACTCTACCTCCCAACCTTCTGCCCTTTTCCTCCTTCTCCACCTATTCTCCACTCTCAACTTGCCTTTCACCAGAAAATTATCTGATATTACCCCACTATCTCCCTTAGAACATGTACATCCTTAATTCTTCTTACTTTACTCCTGGTTACCACTATATAGTCCATTAACACACTGTCTACCACCCTTCCATCCACCACCCTCTCCCATGTGTACTTATGCTTGACTTTCTTCCTAAACACTATAGTTGCTATCATCAACTCTCTTTCTAGACACATCTCCCATCAACTCCCCACTACAATTTTTTCATGGAACTCTATACTTTCCAATCTGTCTATTGGTTCATTTCCTACCCTAGCATTAACCACTTCCATACGATGACGCCTACATAGGTGTCATGAGGAGCAAGTGGGTACGCGATGATGCCGACGTCGGTGTCTTGATTATATTTATTGTAGTCATACCTGCGTGACCCTGATTCTCTCTAAACTGGCTTCATCATATTTTCTATGGTTATCAAAATTCACGGGTGAAAGAGAACGAGCGATTGAGCAGTGACTTTATTTTTTATAATGTGATTATTATGATGCAACATCGCACACCTGGCAGCTAATGCTGCCAGATGTGCGATGTGCCCCGGAGTGAAGAGGTTAAGGTCTTTCAATACCACTACATTGATATTTTCCCCTAATCCCTCTATTCACTCATTTAAATCCATCCAAAAAACCTCCCTTTCCTCTACGCTCTTCTCACTTACACTAGAGTATGCTGCAACACATTGGGCACCTAGCACAAAAAAGAACAAACGAAAATTAGAAAGAATCCAAAGAGCATTGACAAAAATGGCACCTACACTATCAAATTTGACATACGAACAAAGATTGGAGAAATTACATCTATCAACACTGGAACAAAGAAGAGAAAGAGGTGATTTGTTGACCATTTACAGAATTATGAAAGGGATGGGAATTCTCGATAGAGACAGTTTATTATAATGGGACAGAAGAGAAACAAGAGGACATGAAAAGAAGCTAAAAAAGGACAGTTACAGAAGAGACCTGAAAAAGAATAGCTTCCCACATATAGTGATTGATGTCTGGAACAAACTAAATGGAGAAACAGTGAGTGCCAAAACTATACACGATTTAAAGAATAAACTGGATGTGGAGAGATACGAAAACGGGTCACTATGAGCATAGCTCTCGTCCCGTAAAATACAACTAGGTACAACTAGGTAAATACATCTCCCCAGCTTCACCTTCATCCACATTAACCTTGAAGAAACCTCCTTCCACTCCACTACATGCGTACATATCTCTTCACTTACTAGTATAGCCACCCCTTCTCTCCTGGGAACCTCCCAGTTACACTCCCAAACTCACACTCTCCCCTCTCTTTCAACTTAGTTTCATTTGAATTTCAACACATCCATATTTCTTATCACAAATATACTGCCTATCTCTTCCCTTTTACTCTCATCTGTACTACATCCACACACATTAAAAGACCCAAACCTTAGGGTACTGGTTGGAAAACTCCTAGACCCTCTTATGCCTTTACTTTTTTTAGGAATGTCCCCTGTGGGGCTATAGGTAGCAGGATTCCTAGTCCTATCCCCATTCCATTTTTTGTCGCCTTTTACGACTTAAGTGGGAAGCTTGGTGGCAGCATTATTTTTCTTCACCACAGGGTGGGTGAAAAAAGGAAATGAATATTCAGAGAATTGGTACAGGACAGTAACAAGGAATGGGGGGACAGTATAATGGAGGGACATTTGCAGTATAATAAAAGTGTCAACATTTCTCTATGACCAGAGACTTCCTCTATCACAGACAAAATGATGTGCAGCTCTGGTCTGTAGGGGTGCCCCATATAGACCCTAAAGTATCAACTGCATGCTACTTTGCCACAATAACATGCAGCCAATACCCCAGACTATTGAAATATGGTAAAGTGCGCATAGAGGAAAAAAGAAACTATAGAAAAGACATCATAGAAAAATGCAAGGATCAACCCAAACTATAGATATGTGAAGGGTAAACTTAAAAACAAACAGGAAATGGTGAAACTATGCCAAAGAAATATAGAATACACAGAAGATCTAGAAATGGCTGAAATCTTGAACAATCACTTCAAGTCAGTTTTCACTAGAGAAAAAGCACAGCATTGGGATGAAGGAAGTGAAGTGCGATCTCCCCCATGAGGGAAATAATAATAACACAAAAAAAAATAATGGAGCAATTAATGAACATTGACATTAGGAAAGTGCACAGCCCAGGCAGAATTGCAAACTGGATACTAAAAGAATGCAAAAAAGAATTAATGGACAAAATATACATAATAAGATGCTCACTCAAAGTAGGAAAAATACCAAAGGACTGGAAAAATGCCAACATTGTACTAATATATAAAGGAAGAACCAACTAATTACAGACCAGTCTCCCTAACAAGCACTGTAGCCAAAATCTGTGAGATTATCAAAAATAGATGGGTAAAACACCTGGAAGAAAACAATATAATAAACCCAAGACAATTTGGATTCAGACAGGGAAGATCATGTATCACAAATTTAATCTGTTTTTACTCGAGACTAATAGATATGATACAAGAGAGGGATGGATGGGCTCATTGTGCTTTCCTAGACTTAAGAAAGCCTTCAACAAAGTACTACACAAAAAATTATTTAAAAAAAAATTTGGAAAACATAGGAATACAAGGTAACCTATTAAACTGGATGGAATATTTTCTGAATGGCAGAGAAATGAGAGTAGTACTTAGAGAAAAGTATTCAGGTTGGAAGGAGGTGATTAGTGGAGTCCCACAAGGATCTGTATTGGCTCCAATAATGTTTGCTATTTATGGGAATAAAATGGGTGATGATGTGGAATGTAACATGAGCTTCTATGCAGATGATACTAAATTGTGGAGATAAGTGAAAACCAAAAAGGACTGAATCACTACAGAGAGACCTAAACAAGGTTTGGAAATGGGGTCAGAAGTGGAAAGTGGAGTTCAACATTAAGAAATGTAGAATAATGGAGTTTGGAAAAAGTAAAATAAGAATATCAGGACAATATACAATTGGAACTAAAGAGATAAAGAAACTGGGATTCGAAAAAAACCTGGGAATAGTTATCTCAAATGACATGTCTTCTAATGAACAAATAAACAATTGTCAGAGCATCTTATTTGGATAAAGAAATTATTAGAAAAATATTAGTCATACTAATAAGGCCTAGACTGGAGCATGCTGTGCCATTATGATAACCCAGTACCAAAAAGAATGTAAAGAAAATTAAAAGAATACAGAGTAACCATGAAAAGGGCCCCAGCACTTTCAAACTTGTCATATGAAGAGAGACTGGCTAAATTGAAATTACAGACTTTGGAACAAAGAAGAGACAAAGGCAACCTACTGACCATCTATAGAATCATGAAAGGCATGGAAATACTTGATAGAGAAGACTTAGTAAATTGGGACAAGACAAACACAAGAGGACACAGAAAGAAACTCAAAAAGGATAGTTATGAAAGAGATCTGAAGAAACAGTTTTCCACACAGAATGGTGGACACTTGAAACAAATTGGACAAAACAATAGTGTGTGCAAAAACCATACACAAATTTAAGAACAAACTAGACACTGCAAGATACAAAGGCAGGACACCATGAGCATAGGTTCCCTTCCTGTAAGATACAACTAGGTAAATGCATGACTATATTTTTTGGTTTGAAAAAACCATACAACACAGCTTGGTGCCATGGCGTTCTAAAAAAGAACTATTCAAGTACAGTCTTTTTGACAAACTCCCCATTTTTATTCAACAGTTTTTATCTCCTCATTTCTCATGGGTGCAAATTGGGAGTGCTCTGTCTAAAGCTTGTTCACTTGAAGATGGCATGCCACAAGGAAGTATACTTAGTGTCACATTTTTTGTTGTGGCCATAAACGCTGTCATCATTGTGCATCCAGAAGGAGTTCGTGGTAGCTTGTACGTCAATGACTTATCAATCTCCTATGCACCACAGATACCATTGATCAAGAAGAAACTGCAATAAACAATTGAATTTCTAAGTGGGCCACAATTCAGGATTTTGTTTCTCTGCTTCAAAGACTTTGGCCATACACTTTTGCTGCCTCCATGATGTTCATCCTGATCCAGACCTATATCTATATGAAAAAAGAATCTCTTCATGGAGGAAACCTGCTTCCTTGGACAAATACTTGACAGCCCCCAACTTGGGTACCTCACCTTCATTATATTAAGGCTAGTTGTCCCTCCTTAGAGTTCTAGACCATACCTTTTGGGGTGCTAACTGACAGACCCTCTTCCTATTACAACAAATAATTATACTTTCAAAGTTGGAGTACAGTTGTGAAATCTACCCCCTGATATCCACCCTTCTGAATCCTCTCCCATAAAAGGACAGAGTCCACCTGGCCAGACTGCAGTGCGGCCACCACCCAGCACTTCTAAGCTACCAGAAGAGGCTGGATGACCGCATTGTGAACAGCTACCCAGGATGTAACACTTCACCCCATACCATACAACACATAATGGAAGACTGCATTATACACAATCATGCATGCAAACAACACAACATACACTCTATAAAGGATTTGTGGGAAAACCGAGTTTCGGCTGTGGCATTCCTTGGAGAGACGGGGACTGCTCGGACAGACAGTCTAGGGAATGACAACAACAACAACTCGTCTGCAACTGAAGCTCAACTTCACACGTTGAACTCAGTACACCATGCTGGTGCTCGTTTAGCAGTTGATGTATTCCACTCCTCCCCAATACCAAGCATGCTGGTGGATGCAGGATTTCTTCTATTGGACTTACGTTGCCAGTCCTTATTGCTGAGGTGTTGGTATCAAGTTTAGAATCTTCCTGAATCAGTTTTTTGTAAGTTAATACCCCAAGACTCACATGTACAACTTTATACTCATACATCTCGCCCAAGTTCCCCTAAACCTTTTGGTTTCAGGGTAGTATCTACCATGACGACATTAAGTGTAGTTTCCATTTCTATATTTCCCTATCGGATTCCCTAGAGTTTGTTACTGGCAGTTCCCCAATGTTACTGTCTGTAACCCTAATATTCCTAAGAAAGATATGTTACCAGATTACAAGTACTACACACTATTCCTTGGATACTGTTCCACACATTCAAACTCCATCCCAGTATTTTCAGACAGCCCAAACCCTGATGTGGGGGGTCAGATATGGTGTTATATTCCCTTCCTTTGGGTTTTTATGGTATAGCTATCTGCCATTATCATAGGTTGAAGAATCATATTTACCCTTCCCGTTTCATTTTTACAATTTTTATCAACTCTCATAGTGTTCTCTCTGCTATGGAACATATTAGTTATTCTTACCTTCATTCTCTTGTTTTATCAGTTTTTGAGTGGGTGTACCTTCTCCAGAGTAGAGGCTATAATGTTGTATTTAGCTTGGTCCCAGCACATGTGGGGATTCCAGGGAATGAGAAGGCCAATAAGCTGGCTAAATAGGCAGCAACTCAGACTGCCCCTTCCAACCCCGTTCAATTCCACAACATGTAATCCACAATACGGGTAACAGTCCTTCCCAGTCAACATAACAGGTGGGAGGCTTTGGTTGTCACTACCAATATGGGGGAGATAATCCCTCTTGCTTTCTGTCCTTGGACATGCAAACATGCAAGGATACCACTAAGAGACTGCATTGACCTGTCTCTGGACTGGCCACACACATTTCACACTTTGTTACCTCATGCTCCAGGAAACACAACCATTCTGTGATGACTGCTTAGTCCCCCTAACAGTACAGCACTTCCTAGTAGTGTCCAAACCTGATGGACATCCAAGAACAATACCTCTTCCATTGTTGCAATGAGGACAGTGTTCTGCAACTTGCAGATAAAAGAAGGCCCTTTCTCTAGGACATGAGGTACTCATGTTTGTAGAGAATGCTGGTCTCTTAAAAAAATTATAGCTCCACTTGTGGATATTTTTATTGTATGTTGTTGACTCACCCCATACCCTACATTTCACGGTCACATTTTAGATACTTTTTGTCTATTTATTAATTTATTAATGTAATTTACCATACCAAATATTTTATCCAAAATATAAATTTTGGTCTACCACCTTTGTCACACTTATAAATAATTTGTGTCACCATAAACTTGAAATGAATCAATCCACACAAGTCGTGGGTGGCGAGTGTTAGATTAAGAGACCTATGTGTATCAGTGTTCTACCAACCTATAGGGAGAAAAAATGGAAAATGGGGCAAAATTGAAAGTGTTGTGAAAAAACATCATTCTGATAAAGCTGTATCCTGCAGATCAGTAAACTAATTTCAGTCCTTGACCAAATTTGATATGAGACAGGTTCCTAGAATGGATTGTTATTGAAAACTAAGGTTCTACTGTATTCTCTGCCTGGTTCAGTGATGTTTTTGTCCATCGGCTTCTGTTGTTCCTTTTCATATTCTGTTAGATTACGCTTATTTTTTAGTCATATCAGATAATCAAATCTTGCCTATTCATGTATGAATTTAATTGTTTTTTATTTACCACTTTGCAGGTATTGGCTACTGGGCTCAGTGGTCTCTATTCCACCTTACCTCGTACTCTCATCATTGAGTCTGATGGATGGCATCGTTTAGGTCAGGAGGATCTGGCAGATATTCCTCAATTACAGATGTTTATCAACTCACTTGAATTTTGTAATGCTGTTGTGCAGGTATCAATAATATCCTTCTTTCTTGTTTGGTACATTTTTAATTGATGTTCTAATTATCCTTTGAATTATCATTGCAGTTTCATTTTCTAAGTTTAATGTTTTCAGGTTGCACACCCCTTAGTACGGGAGCAATTAGTGAAATACCTGTATCAGGGCTTCCTTGTGCCAGTATTAGGACCAGCACTTCATCAGGTTAGATACAGCTTTGAAATTGGGTGTTTGCTCATTTCTATAGTTTTTAACAATTCATTATTTTGTGTCAAGTTGTTCCATGTACATGTGATTACAAGTAACATTTTTAGTATACATTAGTGTGCTTTTTTCTCTCTCTCACATGATATACATTAATGAACATGTATAGGTTGTTTTTGACTTATGACAGGTATGTTCTGGCTTATCAGACACAGATTGATATGGTTGTATTTGGGTCTTTGTTTAATATATATGGTAAAAGCCCTTGTATCCGGCACCAAGGGGACCAAAGACATACCAGATATGGAAAAATGCCGGATACGGGAAGGGATACTTAAAAAAAAAAAGTTTATTTATATTATTCATTCACTTAATTGATAAACCTTAGTTCACATAAATAAATAACACATCCACATATTTATATGTTGTAAATTCAATCAGTATAGAGTAAATCCAATCAGCATACATCAGTTACAATCATCACAGCATCACCAGTTGTCTAATTCATCATCCGATTATGTTACGACAGAGTTGCGAGTGGCCGGGTTTGGTGTTGGTGGCTAAGAGGATGCGTTCACCTCTACACTGGAGTTTTCTTTCGCTGAACTTTTTGTACCAACTTTTATAAAATCTCTGATGTCTCTTTGCTTAGAACTTTTCCCTCTTTGTAAGAAGAACTCATTTTGAATACAGTGAAGTGATATCACATCATGCGTGTTCATGTATGTGCACTGTTCTGCAAATTTCACAAACACTGCCAGACCCTTCACTGCATCCTTCTATGACACTCAGCTCAGGGTCGTCCTCTTCTCCACTGTCTGCCTCTGTCGTTTTCATGTGGTGTTCATCAGGAACAGATTGTATGATTTCATCATCACAAAGTGAGAATGTTAGTGCTTGGTCACTGTCCATATCCACCCATGCTTGTATTGCTTCGTCATTAACCACTTCACTCCGGGACTTAAATCTCGCGGGCAGCAGCCAATGCCAGCCGTACGACGTGTCGTAATAATACTCGCATCATAAAATATAGTCACCGCTTATATCGATCGTTCTCTCTTTCACCCGTGGATTTTGAAAACCATAGAGAATGGGATTCAGTGCATATTAGGGAGAATGTAAAAATGCAGGGGTGACTACAATAAATATAATCAAGACGCCGATATGGCAGCATCGCGAATCCACTTGCTTCTCATGACGCCTACGTGTGCGGCACCGTATGGTAGGGATTAATGCAAAGTTTAGCACGATCACTCATCTCTTTCAATTCTTTCACCATCGACTTCTTTCTTGCCAATGGAAAACCCTCAAAATCCTCATCCCTTTCCGGATCTTCAACCATTGTTTTCAGATATAATTTTCTCCAACATCACATTAATATTTTTTGTTTTACATCCTCCCAAGCTAGCAAAGCCATAAAAATAGCATCCTTAACATTAAACCCACGTTGGAATTTGGAAATGCTACCGTCCTCAAAATAAACTAGTTTGTGCATAAAACTTTTCCAATCATTCATTTTAAAGTTTTGAATCACTCCTTGATGCATGGGCTGGATAACACTCGTTACACTCGGCGGTAAATACACAAAAGAAATTTTTCCAATGCTCAGTTCCTCAGCTGGTGGATGTGCTTTACATTTGTCAAATAAGAGAATAACTTTGCTCTCCTCTGGGAATCCTTTCTTTTTCAAATTTTCTTTCACTGATGGGACAAACACATACTTGAACCAGTTCATTAATATTTCTGAGTCCATCCATGTGTTATTTTGTGGACATTAATCCACTGGCAAGTATATTAGATTTTTTAAAACAATGTGACTTCCTGTATTTTCCAACAACACAATTTGACTTTATGGGTCCCTGCCATGTTCGCACATGGTAACACCGTCATTCTATGCTTGCTTTGTTTAAATCCTTTTGCAGCTTCCTCTGCTTCTCTGGCTAGTGTAGATGTCAGGTAGAACAGGCTGGTCTCATCAGCGTTGTAGATCTGCTCCGGTTTCACATTGTACTCGGCAACCAATTTTGCAAACCTATGACAAAAAGAAAGGTAGAAAAAATTTATTTTTAAAATATGTACTACACATCCATGTATGTGAGAGAGAAAAATTGAGATATGAGATGTGAATCTTTACCATGAAGGCATAGCTTAATTAATGTACCTGTCTATAAACCCTGTAGAAGGTAAATCAGCAGAGTTTGTTTTCCCAGACACATCAAGACAATGTATTCCATGGTGATTCTTGAATCTGTGAAGCCCTCCATCTGAGAACTGACATTCTCCAATTGACATCTTTTCAGCAAAATATTTGGCTTTTTCTTGTAGCATTGGGCCTGATATAGCTGCACCTTCAGACCTTTTAAGACAAAACCACTCGTACAGCACTTTGTCCAGCATTTCCACACATTTATGTTGTAGATTGTGGCAATTTTCTGTAGCTTTAGGCATGTCATTCAATTTTATAAACCTCCTTATCTTCTTGGATTGGCCCTTGATATTGTAAATGGTAGATGACCCAATGCTGTATTCTTCCATTAGTATTTTTCAATTTTCCCTTTCTCCAATCTTCTGCATATGCCCACCTTTTTGCTTAAGTGAAAGCACCACACGTTTCCTCTTCTCAACCTTCGGCATGATGAAATAAAGTTGGCTAACATGTGCACGGAGGTGGCCAACCCGTGGTGGGAAAAGTGAATGGGAGTGAGAAGCCCAGGTGGAGGTGGGAACAACTACAACCCCATTCAGGAACTTTAAACACATGAAGTCTACATTACAAATTTTTCATGAAAAATAGGGTGGTTATTTGAAGATGCCATATGCTAGAAGGCCAAATACAAGGGCTTTTACTGTGTGTGTATATATATATATATATATATATATATATATATATATATATATATATAACACACAGGAACCCACAGTCGGAGAAAGAATAAACTTCGAATAAAGAATAATCCTATATTTCGGCTATCAACTGTAGCCCTCTTTCCTGAAGAGGGCTACAGTTGATAGCCGAAATATAGGATTATTCTTTATTCGAAGTTTATTCTTTCTCCGACTGTGGGTTCCTGTGTGTTATTTACAAATGTGCTACTACATTTCTATTTAGAAAATATGTACATATATATATACATATACATATATATATACATATATATACATATACATATATATATACATGGGAAAGGTGGAAAGGGAAAGCCACAGATCTGGAACTGATTCTTGAGTTTCATTCCTTACTGATTTCGCTCTTAGCTTCTTCAGAAGCTAACAGTGAAAACAGTCAGGAATAAAATTTAGTAATCAGATCCAGACCCGTGGCTTTCACTTTCCACCTTTCTCAATTTGTTACATCTCAATATATATATATATATATATGCATATACATACAATATATATACCAAAGGCTTTTCCTCCCTACAAAGGAGGTAGCCAAAAAACAAAGGCATAAAATTCACTACCACCCATTCCATTCCCATGTACTTCACTCCCATCCATCCCCTCCCTCCCTCTTTATCTTGGCTCCTCCTGAATGACGGGTCGTCCCTGCATCTTGCCCACAGCGCTGGGTCAGGAGTAGTGTCGCAAGACACATCACATCCAGAGGAGAGCCACTTCATTAAATGGGCGACCTCCCCACTCTGTTCCCTCATGCAGAAATGGAGATGGGGAGAAATCCCTTTATGCTGCATCAATTAATTTTTCACACTTCCCCACCCCCATCCCCCACCCATTCTCTTTCATGCATCACAGCATCATCCATACACAACCATTCTCCATTCACCCCTATCATCTGTCTTCTGTCCTTCCTCGACAGACATTCCCCTCTTTCCCAATGCCCCTTTTACCCCATCCATCCATCTCATCCTTGGTTGCCCCCTCATGTTCACTCCTTTCACCTCTGCCTTCCACACCTCTTCTACTAATTTTTCTTCACTCACTCTTTCCATGTTTCCAAACCATCCCAATGCTCTTTCATCAACCCTACCTTCCAATTCCCTTCCACTCCTGTTCTCCTCCTCACTTCTTCACTTCTCACTCTATCCTAGTAGCCCCTATCATACTTCTCAGGCACCTCATCTCAAACACATTCATTTCCTCCTCTCTTCCTCTCATATATTCCATGTTTCTGCCCCATACAGTGCTGTTGGCACAATCACTCCTTCATATAATTCCTCTTAGCATCCATTCCCAAATGTCTATTTCTCATTACATTTCTCAATCCACCAAGGCATTTACTGGCTTTTCACAATCTACATTCTACCTCGACTCCTCCCTTTCCTGCCACATTTGCACCCAAGTATCTAAAACTATCCACTTCCTCTAGTCTCTCTTTCTTAATACTCACTTCCAGTCTTCTGCCACTTTCTCCTCTTAAACATCTCATCACCTTACTTTTACCCACATTTATCTTCAATTTCCTTCTTTTGCACACCTTCCCAAATTCTGTTACTAACATCCTCAATCCCTCCTCTGATCCTACTACAAGTGCAATGTCATCAGCAAACAACAAATGGATTATCTCCCACTTTTCTCCATTTTCTTTAACCATCTCCAGTCCCTGATCCACTACTCTTGCATTCACCTCTCACACCACCCCATCCCCGTCACAATTAGCAACTCCCTTAAATACTCTGCCCATCTTCATTTTACTGCCATCTCTTCCATTATCATCTCTCCATCTGCACTTTCTACCTTTCATTACTTTCAAAATTTTGTCATACTCTTAGCCCATTTCACATCTGCTCTCCTCTTTGCCTCCTTTATCTTATGCTTTACTTCTCTTTTATTTGTACCTTTCATATGATTCTCTTGTCCTATTTTGTAACCAATATGTGAATGCTCACTTTTCTTCTACAACCTTCTTTGCTTCCTCATCCCACCACTCACTACCCATTCTTCTATTTCCTCCTGTCCTCCCTGTTCCACACACCATCTTTGCACACCTTGTTATTCCCTCCTTGAAACATCCCCATTCCTCTTCCACTCTTAGTTCTACTCTATCTTTCTCTCCCACTCCTCTCTCAGCTTCTTGTACAATACTTCTCCTTTTCTTTCTCATTTAAGAAGTTAATTTTAAGCACCTCCCTATCTTCTGTCCTTTTCCTCTTTCTCCATCTATCCTCCACTCTCAACTTACCTTCCAAAAAATGATCTAACATTCCCCCACTCTCTCCCCTTATAACATGTACATCCTTAACTCTTCCTACTATTCTTGTTACCACTATATAGTCCATTAAGGCTCTGTCTGCCACCCTTCCATCCACCACCCTCTCCCATGTGTACTTATGCTTCACTTTCTTACTAAACACTGTATTTGCTACTATCAACTCTTTAGACACAGCTGCACCATCTCTCCATGATGATTTTTTTCCTGGAACTCCACACTTCCCAACCACTCTGTCTATTGGTTCATTTCCTACCCAAGCATTAAGGTCTCCCAATACATTGACATATCTCCCTAAACCTTCTATGCACTTATTTAAATCTATCCAAAAAGCACCCTTTCCTCTACGCTCTTCTCACTACCAGGCCCATATGCATTTGCAAAAACCCACATCTCCCATCCCAGTTTCACCTTCATCCACATTAACCTTGCAAAAACCTCCTTCCACCTCACTACACACCTATCTCTTCATTTACTAGTATAGCCACCCCTTCTCTCCCTCATCCTCTCATCACTCTTGAGATTCTCCCAACTACACTCCCAAACTCAAACCCACCCAAACCTTTCAACTTTGTTTCACTCAATGCCAACTCATCCATCTTTCTTCTCACAAACATACCTATCGCTTCCCTGTTATTCTCATCTGTAACACATCCACACACATTAAAAGACCCATACCTTAGGGTGCTGGTTGGAGAACCCCTAGACCCTCTTATGCCTTTACATTTTTTAGGAATGTCCCCTCTGGGGCTACAAGGAGAAGGATGCCTAGTCTTATCACCATCCTGTTTTTGTCGCCTTATACAAATCAAGTGTAAATACTTGATGACAGTATTCTTTTCCACCACTACAGGGTTTAGAGAAATGAGAAAATGAATATTCAGAGAAAGGGTACAGGACATCATTTCCCTATGAATAGAGATTTCCTCTGCCACAGCCAAATGATGTGTGGCTCTGGTTCTTAGGGGCACCCTATATAGACCTTAAAGTATCAGCTGCATGCTACTTGGCAGCCTTTATCCCCACAGTAGCATGCAGCCAATACCCCAGATGGGGTGTATATATATATATATATATATATATATATATATATATATATATATATATATATACAGTGGTACCTCCACTTACGAAAGGCTCTACATACTCTCATAAAAACTCTTGACAGCTTCCAGAAGCTTTCCTCCTATCCCGTATATCTGCATAACCTCCCACAGTGCCTTTCTGTCTACCCTATCATAAGCATTTTCCAGATCCATAAAAGCCCAAAAAACATCCTTCCCCTTTCCTATAGTTTTCTCACATATCTGTCTTACCACAAAGATCTGATCTACACAACCTCTACCTGTCCTAAATCCACACTGTTCCTCACCAATTACTCCCTCGGTTCCTCTCCTAATCATCTCAATCAAGATTCTCCCATAAGCCTTCCCAACTACACTTAACAAGCTAATCCCTCTGAAACTACTACATTCACACTTGTCCCCTTTTCCCTTGTAAAGAGGAACTATACAGGCACTCCTCCAGTCCTCCAGCACTCTACCCTCTCTCCAGCAAACATTAAATAACCTCACCAGCCAGTCCACCATCACTGTACCTCCCTTTTTCAGACATTCTGCATGGCATCCATCCAGACCAGGTGCCTTACCTGCTTTCATCATCTTAACAACTGCCTGCATCTCATCCTTCCTTATTTCTCCTCCATTATCCTCACTCATCACTAATTTTCTTCGCATTTCCCACTGCAGCTATCTTTCCCTCCCTATCCTCCTTCACATTTAGCAACTCCCTAAAATACTCTGCCCATCTTCCCCTTACTGCCTTCTCTTCCATTATCATCTCTCCATCTGCACCTTTTACCTTTTCTTCTCTACTTGATTCCCTCCTCTTCCTCTTTTAATTTCTTTCCAAAACATCTTTTTATTACTTTCAAAATTTTCTCTCATACTCTTACCCCACTTCACATCTGCTCTCCTCTTTGCCTCCTTTACCTTTTGCTTTACTTCTCTTTTCTTTTCTTTGTACCTCTCATATGGCTCCCTCGTCTGTGAAAGCTCGCTTCTCCTCTTCTACAACCTTTGTTTCCTCATCCCACCATTCACTACCCTTTCTTCTATTTCCCCCTGTCCTTCTTGTTCCACACACCATCCTTGCACACTTTATGACTCCCTCCTTGAACCATCCCCATTCCTCCTCCACACCCACCTTTACTCCCTCCCAGTCCTCCTTCAGCTTCTTTCCGTACTCCTTCTCCTTTTCCTTTTCATTCAAAGAGTTCACTCTAAGAACCTCCCTACCTTTTGTCCCTTTCCTCTTTCTCCATCTATCCTCCACTCTCAACTTACCGTCCAACAAAAAATGATCTGATATTCCCCCACCATCTCCCCTTAGCACATGTACATCCTTAACTCTTCCTATCATAATCCTATTTACCACTACATAATCCATCAACGCTCTATCTACCATCCTTCCCTCCACCACCCTCTCCCATGTGTACTTATGCTTGACTTTCTTCCGAAACACTGTATTTGCTATCATCAACTCTCTTTCTAGACACATTTCCACCATCAACTCTCCACTATGATTCTTTCCTGGAACTCCACATTTCCCAACCACTCCATCGATTGGACCATTTCCTACCCTAGCATTAAGGTCTCCCAGTACTATTACATTGACATTTCTTCCTAAATCCTCTATGCACTCATTTAAATCTATCCAAAAGGCCTCCCTTTCTTCTACACTCTTCTCACTGCCAGGCCCATATGCACTTACAAAAACCCACATCTCCTTTCCCAGTTTCACCTTCATCCACATTATCCTTGAGGAAACCTCCTTCCACTCCACTACCCGTTTACCTATCTCTTCACTTACTAGAATAGCCACCCCTTCCCTCCCTCACCCTCTCTTCACACCTGATAACCTCCCACTTACACTCCCAAACTTACACTCACCCTTCCCTTTCAATTTAGTTTCACTCAAAGCCAACACATCCATCTTCTCATAAACATACTACCTATCTCTTCCCTTTTACTCTCATCTGTACCACATCCACGCACATTAAAAGACCCAAACCTTAGGGTGCTGTTCCGAAAACTCCCAGACCCTCTTATGCCTTCTCTTTTTTTGTTTAGGAATGTCCCCTGTGGGGCTACAAGGAGAAGGATGCCTAGTCCCACTCCCCGTCCCTTTCTTCTCGCCTCCTACGATCCAAGTGGGAATACTTGGTGGCAGTATTCTTTTCCCCCACCACAGGGAATTCCCCCACCACAGAAAAAGAATACTCAGAGAAATTGTACAGGACAGCAACAAGGGGTTGGGGGACAGCATAACGGAGGGACAGTCGTTGTATAAAAGTGTCATCATTTCTCTATGAACAGAGTTTTCCTCTACCATAGACAAAATGATGTGTGGCTCTGGTCTGTAGGGGCGCCCCATATAGACCCTAAAGTATCAACTGCATACTACTTTGCCACAATAACAAGCAGCCAATATCCCAGACGGGTACATTAAAAGAGGAAGAGGAGGTAAATCAAAAAACATCCTTCCCCTTTCCTATAGCTTTCTCACATATCTGTCTTACCACAAAAATCCGATCTACACAACTTCTACCTGTCCTAAATCCACACTGTTCCTCACCAATTACTCCCTCTGTTCCTCTCCTAATCCTCTCAATCAAGATCCTCCCATAAGCCTTCCCAACTACACTCAACAAGCTAATCCCTCTGAAACTACTACATTCACACTTGTCCCCCTTTCTTTTGTAAAGTGGAACTATACAAGCACTCCTCCAGTCCTCCAGCACTCTACCTTCTCTCCAGCAAACATTAAATAACCTCACCAACCAGTCCACCATCACTGTACCTCCTTTTTTAAGACATTCTGCATGGCATCCATCCAGACCAGGTGCCTTACCTGCTTTCATCATCTTAACTGCTGCCTTCACTTCATCCTTTCTTATTTCTCCTCCATTTTCCTCACTCATCACTCTCATTTTCTTCGCATTTCCCACTGCAGCTATCTTTCCCTCCCTATCCTCCTTCACATTTAGCAACTCCCTAAAATATTCTGCCCATCTTCCCCTTACTGCCTTCTCCTCCATTATCATCTCTCTATCTGCACCTTTTCCCTTTTCTTCTCTACTTGATTTGCCTCCTCTTCCTCTCTTAATTTCTTTCCAAAACATCTTTTTATTGCTTTCAAAATTTTCTGTCATACTCTTACCCCATTTTACATCTGCTCTCCTCTTTGCCTCCTTTACCTTTTTCTTTACTTCTCTTTTCTTTTCTTTGTACCTCTCATATGACTCCCTCATCCTATTTTGTAACCAATCTGTTTAAGCTCGCTTCTTCTCTTCTACAACCTTCTTCATTTCCTCATCCCACCATTCACTACCCTTCCTTCTATTTCCTCCTGTCCTTCTTGTTCCACACACCATCTTTGCACACTTTGTGACTCCCTCCTTGAACCATCCCCATTCCTCCTCCACACCCACCTCTACTCTATCCTTCATTCCTTCCCACTCCTCCTTCAGCTTCTTCTTGTACTCCTTCTCCTTTTCCTCTTCATTTAAAGAGTTCACTCTAAGCACCTCCCTACCTTTTGTCCCTTTCCTCTTTCTCCATCTGTCCTCCACTCTCAACTTACCTTCCACCAAAAAATGATCTGATATTCCCCCACCCTCTCCCCTTAGCACATGTACATCCTTAACTCTTCCTTTAATAATCCTATTTACCACTACATAGTCCATTAAAGCTCTATCTACCACCCTTCCCTCCATCACCCTCTCCCATGTGTACTTATGCTTGACTCTCTTCCGAAACACTGTATTTGCTATCATCAACTCTCTTTCTAGACACATTTCCACCATCAACTCTCCACTACGATTTTTTCCTGGAACTCCACATTTCCCAACCACTCCATCAATTGGACCATTTCCTACCCTAGCATTAAGGTCTCCCAGTACTATTACATTTACATTTCTCCCTAAATCCTCTATGCACTCATTTAAATCTATCCAAAAGTCCTCCCTTTCTTCTACACTCCTCTCACTGCCAGGCCCATATGCACTTACAAAAACCCACATCTCCTTTCCCAGTTTCACCTTCATCCACATTATCCTTGAGGAAACCTCCTTCCACTCCACTACATGTTTACCTATCTCTTCACTTACTAGTATAGCCACCCCTTCCCTCCCTCACCCTCTCTTCACTCCTGATAACCTCCCACTTACACTCCCAAACTTACAATCGCCCTTCCCTTTCAATTTAGTTTCACTCAAAGCCAACACATCCATCTTCTCACAAACATACTACCTATCTCTTCCCTTTTACTCTCATCTGTACCACATCCACGCACATTAAAAGCCCCAAACCTTAGGGTGCTGGTCCGAGAACTTCCAGACCCTCTTATGCCTTTGCTTTTACTTTTAGGAATGTCCCCTGTGGGGCTACAAGGAGAAGGATGCCTATTCCCAATCCCCGTCCCTTTCTTCTCGCCTCTTACGATCCAAGTGGAAATACTTGGTGGCAGTATTCTTTTCCCCCACCACAGGGACCCCCACCACAGAAAAAGAATACTCTGAGAAATTGTACAGGACAACAACAAGGGGTTGGGGGACAGCATAACGGAGGGACTGTCGTAGTATAAAAGTGTCATCATTTCTCTATGAACAGAGTTTTCCTCTATCAAAGACAAAATGATGTGTGGCTCTGGTCTGTAGGGGCGCCCCATATAGACCCTAAAGTATCGACTGCATGCTACTTTGCCACAATAACAAGCAGCCAATACTGTCTTGATATCCTATTATTGCTTTTCCCAAATTCAATTATACTGCATTTTTTTATATTGAATTCTACTTCTCATCTCTTGCTCCACTCTGTTCAGATCACTCTGTAATGAGTCACAATATTTCAGAGTTTATTCTCTTTAATAACTTTGCGACATCTGCAAAGTTCATGTAACATTCAGTACTTTCGTCCATGTCATTCACATATATAGCAAACATTATCAGAGTAGTACTGACCCATGTGGGACGCCACTACTCATTTCTTCCCATTTTGAATATTTGTCTCAGAGCACTACTCTCATTTTTCTTCCATGTAGGAAATCCTCTATCCAATTCAATAGTTTTCCATGTATTCCTCCTATTGTTTCCAGTTTATATTGCAATTTTCTGTGTGGTACCTTATCAAATGTGTTTTTTAAGTCCAGGAAGGCACAGTTTGCCCAGCCATCCCTTTTTTGCAATATATCTATCAATCTTGAATAGAAACAAATCAAATTAGTGGTACATGATCTTCCCTGTGTGAATCCAAATTTTGTAAATATATACTTATATTTACATGTATATATATATTTGTATATGTATGTATATTTACATGTATGTATGTAGCTACCTCCCTTGTAAGGGGGAAAAACCCTTTGTTGTATGTATGTATGTATATACATGTACATATGGCAGTAAGAGGAAAATGGACAAAGAATTTTAGGGAGTTGCTGAATGTGAAGGAGGAAGGGGAGAAAAAGGTAGTTGGAGTGGGAAGTGCTGAGAAAATGACAGTAATGAAGGAGGAAAATGAAGAAGAAATAAAGAAAGATGAGGTGAAAGCAGTTATTAAAATGATAAGAGCAGGTAAAGCACCTGGGTTAGATGGGTGTCTTGAGGAGTGTCTAAAAAAGGGAACTACAGTGATGGTAGATTGGCCGGTGATGTTTATTGTTTGTCTAAAAGAGTGCCAGGTGACTGGAGTGGCTGCATAGTTTCACTTTACAAGGGTAAAGGGGACAAGTGTGAGTGTAGTAGTTTCAGAGGGATCAGTTTGTTGAGTGTAGTTGGGAAGGCTTATGTGAGAGTTTTAATTGAGAGGATTAAGAGGGGAATATTGTGGGTTTAGGACAGGTAGGGGTTGCGTGGATCAGGTTTTTTTTTGGTAAGGCAGGTACATGAGAAAGCTTTAGGAAAAGGTACAAATGTTTTTTGGGCCTTTATGGATTTAGAAAAGGCTTATGATAGGGTAGACAGGAAGGCAGTGTGGGATATGGGATAGGAGGAAAGCCGTTGAGAGCAGTCAAGAGTTTTTGTAAGGGTAGTGGAGCCTTTTTTAGAATTAGAAATGGAGAGAGTGAGTGGTTTGAATTAAAGGTGGGACTTCACCAGGGATGTGTTATGTCACCTTAGCTGTTCAATTTGTACATGGATAGGGTGGTGTGAGAGATAAATGCAAGGGTAATGCGCAGGGGATTGGACATGGTTAAAGAAAATGGGAGATAAGCCAGTTGTTATTTGCTGATGACACTGTGCTTGTAACAGGATCAGAGGAGGGATTAAGGAAGCTAGTGATGGAGTTTGGGAAGGTGTGTGAAAGGAAGTTAAAGATAAATGCGGGTAAAAATAAGGTGATGAGACACAATGGGAGAGGATTGCAACAAATTGGAAATCAGTATTAATGGAGAGACAGGAGGAAGTAGATAGCTTTAGATACATGGGTACGAATGTGGCAGAAAAGGGAGGAATGGAGGTGGAGGTAGAATGTAGATTGACGGAAGCAAGTAAATTCCTTGTGGGATTAAAAAGTGTAATGAGAAATAGGCATTTAAGAATGGATGATAAGAGGACATTGTTTGTAGGAGTGATTGTGCCGACAGCACTGTATGGGGCAGAAACACGGAATGTAAGAGAGGAAGAGTTTAAATGTGTATGAGATGAAATGCCCTAGAAGTATGATAGGGGTTACTAGGCTGGATAGAGTGAGAAATGAGGAGGAGAGCAGGGGTGGAAAAGGAGTTGGGAGATAGGGTGGGTGAAAGAGTATTGGAATGGTTTGGTCATATGGAAAGAATGAGTGAGGAAAGATAAGTAAAAGAGGTGTGGAAGGCAGAGGTGGAAGGAGTGAACATGAGGGATCAACCTAGGATGAGATGGATGGATGAGGTAAGAGGGGAATGTCTATTGAAGAAGGAAGGGAGAAGACAGAAGATGGAGGTGAGTGGAGAATGGTTGTGTATAGATGATGCTGTGATGCATGGAAGGGAGTGGGTGGGGGAGTATGTGTAAATGATATTTTGATGAAGCCTAATGGGATTTCTCCCCATCTTCTCTGTTTCTGCATGAGGGCATGGAGAGGGGGGGTCACCAATTAAAAGCAGCCTTGCTGTGGATGTGCTATGTCTAGCTACATTACTTGTGACCCAGGGCAGTGGGTGAGATACAGGGATGACCCATCATCTAGGAGAAGCCAAGAAAAGAGGGTGGTGAATGGGAGAGTAGGTAGGGATGAAATGGGTGGAAGTGGATTCTTCCCTTTGATTTTGGCTACCTCCCATGTAAGAGGGAAAAAGCCATTGGTATGTATATATGTGTCATCATTATCATCAGCATCTTTCGGTCATGGTTGACCATAGATAAGCACTGTGTAGTGGGATAAGTTGGAAGGGGTGTTAATTGGAGGGGGAGCACTGTCTACTGTAGCTATAAAGACAGATAAGGGAATGGTAGTCTTTGTTGCACAGAGAACATTTGTAGGTGGTCTTGAGTGGAGGGGCAGTGCTGGCAGTAGTCTTTTTTTTCTAATGCACTGCTTTTCTGCTGCTCTTTAAAGGACTTCTTTACCAGCCTTGAGCTTGTTTTTTAGCTCTTGCCTCCATCTTGATCAGTCTTCTGCCAGTTCCTCCCACTTGTTGATGTCGATGCCTATATCTTTCATATCAGTTTTGCTGGTATCTTTGAATCATAGGTGAGGTCGCCCTCTTGGTCTGCTTCCTTGTTTTAGTTCTCCATAGAGCAGATCCTTGGGGATCCTCCTATCCTCCATCATGCAGACATGACCCAGCCAGCGTACCACTTAATTTTCAGGGTTCTCCATAGATTTCTCAGGAGGTATGTGTTTAGGCGCTTTTGTCTTGCATATGGATTTCAGGTTTCACAGCCGTAAAGTTACATACTAATGATGGACACTTTGTATACTGAAGCCTTGGTAGTGAGATTGAGCTTGGTGTTTTCCCACACACTCTTGGTGAGTTTTGCGAAAGTTGCCAAGTGTGCGACCAATTCTTCTTTTGATCTCGGTGTTTAAGGAGAGGTCGTTTGTTACCACTGAACCAAGATAAGTTAATTCATTTACTGCTTCTAGCTGGTAGTTGTAGATGTGGATGTTTGGTGAGTGTTGTTTATTGATACCCATAAAGTTTGTCTTCTTCAGGCTGATGGTAAGCTTGAAGTCACCACATGCTTTGGAGAATTTGTTCAGAAGAGTCTGTAGGTCTTGTTTGGAATGAGTTACTAATACTGCATCATCAGCAAAGAGCAAGTCTCCCTTAAATCTTTATTCTGAGCCTGTCTAAGTTGTACAGTTTGTCGTCTGATCTTGTGTGGAGGTATATACCTTCCCTGCAGCCACCAAATGCATGTTTTAGCATGACAGCAAAGTAGATGCCAAAGAGGCTTGGGGCTAGTACACACCTTTGCTCAATTCCACATTTAACCCCTTCCATACGGTGCCGCACACGTAGGCGTCATGGACTTAGATCTCGGTGGCAGCAGCCAATGCCAGCCGTACGACGTGTCGTAATAATACTCGCATCATAAAATATAGTCACCGCTTATATCGATCGTTCTCTCTTCACCCGTGAATTTTGATAACCATAGAAAATGCGATTACAAAAGAATTAGAAAGAATGTCATTATGGAGGGGCGACTACAATAAATATAATCAAGACGCCGATATGGCAGCCTCTCGAATACACTCGCTCCCCATGACGCCTACGTGTGCGGCACCGTATGGAAGGGGTTAATTTCAAAAGGTGTTGAGGATGAGCCGTCAAACTGCACAACCCCTTTCATGTCTTTGTACATACATATACCAAGGCTTTTTCCCCCTTACAAGGGAGGTAGCCAAAAAGGGAAAGGCATAAAAACACTCCCACCCATTTCATCCCTACATACACTCCACACCCCTCCCACCCTCCCTCTCATCTGAGCACCTCCTGGATGATGGGTCATCCCTGCACCCTGCCCACCGCCCTGGGTCAGAAGCAGTGTCGCAAGACACAGCACATCCACAGCACATACACAGCAAGGCCGCTTCATTTAATCGGCGACCCCCCTGCTCCGTCCCCCCTTGCATATAAGGAGAGGACGGGGAGAAATCCCTTCGGGCTGCGTCAAAATTTACTCACACATACTACCCCACCCCCCTGCCCATTCCTCCTCATGCAATCACAACATCATCCATATACAACCATTCTCCACTCACCTCTGTCTTCCGTCCTCTCCCTTCCTTCCTCAACAGACATTCCCCTCTTCCCCAAAGCCCCCTTCACCCCATCCATCCACCTCATCCTAGGACGTCCCCTCATGTTCACTCCCTCCACATCTGCCTTCCATACCTCTTTTACTAGTCTTTCTTCACTCATTCTTTCCATGTGTCCAAACCATCCTAATATTCTTTCATCAACCCTATCTCCCAAATCCTTTTTCACCCCTGTTCTCCTCCTCACCTCCTCATTTCTCACTCTATCCAGCCTAGTAACCCCCACCATACTTCTCAGACACCTCATCTCAAACACATTCAAACTCCTTCTCTCTTCTTCTCTTATGTTCCACGTTTCTGCCCCATACAGTGCTGTTGGCATAATCACTCCTTCATACAGTCTCCTCTTCGCATCCATTCCCAAATGTCTATTCCTCATTACACTCTTTAATCCACCAAGGCATTTACTCGCTTCTCTCAATCTACATTCTACCTCCACCTTCACTCCACCTTTTCCTGCTACACTTGCACCCAAGTATCTAAAACTATCCACTTCCTCCAGTCGCTCTCCCTTATTGTTCACTTCCAGTCTGCTGCCACTTTCACCCCTTGTACATCTCATCACCTTACTTTTACCTACATTTATCTTTAGCTTTCTTCTATCACATACTCTCCCAAACTCTGCCACCAGCTTCCTCAATCCCTCCTCTGACCCTGCCACAAGCGCAGTGTCGTCCGCAAACAACAGCTGGCTCACCTCCCACTTTTCTCCATTTTCTTTAACCATCTCCAATCCCTGACCCACTACCCTAGCATTCACCTCTCGCACCACCCCATCCATGTATAAGTTGAACAGCCAGGGCGACATAACGCATCCTTGACGAAGTCCCACCTTTACTTCAAACCACTCGTTCTCTCCATTTCTAATCCTGACACAAGCTCTACTACTCTCATAAAAACTCTTGACAGCTCCCAGAAGCTTTCCTCCTATCCCATAAATCTGCATAACCTCCCACAGTGCCTTTCTGTCTACCCTATCATGAGCCTTTTCCAGATCCATAAAAGCCCAAAAAACATCCTTCCCATTTCCTATAGCTTTCTCACATATTTGTCTTACCACAAAGATCTGATCTACACAACCTCTACCTGTCCTAAATCCACACTGTTCCTCACCAATTACTCCTTCTGTTCCTCTCCTAATCCTCTCAATTTGTGAAAGGGTTTAATCACAGATAGGAGATTTGGTGGACATCCAATTCTTTCTAAAACCTTGAAAAGATCATTCCAGCTCACAAGATTCAATGCCTTGGGAAAGTCTATGGAGGCTATGTTCAATGGCTGCCTTTTGTTCCCTGCACTTATCTTGCAACTGTCTTAAAGAGAATATCATGTCAGGTTGAGCATTTGCATAGAACCTCTCTGAAATTCTGGGTAAACCCTGTCTGCGATCTTCTGCAGTCTGTTCAGCATTACTCATGCAAACACTTTACCCATGACAGGCAACAACAATATCCATCAGTAATTATTACAGTCACTTCTGTCTCCCTTGTTTTTGTAGAGGGTTACAATGGTGCAGTCATGCATGTCTTGAGGGGCTTTTCCTTCTTGCCAGAATTTGCAGAGATCATACAGATGTTTGAGAAGTGGTCCTTTTGTAGTTTTGATCACTTTGGCCGGGATTTCATTTAGGCCTGATGCTTTGCCTGATGGTATTGTTAGCTCCACTGCCGCTAACAATTAGTCACTTATGTTATTCATCTGTAGGCCCCATGTCTCTTCCTTCTCTTAAGGGGTACGAGACACCTGGGGGGGTGAATTTGGTCAAGATATGGCATTTTTCAAAACTGTGTTCAAAATGTTCGTATACCACTTAGAAATAAATCCCGACAAATAATTTTCCAGCCGCGCGCAATTTAAAGGTCCTGGGTGAAGTTTAAAGGGACAGATTTAAAGGCGCAACCCACACTAGAGGGAGGCGTGCCACTTAGGACCTTCAGGCGCAGCGAATAACGTTGAAATTTGATTGAATTTACACTCGCCCAGTGTATCAACGGCCAATACGATTGTGGAGGGGAAGGGAGGAAGGTGGAGGGAGAATATTTTGCCAACTTTGTGCGAAACTAAGCGTTAGTTCCCGGCTAGCTCTGAAAAGGGAAGTACGCATGTCTCATGAGCTCTCATTGCAATCTATTACTTTAGCTAGTACATATTACTCTTTAGTACAGTCATCATGGGTAGCAAAAAGAACAAAAGAACATCACAATGACAAAAAACAGCAGTTAAAGATGGCAAGCAGTCAAAGACGACTAAAGATCTCACCACCTCTCACTCCACCACCGCCCTCACCTGCACCTCTGTGACGGTGACAGAGGTAAAGGACAACATTAGACTAAACAATTCAAAGAGGAAGATTAAATCCAAAGAAGAAAGCAAGAGGAAAAAGATCAAGGCTATACAGGAAGAAGAAAAAAGAAGGGACATCATATGATGCTGGAGGGGGTGCCCTACTAACATAGATTGGCGAGGGGAATCTGATGAGGAAAGAGAAGGTGCCCACTGCTGGAAAATAAACCTCTTTCCAATGATTTAGATACCCTGAAGACCCCCAGCAGAGAGGTTTCATATGAAGAAACCGCCAAAGGTGCAAAAAAGCAAATTATATGATGTTGTCGTTTGTGCGTCGTCACTACTGTGACATACTTATACTTTAGTTTTTCAGTATTTAAAGTACTTATAATTAAAATATGTTGATAATTTTTACTGTACTTATTATATAATAAGAATTAAGCCATGAAAAAATCAGTCAAATTGGTGAAACTATAAGCAAGTTACAGATATATTCATATTTCAAGTTGCCATATCTCCGTTCGATATTTTTCTACTTTTTTTTTAATCATAAAAAATCTAATATACATCAGATTTAGATGAAACTTACAGGGAATATTACTTTTAGTAACTGCTAGGGCCGATCGTTCGAATATTTTGAATAGGATGAAAGAGTTCGGAGTAATAATGGAAACGAGCAAAAAAATTGTATTTTTCACGATTTTTGCCAGACATTAAAATTGAAATGCCTGTATGCAAAAGTATAAAGGAAATTGTTCAATTACTCAATGACCGGCCCTAGGTGTGCCTACTGACTAATCATAGCCAAAATATAAAGCAAATTGGTTCACGTATTATGGTGCTGTGCACTTTTAAATGTCGCTACTGGTATACGTACATGTGTACATGTGTACATACATCATTCTGCTTCACCTAAAATGTAGGCAATATGGATACCTATTTACCTGAGAAGTTTCAGCTCTTTACTCTAAATATTTTAGAAAATGACCTCCAGGTGTCGCGTACCCCCTTAAGTATGTTTCTATCAAAGCTTCGGTCACGAGTTATTAAAGTTTCTTGATGGGGTGAATTAAATGGAGAAATAGTTTTCTTATCTTCTTCTGAGTAATTACATTTGGTTGTTCAGTCTACACCAAGGGACTCCTGCTTGGAATCCTTGTACATCCCACCAAGCCAAGTCTGCTCCGACATCACAATTTAATTTATCCAATAACTTTGAACATCTCAAATAAGTGCCACCCTTTAAGGGCTTGACTTTACCTCCATCCACCAATAATTTCACTCCTCCTCCACCCTTTTCTCCAATCAGAAAGAATGTTATACTGTCTCAATCAATACTGGTTACGCAAGGAATCTGTCGCAAGCGGAACATGGCTTATTTGTTTACAAATCGTCATATCATCACTTCTATCGATATCCTAACCTCTGTTTACAAAACACCAGATGACAAGTGAGAATATGCAACTCTGCAGTTCCTATCGGCCATTGTTTCCTAACATCCAGGTCATAAAATTTGCATATCTTTTCACCTACCCCTCTATCTACTTAAATGTCTACCTCTATCTACCGGCCTCTTACAGTATGTTGTCAATGGATTTGTTTAGTTCTTCAATTGATGGTGTGTTGTTGAGCTTTGTCATGATGGATAGTTCTTCAAGGGCATAGATGGTAGTATCATTCATGGCGCTTTCGTTGCCATAGAGGTCTACATAGTGCTCGACCCAACATTCCATCTGCTTGTTTCCATCTGTGATGACGTCCCCAGGTTTTTATTTGAGGGGGACAGTCTTCTTTTGTGTTAAGCAATGGTTCCCAACTGGTGTGCCACGGCACCAAAGAATGCCGTGAGATCAACTGAGGGTGCTGCCAAAATTCAGGGCAAAAATAATTTTTGTATTATCGACTCTCTCTGTCATCCATTTTTGTTCATTAAAGCAGCATCTGTAAAGATGAATGTTTTCGCATTATCCAGGGACAAAATTTTTTTACACTGATGTTGAATCAACAAAATACTGACAAACTAGAATTTAGATTTTCTAATAAGGGTGCCGGGGACTTCTGAAAGGCTTGGCAAGGGTGCCTCAAGCCAGAAAAGGTTGAAAACCACTGGTGTAGATCCTATGGCTTGTTTGATATCATAAACACCTTTGACATTAACCCCTTCCATACGGTGCCGCCTACGGAGGCGTCATGAGGAGCAAGTGGATTCGCGACGCTGCCATATCGGCGTCTTGATTATATTTATTGTAGTCGCCCCTGTGTTTTTACATTCTCCCAAATGTGCCTTGAATCCCATTCTCTGTGGTTTTCAAAATTCGCGGGTGAAAGAGAGAACGATCTATATAGGCGGTGACTATATTTTGTGATGAGAGTATTATTACGACACGTCGTACGGCTGGCATTGGCTGCTGCCCGTGAGATTTAAGTCCGGAGTGAAGTGGTTAATAGTGTCTGCTGCTAACTGGATTTTTCACCTTTGTGCTGTTCTCAGAGCATGTAGGTTTGGCCAGTTTGGTTCCTGTTGGTATTTTAGGCATGGATCTCGCTTCTTGTCCATTACAAGATTCATGATAGTTTCATTTTTTTCAAATCGGTCTTCTGTCTTTCCTTTTTTCCTCCCAAGTGTAGACCTGGCTGCCTCATAAATCTGTTCTCTGAGGCATTTCCAGCATTCTTCTGTACTTGCCTGAGGGGGATTTGTCTGTAGCTCTACTTCAAGACTGCTGATCAGTGCTGCTTATGCTGTGGGATCCTTCGCTTTGCTGGTGTCTAAACAAGGATTTCCAGGTGGTCTTGCATGGTGGGATTTTTTGGGCTCCAGCTTGATTTTGCAGCACACCAGTGAATGATCTTTATCGTAGTCTGCACTGTGGTAGGAACATGTATTTAACACACATTGCAGGTATCTTTTGGTTATTATGAGATTTAACTGGTGCCATTTTTTTTTTTTTTATCTTGGGTCCATGACATCTTGTGTTGGGGTTTTGTTTGGAAGGTGTTTGTAATGCTCAGGTCATTAATAGAACATATCTCCAAAAGTCGTCCATTTTCATTTATGCTCCTGACACAAAAAGGTCCTAAGCTCCTGGGCCAGGATGTGTTATCAGCTCCTGTTCTTTCTCTAAAGTCACCAGTCGGGATGAAATTTTCACTTGCTGGAACTTTATGTAGTTTCTCTTGGAGTTGGTCATAGAACTCGTTCTTGATGTATAGTAGTGAGTAGAGTGTTGGAGCATATGCACTGATGAGATTCACTGTGCCATTCTTGGCATTGAGGCATAGAGTTGCAATTCTGTCAGTGCCAGTACTGTCTGGTGCAGTCATATTCAGCAGTGAATTCTTCACTGCAAAGCCTACTCCATACTCTCTGGATGTCTCTTTGGGTTTGCCATACCAGTAGAATGTATAATCTCTTTTGCAAATGGAGCCATACTCAGTAAGTCTAGTCTCCTGTAAAGCAGCTATGTTGATGTTTAGCCGCAGCAACTCATTGTTGATAATTGCAGTTTTCCTTACATCTGCCACATTAAGCAGGTTGTCACTGTCCTGACATTCCAAGTCCCAATACAAATGATAGTAGGTCTGTATTTAACATTACTCTTAATTTTGTTTTTGTGCATTGTGTTATGGCTCACTAAGTTATTCCATGCACCTAATAAAGCAGATGAACCATGGCAAGATAGCATCTAACTGTCTGAGGGCTGCTCAGCTTGGAGCAGGTATGTTGCTGTCCAATGGAGTTAGAAGACTCCTCCCACTGTCGACAGTGGCCCCTACCATCCTACTCTACACCAATTAAGCTCTACTTATCACTGGTAACTGCCATCATCCATGTTATTTCCATCACAGTGCTGAAGTGTCCTCTCCAGAATGGGAAATTGGGATAGAAGGTAAAGAAGTGGGGGTTGGTCACTAGCCTGGGCAGAACTATGAAGAACAAGCTGTTGCCCATGTAGCATGTTCTTCCTCTCCACTACACTGGTGTTGTCCAAGGAAAGGGCAAAGGCCTTTGCAACTTGGCACCAGTTTCGTCATAGGAGTTGCCAGAGTGATGATGAAAGCAACAGCGAACTGCCTACAGGACTTCAGATTTTTCCTCAGGGTTTACTCCCAAAACCTTTCCCTATGAAGGGTGACTGCAAGGCAGCAGGTGGTATGAAATCAGTTTTCCTTCTCTTAGATCCTCTGCAGATTTAGCCTGGGGCCACAAGGCACCCAGTTTCCCTGTGTAGCCATGAGTAGGCACAGTGGAGGTCATTGTAATGAAGAGGCTATGTACTGGCAGGAGAAGACTTATGCTCTCTGCTTCCCTTTTCACCTGACACTATCCAGTGGTGGCACTGCAAGCAAGAAGTTACAAGTGATGCATGCAACTTAGGAGTAAGAAGCATGCTGAGCAAGTGCCTTAAAGCTAGGCTTACCACACATGATGCTTCACATTATCTGTGTGCACACTTATACTTGCAAACTATTCAATAGATATGTGAATGGTAAACTAATAACAAACAGGAAATAGTGAAACTACACCAAGGGAATATGGAATACACAGAAGATATAGAAATGGCTTAAGTCATGAGCAAACATTTCAAGTTGGAGAAAATATACACCATTGGGATCAAGGGCGAGAAGTCCCCCCCCCCCCCCATGAGGAAATTAAAAGTAACACAAAAATAATGGACCAAATAATGAACCTTGATGTCAGGAAATCGCACAGCCTGGATGGAATTGCAAACTGGATAGGAAAAGAATGTAAAGAAGAATTAATAGACAAAGTATATAACATAACACATTGCTCGCCCTCAAAGAAAGAAAAATACTAGAAGACTGGAAAAAGGCCAGTATTGTACCAATATATAAAGGAGGAAACAAGAAAGACCCAACAAATTACAGACCAATTTCCCTTACAAGCATGGTTTGTGAAAAAGTTATAAAAAGTAGGTGGATAAAACATCTGGTGGAGAACAATATACTAAATCTGAGACAATTTGGATTTAGACAGGGAAGATCATGTGCCACAAATTTGATCTGTATTTACTCAAGACTACTAGATATAATACAGGAAAGGGACAGATGGGTTGATTGTGCTTTCCTAGGGCTACAAAAAGCTTTGGACAATGTACCACACAAAAAACTATTAAGAAAGCTGGAAACCTTAGGAGGGATACAAGGTAACTACTGAAATGGATGGAGGAAAAAGACCTGGGAGTAATCATCACAAAAGACATGACCCCTGATAAACAGATAAACAAAATTGTCAGAGAAACGTACAACTTGCTAAGATCAATAAAGGTGGCTTTTACTTGGATGAAGAAATACGTACATACTACCAATGGCTTTTCCCCCTTACGCAGGGGGTAGCCAAAAAGAAAAAGGCATAGAAATCACGCCCACCCATTTCATTTCCCATATATTCCACTCCCCTCCACCCTCCTCCCTCCCTCCTATCTTGGCACCTCCTGGATGTCGGGTCATCCCTGCATCCCGTCCACTGCCCTGGGTCAGAAGCAGTGTCGCAAGACACAGCACATCCACAGCAAGGCCACTTCATAAATTTAGCGACCCCCCCTCTCCGTCCCCTCATGCAGGAAAGGAGAAGACGGGGAGAAATCCCTTTAGGCTGTGTCAAATTTTTTCTCATACATACTTCCTCACCCCTCATCCCCCACCCATGCATCACAGCCTCATCTATACACAACCCTTCTCCATTCACCCCTATCTTCTGTCCTCTCCTGTCCTTCCTCTACAGACATTCCTCTCTTTTTTAAAACCCCTTTCACCCCATCCATCCATCTCATCCTAGGACGCCCCCCTCATATTCACTCCTTCCACCTCCGCCTTCTACACTTCTTTTACTAATCTTTCTTCACTCATTCTTTCCATGTGTCCAAACCATCCTAATACTCTTTCATCAACCCTATCTCCCAGCTCCCTTTCCACCCCTGTTCTCCTCCTCACCTCCTCATTTCTCACTCTATCTAGCCTAGTAACCCCTATCATACTTCTCAGACATTTCATCTCAAACACATTCAAAATCAATCTCTCTTCCTCACTCATGTTCAATGTTTCTGCCCCGTACATTGCTGTTGGCACAATCACTCCTTCATATAACCTCCTCTTAGCATCCATTCCCATATGTCTATTTCTCATTACACTTTTTAATCCACCAAGGCATTTACTCGCTTCTCTCAATCTACATTCTACCTCCACCCCCACTCCTCCCTTTCCTGTCACATTCGCACCCAAGTATCTGAAACTATCCACTTCCTCATCCTTAATGCTCACTTCCAGCCTACTGTCACTCTTCCCTTGTACCTCTCATCACCTTACTTTTGCCCACATTTATTTTCAGCTTCCTTCTTTCACACACCTTCTCAAACTCTGTCATTAACTTCCTCAATACCTCCTCTGATCCTGCTACAAGCGCAGTGTCATCGGCAAACAACAGCTGGCTCACCTCCCTCTTTTCTCCATTTTCTTTAATCATCTCTAACCCCTGACCCATTACCCATGCATTCACCTCTCACACCACCCCCATCCATCTAAAGATTGAACAACCAGGGGGACATAACACACCCCTGACGAAGTCCCACCTTTACCTCAAACCATTCACACTCTCCATTTCTAATCCTAATGCAAGGTCTACTACTCTCATAAAAACTCTTGACTGCTCTTAACAGCTTTCCTCCTATCCCATATATCTGCAGTACCTCCCACAGTGCCTTCCTCTCTACCCTGTCACAAGCCTTTTCCAGATCCATAAAAGCCCAAAAAACATCCTTACCTTTTCCTATAGCTTTACCACAAAAATCTGATCTACACATCCCCTACCTGTCCTAAACCCACACTGTTCCTCACCAATTACTCCCTCTCTTCCTCTCCTAATCCTCTCAATCAAGATCCTCCCATAAGCCTTCCCAACTACACTCAACAAGCTGATCCCTCTGTAACTACTATACTCACACCACTTGTACCCCTTTCCTTTGTAAAGCGGAACTATACAGGCACTCCTCCAATCCTCTGGCACTCTACCCTCTCTTAACCCCTTCCATACGGTGCCGCACACGTAGGCGTCATGGACTTAGATCTCAGTGGCAGCAGCCAATGTCAGCCGTACGACGTGTCGTAATAATACTCGCATCATAAAATATAGTCACCGCTTATATCGATCATTCTCTCTTTCACCCGCGAATTTTGAATACCACAGAGAATGGGATTCAGGGCACATTTGAGAGAATGTAAAAACACAGGGGCGACTACAATAAATATAATCAAGACGCCGATATGGCAGCCTCGCGAATACACTCGCTCCCCATGACGCCTACGTGTGCGGCACCGTATGGAAGGGGTTAAACATTAGATAACCTCACCAGCCAGTCCACCATAAATGTACCTCCTTTCTTCAGACATTCTGCATGGCATCCATCCAACCCAGGTGCCTTACCTGCTCTCATCACCTTAACAGCTGCTCTCACTTCATCCTTCCCTATTTCTCCTCCATTTTCCTCACTCATCACTCTCATTTTCTTAGTGCTTCCCACTGCAACTTCCTTTCCCCCCCTATCCTCCTTCACATTTAGCAACCCCCTAAAATACTCTGCCCACCTTCCCCTTACTGCCTTCTCCTCCATTATCATCTCTCTATCTGCACCTTTTACCTTTTCTTCTCTACTTGATTCCCTCCTCTTCCTCTTTTAACTTCCTTCCAAAACATCTTTTTATTACTTTCAAAATTTTCTGTCATACTCTTTCCCCATTTCACATCTGCTCTCCTCTTTGCTTCCTTTATCTTATGCTTAACCTTTTCACTCCGGGGCACATCACACGTCTGGCAGCATTATAAAAAAATAAAGTGCTCAATCGTTCGTTCTCTTTCACCCGTGTATTTTGATAACCATAGAAAATTGATGAAGCCAGTTTAGAGAGAATGGAAATTACGTAGGTATGACTGCAATAAATATAATCAAGTTGCTTGACGTCGGCATCATCGAGTACCCACTTGCTCCTCATGCCGCCTACATAGGCGTCACTGTATGGAAGTGGTTAACTTCCTTTCTCTTTACTTTGTACCTCTCATACAATTCCCTCATTCTAATTTGTAGCCAATCTATGAATGCCTGCTTCTTCTCTTCTACACCCTTCTTTGTTTCCTCATCCCACCACTCACTACCCTTCTTTCTATTTCCTCCCGCCCTCCTTGTTCCACACACCATCTTTGCACACCTTATGACTCCCTCCTTGAACCATCCCCATTCCTCCTCCACTCCTTGTTCTACTCTATCCTTTACTCTCTCCCACTCCTTTCTCAACTTCTTCTTATACTCATTCTCCTTTCTTTCCTCATTTAAGCAGTTCACTCTAAGCACCTCCCTACCTTCTGCCCTTTTCCTCTTTCTCCACCTATTCTCCACTCTCAATTTACCTTCCACCAGGAAATGGTCTGATATTCCCCCACTCTCTCCCCTTAGAACATGTACATCCTTAACTCTTCCTACCATACTCCTGGTCACCACTATATAGTCCATTAACGCTCTACCACCCTTCCATCCACCACCCTCTCCCATGTGTACTTATGCTTGACTTTCTTCTTAAACACTGTATTTGCTATCATCAACTCTCAAGACACATATCCACCATTAATTCGCCGCTACGATTTTTGGCTCGAACTCCATACTTCCCACTCTGTCAATTGGGACATTTCCTACCCTAGCATTTAGGTCTCCCAATACAACTACATTGACATTTCTCCCTAATCCCTCTATGCACTCATTTATATCTACCCAAAATGCCTCCCTTTCATCTACGTTCTTCTCACTACCAGGTCCATACGCACTTACAAAAACCCACATTTCCTTTCCCAGCTTCACCTTCATCCACATCAACCTTGATGACACCTCCTTCCACTCCACTACCCACTTCCTTATCTCTTCACTTACTAGTACAGCCACCCCTTCTCTCCCTCATCCCCTCTTCACTCCTGAGTACCTCCCAGCTACACTCCCAAACTCACAGTTGCCCTTTCCTTTCATTTTAATTTCACTCAAAGCCAGTACATCCATCTTTCTTCTCACAAACATACTGCCTATCTCTTCCCTTTTACTCTCATCTGTACCACATCCACGCACATTAAAAGACCCAAACCTTAGGGTACTGGTTGTAAAGCTCCCAGACCCTCTTATGCCTTTACTTTCATTTTTAGGAATGTCCCCTTCTGGGGCTACAGGTAGTAGGACTCCTAATCCCATCCCCCGTCCCTTTTTTGTCGCCTTTTACAACTCAAGTGGAAATACTTGGTGGCAGTATTCTTTTCCCCCACCACAGGGTAGGTAGGCAAAAAAAGGAAATGAATATTCAGAGAAATGGTACAGGACAGTAACAAGGGGTTGGGGGACAGCATAACGGAGGGACAGTCGTAGTATAAAAGTGTCATCATTTCTCTATGTACAGAGTTTTCCTCTATCACAGACAAAATGATGTGTGGCTCTGGTCCATAGGGGTACTCCATATAGACCCTAAAGTATCAACTGCATGCTACTTTGCCACAATAACATGCAGCCAATATCCCAGACGAGGATGAAGAAATGGTAAAGAAAATTATAGTTACACAGATAAGGCCAAAATTGAAGTACACAGCGACACTATGGTCACTCAGTACCAAAAAGAATATAAGGAAAATTAAGAGAATCCAGAGAGCAACTACAAAGATGATTCCAACACAATAAAAACTGTCATATGAAGAGAGATTATCAAAACTAGAATTGCCAACTCTGGAACAAAGGAGAAAAAGAGGTAACTCATTGACTACAGAATCATGAAAGGTATGGAAGTCCTTGATAGAGAAGACTTAATAAATTGGGATAAGAGAAATACGGGAATATGGAAGGAAGCTCAAAAAGGACAGTTTTAGAAGAAACCTGAAATAGAACAGCTTGCCCTATAGAGTGGTGGATATATGGAACAAACTAGATTAAACAATAGTGTGTGTAAAAACCATATACAAATATAAGAGCAAATTAGATATGGCAAGATACAGAGATGGGACATGACAAGTGTAGCTCTCCTTCCCGTAAAATACAACTAGGTAAGTAAATACACAGGTTGTCAGCCTGTCAACACATAATCAATTGGCGCTCTTGGGGACTGCATTAAAAACAGGACCTCTCCTCATTGCTACAATAACAGGATACCTATATTGTGTTGAATGGGAAGGGGAAATGCTCATGAATGCCAGAGGTAGATTAATACAGTGAAATTAGTGAGTATTGAAAGAAATTGGAAATGAAAACAGGCCAGATGAGACCTTTGGTGGCAGAGCAGCAAAACGAAAGGTAAAGATGAGGTTGGAGACTCCAGTGGGCCTGAGGAGATAATTAGGAAACAGCAAAGAAGGGCCGTTTTCTGGATTTAGACAAGAAAGAGGTAACTTGAGAAGTACAGACATGGAGAGGGAAATGAGAGATTTGAATGATTTAGTCTTGAGTCCTTGAACAAAATATATTTTATAAAGAGAATGGTGAATTAAGGAAAGCAGATGCTGCAACAAATCAGGAAGTGAATGCCCTAAAAAAAGAATTGGTTGAGGTAAAACATGAAAATGAGAAATTGAAAAGCAAAGATATCACAAATAGTATGACCATGCAGGAAGTGAATGAACCGAGAAAATTGGAGGAAGTGTAGGCAAGGAAAAGATACAGCAACTCAGGAAGGAATGGAAAAAAGATCACAAAAAGGGTAAGGTCTCTTTTAAGGGAATAGTTCAGCAACAAATACAGGAGAATACTAAGGATACAGTCATTCGGGTAATCAAGGAATAGGAAAATTTGGTTAGAGATACAGTAGACAAAAAGAAGTGTATAGTCATATTTGGTCTAAAAGGAAAAAGAATCCAGTTATGAGAGAATTTGCAAGAGATGTTTTGAGAGTAGTACAAGATGAAAAGGAAGAATTAGAAAAGGAAATAGAGGAAGTACATAGAATTGGAAAATATATAGAAGAAAGAAATCGACCCCTAAAGATCAAATTTAGGTCACAAAGGGCAGTGGAAGAGATACTAACAAGAACAGGAAAGTTAGTAAATACTGAGCACTATAAAGATGTATTGATAAATGAGATATGAACCTTGAGGAGAGAGAAAACATTAACCTCTTCACTCCGGGCCAAAATCTCGCGGGCAGCATTAGCTGTCAGATGTATGATGTGTCGTAATAATACTCGCATCATAAAATATAGTCACCGCTTATATCGATCGTTCTCTCACCTGTGAATTTTGATAACCATAGAAAATGTGATGAAGACAGTTTAGAGAGTATGTCATTACGCAGGGGCAACTACAATAAATATAATCAAGATGCCGATATGGCAGCCTCACATATCCACTTGCTCCTCATGCCGCCTACGTATGCGGCACTGTATGGAAGGGGTTAAGAAGCAAAGATATATATATATATATATATATTTATATATATATTTATATATATATAAACGGAGATCAAGAAAAAGAAGTTCTTTTGAAGAGTGTTAGGCTTGAGACAGAAAATGGTATCTTCAAGAAAAGGAAATAAGGAATAAAGAAAGAGATGGAGAATGCAAAAATGAAAAGTTGCTTCTACTAATATAAACAGATTAATTTCAGGATTAGATGAACTTAATTATTGCTTGTCAGAAGCAAAGCCAGACATAATGGAAATTATAGAGACAAAATTAAGGGGTCTACAATCACCAAACTCTGTTAGAAATTGATTATAGAATCACTGGCATAGAAATAGAGAGGAAAAACATGGAGTCATGTGCTTGTCGGTATTCATTTCTTTGATTTTCTAAATGGTTTCTGCAAATATATATATATGTTACAGTAAGAACACGTACCTAGGGATTACGCGTAATCCCTGAATGTTTATTCAGTGAATACGCGTAATCCCCGTTTCACTAACCTAACCTAACCTAACCTTAGGTTCGGTTAGGTTAGGTTAGGTTAGGTTAGTGAAATGGGGATTACGCGTATTCACTGAATAAACATTCAGGGATTACGTGTAATCCCTAGGTACGTGTTCTTACTGTAACATATATATATATATATATGTATATATATATACACACATATATAAATATGTATATACTCATACATATACCAACAGCTTTTCCTTATTACAAGGGAGGAGCTAAAAAACAAAGGTATAAAATCCCCTCCTACCCATTCCACCCCCACATACTCCACTCCCACCCATTCCACCCCCACATACTCCACTTCCACCCATTCCATCCCCACATACTCAGTGGGGTTAGTGCGTCATTACTTGTGGTGAAGATCGAGGTGAGGGTGGTTTGAATCCTGACACTGGCAAAGTTTAACCAAGGGCATGGTTCATTAAATTCCACACTACAAAGCCCTCTGTGAGGGGCACTGTCCTAGCCTCCCGATAAGGGGGAGTGTGTGACGTTAAACCATATCATCATCATCATATATATATATTTTGGGGGGATTAAAAAATGTAATGAGAAATAGATATTTGGGAATGGACGCTGAGAGGAGATTCTATGAAGAGGTGATTGTGCCAACAGCACTCTATAGGGCAGAAATATGGAACATAAGAGAGAAGGAGTTTAAATGTGTTTGACATGAAATGCCTTAGAAGTATGGTAGGGGTAACTAGGCTGGATAGAGTGAGAAACAAGGAGGTGAGGAGGAGAGTGGGGGTTGAAAGGGAGTTGGGAGACAGGGTTGATGAAAGAGTATTGGGATGGTATGGTCATATGGAAAGAATGAGTGAAGAAAGATTATTAAAAGAGTTGTGGAAGACTGAGGTGGAGAGAGTGAACTAGAGGGGGTGATGACCAAGGATGAGATGGATAGATGGGGTAAAAAGGGCATTGAGAAAGAGGGGGATATCTGTTGAGGAAAGGAGAAGACAGAAGGTAGAGCTGAGTGGGTAATGGTTGTGTATGGATGATGCTGTGATGCATGGAAGGGAGTGGGTGGGGTGAGATATGTGTGAATGATGTTTTGATGCAGCCTGAAGTGGCCTTATGGATGTGCTCTGTCTTACTGCATTGCTTATGACCCAGGACAGTGGGATAGATGCAGGGATGATCCAAAAGGAGCCAAGAAAAGAGGGAAGTAGGGATGGTGAATGGGAGTGGTGTATGTGGGGATGAAATAGGTGTGAGTGGATTTATGACTTTAACTTCGGCTATCTCCCTTGCAAAGGGGAAAAAGCCCTTGGTATATGTATATGTAATGTTTTTTTCTTTTGTTCTTTCTTTTTCCTTTTCTTTTTCTTTAGCCTTTCTAATAAGCAAGGAATTTGCACAAAAAGAATAGTTTTATGTGTGTTTTGTGTTGCCCTTTCATAGCATGGGAACCCTTACTGCACTGTGAATGTATATGGACTCTCATATTGATTCATTTTTGTTTTGGTGATAAGCAGGATGGAGCTGTGGAATTATTAGGTGCTGAGCCAGTCTCACCAGTCCTCTTGGTTAGTATCTATACTCTAGTGCTTTTTGTGGCTACCTACTGCATTTCTCTGCTTTTGTTAATTGAATTGTGAAGAATTTATAATGTTACAAGCTTGGATCCACTTAAAGTTTAATAATACATCATTGTTTTTGTGAATTAGAATATTGCCTGCTAATTTTAAAATTAGCTCAAATCACATTATCAACTATATTTTGATTTGTGGATATTGAATTGATCACATACAGTGCCTATTTTCCTTTCCTTGTCCTTTGTGCCTCTTACATGTGCATGATGTTTATAGTTGCTTTAATAGAATAAGCGAATGTTCTTTCAGGACATGAAAAAATGTCTGCTGTGTTTTGTCCTCTATAATGTGTAAGATAATCAGTAATGTATGTAGATGCAAAAAGTTTGATTTTATACTAGTATAAATATGGATGACTCATCATCCATGGAGAGCTAAGGTGAGGGGGGAAGGGTGGCGGATGGGAGTAGAATGGGTGAGGGTAGGTACGTATATTTGACTTCGATACCTTCCTTATAAGGTGAAAAAGCTCTTGGTATATAGATATATACAGAGCTGGACATGTTCCTTGGTGCATTCCTAGGTGCGCTTCTCAGTACATTCTGCTTTAGTTTGGCTGTGGTTGGTGCTCCCAAACTATTGAAGCAATATAGGTGCTGGTTTAGTATGTGGCCTACAAAAATTTTCTTTTGGTATAGTATGTGGCCTACCGGACTTTTATTTCTGTATGAACCTTTCTCTTAAGCTTTAACAGTTTGGGAGTGCTAACCGCAGGCAAACTTTAAGTGGAACACACTCATGAACACACCAAGGAATGCGCCCTGCTCAAGATATATACTGTATATGTATGTATATATACACAGTAGCCGCGAAAAGTTTGGGCGCAAAATTATAGGCGCCCCAACTTTCCCCTAAACTCAAAACATGCAAAAAATACAACTTTCCACCCAAACTTTTCGCTATTTTTTAATGCTAGCGTTTGTACCCGTATTTAGCCGAGACAATACACACTATTTGGCAACTCTGTTTAGGCACACTCGATGTCACATGGAGTCAGTTTCTAAACATCTCTCACGGAGAGTAGTCTTTTTTTTGCGGTGGTCTCTGTTTTTGTGCCTTGATATCTCCGTAATGGGAAGTGGTAAAGAGCTAGAAAGAGACACAGTTGTTACAATCATAACCCTCTATAAGGAGGGTTATAAGTGTAAAGATATTGCTACTCGTGTGGGAATTGGAGTGCGTCAAGTGCAAAAGTGGACCAAGAAATTTCTGAGACGAAGGAAGTGACATCATTCGTACTCCAAAGCATCGCTCTGGTCGGCGAAGGAAGATATCAAATCGTACTAATACGGTTCTAACTGCCTCCTACGGTTATTAGGAGGCAGTTAGAACCGTAGAAGTACGATTTGATATCTTCCTTGGCCGACTAGAGCGATGCTTTGGAGTACGAATGATGTCACTTCCTTCGTCTTGAAATTTCTTGGTCCACTTTTGCACTTGACGCACTCCAATTCCCACACGAGTAGCAATATCTTTACACTTATAACCCTCCTTATAGAAGGTTATGATTGTAACAACTGTGTCTCTTTCTAGCTCTTTACCACTTCCCATTACGGAGATATCAAGGCACAAAAACAGAGACCACCGCAAAAAAAAGACTACTCTCCGTGAGAGATGTTTAGAAACTGACTCCATGTGACATCGAGTGTGCCTAAACAGAGTTGCCAAATAGTGTGTATTGTCTCGGCTAAATACGGGTACAAACGCTAGCATTGAAAAATAGCGAAAAGTTTGGGTGGAAAGTTGTATTTTTTGCATGTTTTGAGTTTAGGGGAAAGTTGGGGCGCCTATAATTTTGCGCCCAAACTTTTCGCGGCCACTGTATATACAGTAAAACCCCGATTATCCGAAATCTGATTATCCAAAAAACGGGATTATCCGAAATTGATTTGGATAATGCAATTCAAATTTTTTCTATACTAAAACGTTATAAAACATCAAAAACATGAAAATGAATAAAAGTAACTACATATGTACTATATTAACACATTTAAAATTGATAAGAACAGTTAAAATGAGTACGTTTTAAGCGTACTACTTTGTTTAGCGTGTGTTTGTTTGGTTTCATTGTTTACATCATCAGTCGGCGGCAGTCGCATCACAGAGTTCACATTGGGCAGTCGCGTTCTACCTGTGCTTCGACCTCACTTCTTTCTACATCATGCCGAAAGAAACCGGGAAAAGGAAGAAAGTCGTCCTTACCATACAGCAGAAGCTGGAGATATTGGACAAGCTGAATGTGGGTCAATCGGAAACGTCCATCACCCACGAATATGGCATTGGGAATGCTACTGTTACAGACATAAAAAAGCCAGGGCCACAGTTAAGGCAGTTCACTCAGAAGCATCTCCCAGCTGTCTTCCACCACAAGAACAAAGATTCAGGACCGAGGACCATGAAGCTGGGCAAATACCAAAACCTAGACGAGGCGTTGTTCAAGTGGCAGCAACATCACGTATCTTCCGGATTGCGAGTGCGGGGTGTAGATCTACAGTCTGCGGCGGAAACCCTGGCAAACGATTTAGGTATTAATGACTTCAGAGCTTCTTCTGGGTGGCTCGTTAGGTTCAGAAAGCGTCATCTTTTAGCAAACAAGAGGGTCTGTGGAGAGACTGCTAGTGCTGCTATTGATGTTGTGGAGCCTTTCATTAACGATTTTTGGAAATTAGTGAGTGACGAAGGACTGCTACCCCATCATCTCTACAATTTTGACGAGACCGGACTATTCTGGAAGGCACTGCCCAGCAACACACAGGCAAGCACAGCTGTTAAGGACGCGCCAGGAAGGAAGCTGGACAAGGGCCGCATGGACCACCTGCCTGTCCACTATTTTTCTTCAGCAAAGGCTTGGTTCACCTCTGGCATTTTCAAGGACGTGTTTCACAAGATCATTGTCCCTTCCATCACCAAGCACCAGATCACCAAACTGAAGACGACACCACACAATGTGAAGGCTTTAATCCTCCTCGACAATGCCCCTGCCCACCCTGCCAAGGAGGATTTAGTGTCACGAGACGGCAGGATCCGTTGCATGTTTTTGCCCGCCAACACCACCTCAATCATCCAGCCAATGGATCAGGGCGTCATACAAGCAGTAAAGATGTGCTACCGCCGGCACTTTATGCAGGAAATTCTGTGTGTGACGCTCAAGGGGGAAGAAGAAGGAGACACCAGAGCCCAGAGGACAATAGCAAACCTCAAGAGGTATAACCTGAAGACAGCATGGAAACAGGTGCCCCCTTCTACATTGGCCTATGCCTGGAATCCCCTGCTACGAGGCCATGAGGATATGCGAGAAGTGTTTGAAGGATTCGACTGGGAGGTGCGAGAGGTGAAGGAGGCCCTGGGTGATTACGAGACAGTTACAGAGGAGGACGTCCAGGAGTGCCTCACTGTGGATGAGGGGGACCCAGGTTACACTCTCCAATCAACCAAAGAAATAGCTGAGGAAGTGATGCACAGCCATGACAACGATGATCCTTCTGATCCTTCCATGTCTTTGGCAACAGTCCGGTCCCACATCGAAGGAGTGCTTCAGTTTCTTGACCAGCGACCCAGGGACATTTCAAATAGCAATCAACTGTATCCGATGATGCGAGCAGTACTGAGTGACGTCATCGAGAAACAGCTGTCTTGCACCAAACAGACTTCTATCACCTCGTTTTTTCGGCCAAGAACACCTTCGTCCACCCAGTCTTCTTGCTGTTCATCAAGTGCCTCATCCTCCTTGTCTACCTTTGATTTGGACAGTGAAGATGGAGCAATGGACGACCCTTCCTTCTGACTCCACCACCAGGAGGTGGGGAGTGGAAGGGTTGTGGAGTGATGGTGACAGAGGCGGGGAGTGGCGGAGTTGCTTTATTGTGTTCGTCAGGATAGTGGAAGATATGTGTATAGAATAATTCTTGTTCTCTGTTACATATAGGGTATGTACGTCAACACGAAAAAAAAAAAGTGTTCCATCCATAACTTGAGACTGATGGAGAGAGAGAGAGAGAGAGGGCTGGGGGAGGAAGGCACAGGACACACACACACACACAAAGTATGTCAACACGAAATATATTTCTGATAAATCTGGATTATCCGAAAAATCGGCTTATCCGAAAGAGGCTTCCCCCTTTCGTTTCGGATAATCGGGGTTTTACTGTATATATATATATATATTGACTAGATAAACACCATATGAGGACGGAGCCTTTATTTGTACGACGTTTCGCTTATTACAGCTTTTTCAAGTACAAGTTGAGATACAAATGCTTGAGATTAAATAAGGGGAAAGGAGGGAACGGGGAGAGAAAAAGGGGGGGGGAAGGAAGAGGAGGAGGAGGAGGAGGAGGAGGGTGGGGGGATTGGACACTGGGAAAGGATGAGAATGCTGGCCCTAACGTCCGAGAGCGAAATGTCCACAAAGGGTGGTTTAAATATTTAATATTTTGCTGGCCATGGGAATTAGGGGAATAATGTGAGGAGATATGTTAAACATGCCCCTGTTTTGTTCAATAGTGTTCGTTCCTTGAATGATTGCTGCTTCTAAACACTTCCTGCGGATTTTGTCTGGTTCCCGCATCAGCAGCTCTGCATTCTTCCAGTCCATAAGATGGTTTCCCTTGTTTCTATGTGTCACACATGCATTGGTGGTGACATCATGCCTGACGTCATAACGGTGTTCACGTATTCGTGTATTCAGGTCGCGTGACGTTTCTCCGATGTAAACTTTATCACATCCTGAACACGGAATACGATAAACACCGGCTTTGGTGCCCGGTGTCTGGTTGTTGTGTGTTTCCGTCTTCGTGATGTCTTTTATTGTTCTGCTTGTCTGGCACACTATTTCCAAGTTGGTGGTTCTTAAAAGAAGTGTCAGGTTGGTGGCAACGTCGCCGGTTGGCAACACGAGACGTCTAGTTGTGCTGTCCTGCTGCCTACGGCTTTCCCGAATCTTAGCGGCCTGCTGTTTGCAATTATCTAAAAGAAACTCTGGAAATTTTAGTGTTAAAAAGGTCTCTTTAATAAACCTGCACTCTTCTTCTAAGTATTTTGCACTACATATCCTAAATGCCCTAAGGAAAAAACCTATTACTACTCCTCTCTTGGTCCTTATATCATGGTGGGAGTAGAAATGAATTAAATCATTTTTGTTGGTGGGCTTTCTATACACTTTGAATTCAAATTGGTTACCGTACTTAAAGATGTGTGTGTCCAGGAAAGGAAGAGAATCGTGGATTTCTTCCTCTAGGGAAAACTGAATGGTGGGCTCCACTTCGTTTAAGGCCGTCTGCAAGCGCTGAAGATTGAAACGCCTGGGTGTGATGAGTAAGATATCGTCCACATATCGCAGCCAGGTCACATGCTCGGGAACGATGTTGGCAAAGGGTCCTGTTTCTAGAAGTTCCATGAATAAATTAGCCAGGACTGCACTTAATGGAGAGCCCATGGCCATGCCAAATTTCTGGTGGAAGAAACTGTCCTGGAATTTAAAATAATTAAATTCAACACAAAGTTTGATCAAATCGACAAAATGGTTGGGGGGCAGGGGGAAGTCGATTTTCTCCTTCACGATTCTATCCCTAAGGAGCTGTATTACCTTATCCGAGGGGACACATGTGAAGAGACTTTTCACGTCCAGGCTGGCCAACTTCTTGTTTCTGGCGGAGATATCTCGGATTTTGTCTAGTAGGTCCCCTGAGTGTCTGAGATGAGCTCCACTGATGGTTCCCAGGAGGGGGGACAGATGTCTGGCCAACGTACCTGCTAATCAACGTACCTGCTAATCAACAAAGCCCACCAACAAAAATGATTTAATTCATTTCTACTCCCACCATGATATAAGGACCAAGAGAGGAGTAGTAATAGGTTTTTTCCTTAGGGCATTTAGGATATGTAGTGCAAAATACTTAGAAGAAGAGTGCAGGTTTATTAAAGAGACCTTTTTAACACTAAAATTTCCAGAGTTTCTTTTAGATAATTGCAAACAGCAGGCCGCTAAGATTCGGGAAAGCCGTAGGCAGCAGGACAGCACAACTAGACGTCTCGTGTTGCCAACCGGCGACGTTGCCACCAACCTGACACGTCTTTTAAGAACCACCAACTTGGAAATAGTGTGCCAGACAAGCAGAACAATAAAAGACATCACGAAGACGGAAACACACAACAACCAGACACCGGGCACCAAAGCCGGTGTTTATCGTATTCCGTGTTCAGGATGTGATAAAGTTTACATCGGAGAAACGTCACGCGACCTGAATACACGAATACGTGAACACCGTTATGACGTCAGGCATGATGTCACCACCAATGCATGTGTGACACATAGAAACAAGGAAAACCATCTTATGGACTGGAAGAATGCAGAGCTGCTGATGCGGGAACCAGACAAAATCCGCAGGAAGTGTTTAGAAGCAGCAATCATTCAAGGAACGAACGCTATTGAACAAAACAGGGGCATGTTTAACATATCTCCTCACATTATTCCCCTAGTTCCCATGGCCAGCAAAATATTAAATATTTAAACCACCCTTTGTGGACATTTCGCTCTCGGACGTTTGGGCCAGCATTCTCATCCTTTCCCAGTGTCCAATCCCCCCACCCTCCTCCTCCTCCTCCTCCTCCTCCTCCTCCTCTTCCTCCTCCTCTTCCTTCCCCCCCCCTTTTTCTCTCCCCGTTCCCTCCTTTCCCCTTATTTAATCTCAAGCATTTGTATCTCAACTTGTACTTGAAAAAGCTGTAATAAGCGAAACGTCGTACAAATAAAGGCTCCGTCCTCATATGGTGTTTATCTAGTCAATCTTGTCGGCAGACTGCCACTTTTAAGCATATATATATATATATATATATATACATACAGTAGAAGCCCGATTTAACGGATATCAATTTAGCGGAAGCTCAAATTAGCGAACTGCAAATAGCAATAACGAAAATGCTCAACTTAGCGGAAATGGCCCACTAAGTTGACCATTTTCCACTAGCTGGCCAGATGCGTCTACGGAAATAGCTCAATTTAGCAGGAATGGTCCTCTAAGTTGAGCATTTTCCGTCAACTGGCCACATGCGTGTCTCAGAGTCCAATGTTACCAGATGTTACCAGATTGTGGTGGTGGAGTCAAGAAAAAAATTATAATTTAGTACTTTGGAGGTATATAAATATATATACATACTATAATATATATACAGGCACTCCTCGTTTAACGACGACAATTGGGACCGGTTTCGCCGTCGTTAAGCGAATTGGTCGTTTAGCGAAAGTGTATACTATACGTACATGTATGTATAATGTCCAGCAATACATGTATCTTTATTTTTGTGTATTTTCCCTCTTTTATACAGTACATTAAAGCTTTATTTACTGTTTATTTACAGTGGTTAAGTTCCTAAAATTACCGTATATGACCAAATCCGCATATGCTGACATTCCATATTGAATACCGGGGTATTTTTTTAGTTTCGACCATGGGCGCAATATAGCAATAGAAAATTAATTATTAATTTTGTAAATTAAAATGTATCAACGTAATATGCAATTTTGTGGGCGGAAATGAAAGTAAAAAATACCATGCTACAAGAAAATATGCTAATGAACGAAGTCGGTAGCATAGGATTGGGACGCCATCTTGTTGTCTGCCAACATCTCTCACGACGACGACAACGAGGACGAGCCGGATGACATTTAATTTGCAGGTAATGATTTATCAAACACAGGTCAGGTTAGTTTAGTTTAGGTTAGACGAATTCATCATCCTTTTATTTCTTCGACATCGGCATCTATCATAACAAACATGGTGTACCATTCGTCCGACATGACTTCGTTACTTACGAAATTTGTTTTAGCACCTTTTTTTTTTATTTCCGCTCACAAAATTGCATATTACTTTGATACATTATAATTTATAAAATTAATGATTAATTTTCTATTGCTATATTGCGCCCATGGTCAAAACTAAAAATTTACCACTACCGGTACATACTGTACCCCAGGTAGTTTTTGCAGCTTGCAGGATGGTAATGTAGACCTAAGCTTCAGAACACTTTACCTCACAGCTAATATCCACTGTACAAGTTCAATTATAACATCATACAAATTTGCCTCAGCCAACTTAATTATCGTACACGACGTCGTAACTTCGGGAGATTTACGTTAAACGTCTGTCATAAAGCCCGTCGTAACTCCGCGTCGTCGCTAACCGAGTAGGTCGTTAAACGAGGAGTACCTGTACAATAATATATAATTCAGTATATGTATAAAGTATAATTGTAGCAGAAATATATTCAAGTAGAAATAAATGGTATAATAGGAAAACAAAATAATGAAACAGTAAGTTGATGGGAAAATTCAAAATCAGTACGCAAGAGTAATCACCACGAAAAACACTTCTATAACAACGAACTACGTTTTCTGCAACAACACAACAATAATGCTCACTATCCAAAAACCAACTGCCCAGTCCTATTAATCACTAGAATTATGTACATCGAACCAAACACGAAGCTATGACTAATATTCCCAGAAATTCACAGACAACTCATATCATTGTTATATGACACACACACACACACACACACACACACACACACACACACACACACTTTCAACGAACGGACGGCTTGACGAACGCTCTGAAGAAAAGTGCAGATTGTGGATACCAACGCAAAGAGAAGTGCCTTTTTGTATTTGCAGGGGGGGGGGAATTGCTCGTGAGGTAGAGGGAAAGTAAGGAAAGAGGAGAGGGGGAGGGATTACTGGGGAAATGGAAGGTAATGAGGAGGTGGAGGAAATGGCCCTGACGGGCCGCCGGGTAGACAAAAGACCCCAAGACGAGTTGGATGATAACATGTCTAATAGGAATGTGAAGATTAGAGGTATAGATAGGAGCAATATAGCAGAAAGTGATGAGAATATTTTCAAGGGATTTATAGAGAGTGGGGGGGACTCAAACCCCCCCCGACTGACAAGACTAGAGATGAAGGTTGATAAGGTGATCGAGGACTTGGAGAGTAGGTTAGGTCATATGAACACCATTTTAAAAAGGGTTGAAAGATTGGAAGAACTGGAAAAGGCGAATAAAAACTTAACTGATGAAATAGAAGAACTAAAAAGACAGTTAAGAGAGGTAAAGGGGGAGAATGAGGAATTGAAGAAGAATAGTAAAGAAAACAGAGAAACAATAGCTAAAGAAAGTAAAAATTGGAAGCAAACCCAAGAAGGAAATAAGATTTCATTCACTGACATAGTCAAACAGCAATTGAAAGAACATACTGAAGACTCAGTTATTAAAGTGATGAGACAAAAGGAGAATATAGTAAGGGATTTAGCAGACAAGAAGAAATGTATAATTATATTAGGAATGGAAGAGAAACACAACACAGATAGAACCACAAGAATCAAAGAGGAAAATGAAAAAGTAAGCCAATTACTAGAATCAGTTCAGGAAGATGAACCAGGAATTATGAAACAAATCGAAGAGAAATTTAGACTCGGAAAGTATAGCACAGACAAGACCAGACCAATTAAGATTAAATTCAAGTCACAAACAACGGCAGAGAATATCTTATCCAAAACAGGGAAACTAGCAACAAGTGAACAACACAAAAAGATATGGATAAAAAGAGAAATGAATAAAGAGGAAAGAGAGGAAGAAAAGCAGAAAAGACTGGAAGCTAAGACAAAAAACGAGAACAGAACGGAGTCAGAGAAAGAGAGATTCTATTGGAGAGTAGTGAACATGAAACTAAGGAAGTTCGACATACAAAAGAAAAACATAAGGGAAACAGAGAACACAATGGAAGTGGCAGAAAACTAAGAGTGTCTTACACAAATATAGATGGATTAATAACAGGATTGAATGAGCTGAATGATTATTTGAAAGAAAAAGAACCGGACATAATGGGAATTGTAGAAACAAAATTAAAAGGCCCACTACCACCCAACAGTGTAGGACATGATGCATACAATTATTGGATTAGAAACAGAGAGAAAAAGCAAGGGGGTGGAGTTATGTTCCTGACTAAGAAGGATATAAACGTGAAAGGTGTCATATATGGAAAGAATACAGTAGAGATGATTATGATAGAAGTGGAAGACAGAGATAAGAAGAGCAGAAAATTTGTGATCAATTATGTGCCTCCGAAAACAGCCTCATGGGAGGAGAGTGAATATAAAAGTATGTTAGAGGACACAAAGATAGCATTAACTAAAATAATGGAAGACGGAGGAAGAATAGTTATGATGGGCGACTTTAATTGCAAAGAAATCTGCTGGGAAGAAATGACAGCAAAGAGTGGTGATGACTCATGGGGAAATGCTCTACTTGAGATGATTACTGACCATTCAATGACACAATGGATACAAGAGAACACTAGGTATAGAAATGAAGAAGAACCATCGAGGCTAGACTTAATAATTACATCTGAACCTAGAATAGTGGACAAGATTGAATATAAAACACCAATAGGTAAAAGTGACCACATATTGATTGAACTGGAACTTAATGAAGAAAAATATATGAAAAGAAATGAACAATATAGAAAAGGAAGAATGATGTATGAAAAAACAAACTTTGATAAAATAAGAGAATTCTTCCAACAAGAAAACTGGGAAGAAATATACAAAGAAGAAACATCAGTGGAAGAGAAATGGAATATTTTGACAAAAATTTACAAAAAAGGAGTGGAAAAGTATGTCCCAAGACAAAAACAAGAAAAAGAATATGTAAAATGCTGGTACAACAAAAGTTGTAGGGAGTTAAAAGACAAAAGAGACAAAGCCTGGACCAGATGGAAAAAAGACAGAAGACCTGAAAAATGGAAAATATATACTGGTTATAGAAATGAATATGTACAAAAGTGCAGAGAGAAAAAAAGAAAATATGAAAAAGATGTTATAGAAAAGTGTAAAGATCAACCAAAACTATTCTACAGATTTGTAAACAATAAACTGAAAAACAAACAAGACTTGGAGAAATTGAGACAAGGAGGAGTTGAATACACTGAGGAAATGGAAATGGCAGAAATTATGAACAAACATTTTAAATCAGTGTTTACAAGGGAAAATATACAACCTGAAGAGATTGAGTGGAAAGAAAAAGTCCCCCCTATGGAAGAAATAGAAGTAACAAAGAATGAAATATTGACACACTTGGGTAATTTTGATGTCAGAAAATCGCATGGGCCAGATGAAATAGCAAACTGGATTCTGAAAGAATGCAGGAATGAACTGGCAGACAAAATACATAGCATAATAAGCAGTTCCTTAAAAGAAGGAAAAGTTCCAGAAGATTGGAAAAAAGCAAATATAGTACCTATATATAAAGGAGGAAATAAAGAAGAACCTACCAATTATAGACCAGTCTCTCTAACAAGTACAATAGCAAAAATTTGTGAAAGAATTATCAAAAGTAGATGGGTAAAATACTTGGAAAAAAACAACGTACTAAATCCAAGGCAATTTGGATTCAGACAAGGACGGTCATGCGTCACCAATTTAATATGTTTCTATTCAAGGCTAATAGATATAATACAAGAAAGAGATGGATGGGCTGATTGTGCATTTCTAGACCTAAAAAAAGCTTTTGACAAAGTACCACATAAGAAGTTGCTTAAGAAATTAGAATATGAAGGAGGAATACAAGGTAAATTGCTAAATTGGATGGAAGACTTTTTGCAAGAAAGAAAAATGAGAGTAGTGATAAGAGATCAGCACTCAAAATGGAATGAAGTAATAAGCGGTGTCCCGCAGGGAACAGTTCTGGCCCCAATAATGTTTGCTATATATATTAATGATATGGATGAAGGAATTGAAAGCTATATGAGCTTCTTTGCAGATGATGCAAAACTACTGAAAAGAGTGAAAACTGAAGAAGATTGTGAATCACTACAGAGGGATCTAAATAAAGTACAAGAATGGAGTAGGAAGTGGGAGATGGAGTTCAATACAAAAAAGTGTAGTATAATGGAATTTGGAAAAAGCAAAAACAGAATAGCAGGATCATATAATTTGGGAGAAGAAGGAATAAAAAAAGTAGAAAATGAGAAGGACCTGGGAGTCATTGTTATGAATAATATGTCACCTGAGAAACATATAAATAAGATTTTTGGAGAAACTTATAATTTAATAAGAACAATCAAAGTGGCATTTACATACCTGGATGAAGAAATGGTGAGGAAAATCCTAATCACCCTGATAAGACCAAGATTGGAATATGCAGCAACGATATGGTCACCAAGTACAAAAAAATGTATAAAAAAACTTGAAAGGATACAAAGAGCAATTACAAAACTGGCACCAACACTCTCAAAACTATCATATGAAGAGAGACTACAAAAACTTAAACTACAGACACTAGAGCAAAGAAGAGAGAGAGGAGATTTGATAGCTATTTACAGAATCATGAAAGGCATAGAAATTACTGATAGAGAGAATCTGATAAAATGGGATGACAGAAATACAAGAGGACACGGAAAGAAAATAAAAAAAGACAGCTATAGAAGAGATTTTAAAAAGAACAGCTTTCCTCACAGAGCAATAGACAGTTGGAACAAGTTAGATGAGAAAGTGGTGTGTGCAAAAACAATACATGAATTTAAAAATAGTTTAGATAAAATGAGATATGAAGACGGGACCCCACGAGCATAGCTCCCCTTCCCGTAAAATACAACTAGGTAAATACAACTAGGTAAATACACACACGAGCCTTCACGCCGTAAACATCTCCGTCGTCATCGTCGTCGTCGCGTGACCAAGAAGAAGAGGATTTACGACGAAAAAGGAAACCTGGTTTGTATTGTAGGGGTGGGGAGTGAACGTGAGTACCCGAAATGATATCTCTGCAGTGCTAGTCAATTGTATTAACTCGGATTTAGCGAAAATGAATGAAAACAACGACTCGAAAGCCAGTCACGAATCAGAGCCATCTGGCGTCAGTCTATTGAACCGCGATGTAAACAAACACTACTCCAACACGTGTTATAATGATAATGATTTCCCAGGATTTAGTAAGTATGAAAGAAAGAACTTAAGTAGATTATTAGAGATAGAGAGAGATATGAGCAAAAATAGGATTCGGTGGGAGAATGAAATTATGGACTTAAGAAAAGAGGTTATTGGATTAATAGATTGCTTAGCTCAGGCGAACCACGAAATTTCGGACCTAAGAAAAACCAACTTGGATCTTACAAACGAGATTAAAGAAATGAAAAGGGATATAAATGAACTGAAGAATGATAATGAAAAGAAGAAAACTAATGATAATAACAATAGCGAAAATCTAAAGCAGGAGGTGAACAATAAATTACAAGAATTGACACAAAAGATCGAAGAGAACCTAGGTGGGGATAGTATCCAGGAAATTAAGAAGTGGAAGGAAAACATTGAAAATGAAAAAATTGCTTTCAAAGAAATAGTCAAGCAGCAAATGCAGGATAATGCAAAAGACACAATCATACAAGTGATTAACGAAAAAGCAAATTGGGTCAGGGATACAGTAGATAGGAAAAAATGTATTGTGGTATATGGACTAAGGGAAAAACAAGGATTGGCGAGGTACATGAGGGAAAAAGAAGAAAAAGAGACAGCAGTAGAAATCCTAAATGAAATTCAGGGGGGAGACAGAGATTCAGGCATAGACCTGGAAGAGACTTATAGAATCGGTCGCTGTACTAAGGATAGGAATCGACCTCTAAAGATAAAACTAAGGTCACAAATGGTAGTAGAAGACATATTTGAAAAAGTAGGCAACTTGGCAAAGAGTGAAAAGTACAATAAGATATGGATAAAAAGAGAAATGAGTACTGAGGAATTAGAAAAAGAAAGGGCACTAAGAGAAGAAGCAAAGGAAAAAAACTTGATGAGAATGGAGACAGAATGCAAAGAATTCCAGTGGAGAGTAATAGACTTGAGATTAAGACAATGGCGCATCAAAACGAAAAAACCAAGGACAGAAGAAGCCAGGGAGAAGGAAGAAAATTAAAAGTGGCCTATACCAACATTGACGGACTAATTTCAGGACTGAACGAACTCAATGATTATCTGTTAGAAGCAAAACCAGACATAATGGGAATTGTAGAGACTAAACTAAGAGGTGAAATACCATCCATCATTATTGGACAAGGTCTATACAATTACTGGATAAAAAACAGGGACAAGAAACAGGGAGGGGGAATCATGTTCTTGGCCAAGAAAGACCTAAGGGTGACAAAAATTGCAGAGGGCAAAGGTAATGTTGAACTGATCATGATAAAAGTCGAAGGCAAGAATATGAAAAGCAGAAAGTTTGTGGTGACCTATGTGCCTCCAAAAACGAATGCTTGGAAAGAAAATGAACATACAAAAATGCTAGAAGATACAAGAAAATCACTAAATGAGATACTAATGGGTAAGGGTAATCTGGTAATTATGGGGGACTTCAATTGCAAAGAAATTTGTTGGGACAGCATGACAGTGCAAGGAGGAGATGACTCGTGGGGCAATGTACTGCTAGACATGACCATGGAGTACACAATGACCCAATGGGTCCGTGAAAACACAAGGTACAGAAACAATGAAGAGCCATCGAAACTAGATCTAATATTTACAACAGAACCTGAAATAGTGGATAAAGTCCAGTACGAGACACCAATTGGAAAGAGTGACCATGTACTCATCGAAACTGTACTAAAGGAAGAAATAGACATGGAGAGGAACGAAAAGCATAGGAAAGGAAGATTGATGTACAACAAAACAGACTTTGCAAAACTAAAGACATTCTTCTGAAATGCAAACTGGGAAAAATTTTATAGGGAAGAGACAACAGTGGAAGAGAAATGGAATATCTTGGTGGATAATTACAATGAAGGGGTAAACAGGCATGTACCAAGACAAAAGCGAGAGAGTGAATACATTAAATGTTGGTTCAACAAAAGATGCAGTGAGGCAAAAGACAGAAGGGACAAAGCTTGGAAAAAGTGGAGAAAAGACAAAAAACAAAGCAAATGGCAAATTTATATAAACTATAGAAATGAGTATGTTAATGTGAGAAGAGAGGAAAAAAGGAACCATGAGAAGGATATTATAGATAAATGCAAAGATCAACCCAAACTATTCTATCGGTATGTGAATGGTAAACTTAAAACCAAACAGGAAATGGTGAAACTATGCCAAGGAAATATAGAATACACAGAAGATTTAGAGATGGCCGAAGTCATGAACAATCACTTTAAATCTGTCTTCACCAGAGAGAAAATACAAAATTGGGACATAGATAATAACAAGCAATCTCCCCACATGAGTGAGTTTACAACATCACTAAAAGAAATATCAGAACATCTATCAAGACTGGACGTCAGAAAATCACATGGCCCGGATGGTATTGCAAATTGGATTCTAAAGGAGTGCAAAGAAGAACTAACAGACAAAATACACATCTTAATAAACAGCTCACTCAAAGAAGGAAAGATACCCAAGGACTGGAAAAATGCTAACATTGTACCAATATATAAAGGAGGAAACAAGGAAGAACCCACCAACTATAGGCCAGTATCACTAACAAGCACTATAGCCAAAATTTGTGAGAAAATAATCAAGAATAGATCGGTAAAACATCTGGAAGACAACAACATATTAAACCCAAGACAATTCGGGTTCAGACAAGGAAGATCATGCACCACAAACTTAATATGCTTTTACTCAAGACTAATAGACATAGTGCAAGAAAGAAATGGATGGGCTGATTGTGCATTCCTAGACTTGCAAAAAGCCTTTGACAAAGTACCACACAGAAAATTACTAAAAAAAACTGGAACACATAGGAGGAATACAAGGGAACCTACTAAAATGGATGGAGGACTTCCTGACTGGTAGAAAGATGAGAGTAGTGCTCAGAGAAAAATATTCAGATTGGAAAGAGGTGATCAGTGGAGTACCGCAAGGATCTGTACTGGCACCAATAATGTTTGCTATCTATATGAATGACATGGACGAGGACGTGAACTGCTACATGAGCTTCTTTGCTGATGACGCCAAACTGTTAAGGAAAGTAGAAACTGATGAGGACTGTGAAGCACTGCAAGAAGACCTAAATAGGGTATGGAACTGGAGTCAGAAATGGGAAGTGGACTTTAATACTAAGAAGTGTAGCATAATGGAGTTTGGAAAAAGCAAAAACAGAATATCAGGAAAATATACAATTGGAACCAAGGAAGTAAAGAAAGTAGGATCCGAAAAAGATTTGGGTGTAATTATCATGAACGACTTGTCCTATGATATACAGATTAACAAAATTGTCGGGGAGACTTACAACTTGCTAAGATCAATAAAAGTGGCATTTACATACTTGGACGAAGACATGATAAAAAAAAATATTGGTTACATTGATAAGGCCTAGATTAGAGTATGCAGCAACATTGTGGTCCCCCAGTACCAAAAAGAATATAAAGAAAATAGAAAGAATCCAAAGAGCAGCTACAAAAATGGCACCTGCACTTGCAAACCTATCATACGAGGAGAGATTGGCTAAACTGGAGCTACCGACACTGGAGCAAAGAAGAGAGAGAGGTGATCTATTGACCATCTACTGAATCATGAAAGGCACAGAGATACTTGATAGAACTTACTTAACTGGGACAAAAGAAACACAAGAGGACATGGAAAGAAAATCCAAAAACATAGCTATAGAAGAGAACTGAAGAAAAACAGTTTTCCACATAGAGTTTTGGACACTTGGAACAAACTGGATAATGAAATAGTATGCGCAAAAACCATTCATGAGTTTAAAAACAAACTAGACACTGCGAGATACAATGGCGGGACATCATGAGCATAGCTCCCCTTCCCGCAAAATACAACTAGGTAAATACACACCCTATGAAAGAAATAGAAGTAATAAAGAATGAAATAATGAAACACTTGAGTAATCTTGATTTTAGAAAATCGCATGGACCAGATGAAATAGCAAACTGGATTTTGAAAGAATGCAGAAATGAACTGGCAGACAAAATACATAGCATAATAAATAGTTCCTTGAAAGAAGGAAAAGTTCCAGAAGATTGGAAAAAAGCAAATATAGTACCTATATATAAAGGAGTTAATAAAGAAGACCCTACCAACCAGTCTCTCTAACAAGTACAATAGCAAAAATTTGTGAAAGAATTATCAAAAGTAAATGGGTAAAATATTTACAAAAAAAACTGTGTGCTAAATCCAAGGCAATTTGGATCCAGACAAGGACGATCATGCGTCACTAATTTAATATGTTTCTATTTAAGGCTAATAGATATAATACAAGAAAGAGATTGTGCATTTCTAGACCTAAAAAAAGCTTTTGACAAAGTACCACATAAGAAGCTGCTTAAGAAATTAGAAACTGAAGGAGGAATACAGGGCAAACTGCTTAAATGGATGGAAGACTTTTTGCAAGAAAGAAAAATGAGAGTAGTGATAAGAGACAACACTCAAAATGGGATGACGTAATAAGCGGTGTTCCACAAGGAACAGTACTGGCCCCAATAATGTTTGCTATATATATTAATGATATGGATGAAGAAATTGAAAGTTATATGAGCTTCTTTGCAGATGATGCAAAACTATTAAAAAAAAGTGAACACGGAAGAAGATTGTGAGTCACTACAGAGAGATCTAAATAAAGTACAGGAATGGAGTAGGAAGTGGGAGCTGGAGTTCAACACTAAAAAGTGTAGTGTAATGGAATTTGGAAAAAGCAAAAACAGAATAACAGGTTCATATAAATTGGGAGAAGAAGGAATAAAAAAAATAGAAAATGAGAAGGACCTGGGAGTCATTGTTATGAATAATATGTCACCTGAGAAACATATAAATAAGATTTTTGGAGAAACTTATGATTTAAAAAGAACAATTAAAGTTGCATTTACATACCTGGATGAAGAAATGGTGAAGAAAATTCTAATCTGATAAGACCAAGATTGGTATATGCTGCAACGATGTGGTCACCAAGTACAAAAAAATGTATAAAAAAACTTGAAAGAATACAAAGAGCAATTATAAAATTGGCACCAACACTCTCAAAACTATCATATGAAGAGAGACTAGCAAAACGAACTACAGACACTTGAGCAAAGAAGAGAGAGAGGAGATTTGATAGCTATTTACAGAATCATGAAAGGCATAGAAATTATTGATAGAGAGAATCTGATAAAATGGGATGATAGAAATACAAGAGGATACGGAAAGAAAATCCAGAAAGACAGCTACAGAAGAGATCTGAAAAAGAACAGCTTTCCTCACAGAGTAATAGACAGTTGGAACAAGTTAGATGAGAAAGTGGTGTGTGCAAAAACAATACATGAATTTAAAAATAGTTTAGATAAAATGAGATATGAAGACAGGACACCACGAGCACAGCTCCCCTTCCCGTAAAATACAACTAGGTAAATACATGTTGCAACAAATTACTGCACGTTGCTGTTCATTTGCAATTCATGATTGTGCTGCCTATAATTCACTTACAATAATATATATACTGTATGTGTGTGTTTACACTAGGGAATTTTTAGGTACGTATCATTTTTACAGTCTGCTCTGGCAACACTGTTACACCAACGCTCACTCGCTCAATTTAACGGAAAATTCACTTTAGCGGACTGGACCTTGGCTGAATAAGTTCATTAAATCGGGCTTCTATTGTATATATATACATACACACTGAATGGTTCCCAGTGGTTGAAAAAGATATTAATTGATCACTGGGAACCATTCAGTGTGTATGTATAAATTATCCCACGCGCACATACGTCCAATGCTCTATCATAGCCAAGATGGGTTGAACGCAATATTTTGTGTATGTGTATGTAATTCGAGCACACAAATATAAGAAAGTCGTACTCAACTTATATCTCTCTTGATAGCATATTGGGTTACGTCAATGTAACTTTGTTACGGGTTAGCTGGGTTCGAATCCTTGGCTCGTCCATGTTTCAATTTCCAATGAATGCCTCCTTCGAGCGATTCTCAGTCTCGTTTGCGATGGTATGGAATTAAAAGTGATATGTTGTTGAAAATTATATATATACATATATATATATATATATATATATATAACATATATATATTTTTTATCAACCACAGTGCACTTTAATTCTAAGCCATATAGGCGCATGCAGAAATTGTAACGTGGTACGCCCGAGGACTCGAACCTATGTGGCAAGAATGTTACCAGTGCCGAGTGACTTAGACCAATACACCATCAAGAGAGATATAAGTTTAGCGCAAGCTTTCCTATATATCTGTATGCTTGAGTTCATACACATACACGAAAGTTTGCGTTCAACCCACCTCCACTATGACAGTACAGTACATTGTTAAGTATACGAACGCGGGAAAGTATTTGTACAACATTAAATGGGTCCCAGTGATTAGAGATACATTTTATCAACCACAATGCACTTTAATTCTAAGCCATATAGGCGGATGCAGAAATTGTAACGTGGTACGCCCGAGGACTCGAACCTATGCGGCGAGAACGTTACCAGTGCCGAGTGACTTAGACCAATACACCATCAAGAGAGATATAAGTTCAGCACAAGCTTTCTTATATATCTGTATGCTCGAGTTCATACACATACACGAAAGTTTGCGTTCAACCCACCTCCACTATGACAGTACATTGTTAAGTATACGAACGCGGGAAAGTATTTGTACAACACTGAATGGTCCCAGTGATTAGAGATACATTTTATCAACCACAATGCACTTTAATTCTAAACCATATAGGCGGATGCAGAAATTGTAACGTGGTACGCCCGAGGACTCGAACCTATAGATATATAATGTACGTATATACATATACACACGTGTATATATATATATATATATATATATATATATATATATATATATACACAGTTTTTATGAGTGATTGGTGATTAAGCTCAACATTGCAAGCTCTCCCTATCAGGAGATTAGTATGGTGCCCCTTACAGAAGACTCTGTAGCATGGAATTTAATTAAACATGTCCATGGTCCAACTCACTGGTGGTAGAGTTTGACCCACCATCATCTCGATCTCTGACACAAGTAATGATATTTCAACCTGTTCAGCCAATGAGCATCTGAAAACTTCATCAAAGTCTAACCAATATGTATATATATACATACATATACCAAAGGCTTTTCCCCCCTACACAGGGGGTAGCCAAAAAGAAAAAGGCATAGAAACCACTCCCCCCCCCATTCCATTTTCTATATATTCCACTCCCCTCCACCCTCCTCCCTCCCTCTTATCTTAGCACCTCCTGGATGATGGGTCATTCCTGCATCCTGTCCACTACCCTAGGTCAGAAGCAATGTCGCAAGACACAGCACATCCACAGCAAGGCTGCTTCATAAATTCAGTGACCCCCCCTCTCCATCCCCCCATGCAGAAAAGGAGAAGACGGGGAGAAATCCCTTCGGGCTGCGTCATTTTTTTTTTTTTTTTTCATACATCCTCACCTCCCATCCCCCACCCACTCCCCCTCATGCATCACAGCATCATCTATACACAACCCCTCTCCATTCACCCCTATCTTCTGTCCTCTTCTGTCCTTCCTCCACAGACATTCCTCTCTTTTGTAATGCCCCTCTCACCCCATCCATCCATCTCATCCTAGGACACCCCCTTGTATTCCCTCCTTCCACCTCTGCCTTCCACTCTTCTTTTACTGATCTTCACTCATTCTTTCCACATGTCCAAACCATCCTAATACTCTTTCATCAACCCTATCTCCCAGCTCCCTTTCCACCCCTGTTCTCCTCCTCACCACCTCATTTCTCACTCTATCCAGCCTAGTAACCCCTATCATACTTCTCAGACATTTCACCTCATACACATTCAAACTCCCTCTCTCTTCCTCTCTCATGTTCCATGTTTTTGCCCCATACAATGCTGTTTGCACAACCACTCCTTCATATAACCTCCTCTTAGCATCCATTCCAAGACATATAACCTCCTCTTAGCATCCATTCCAAGATGTCTATTTCTCATTACACTTTTCAATCCACCAAGGCATTTACTCTATTCATTCAATCTACATTCTATCTCCACCCCCACTCCCTTTCCTGCCACATTCGCACCCAAGTATCTAAAACTATCCACTTCCTCCAGTCTTCCACCCTTAATGCTCACTTCCAGCCTGCTGTCACATGAACGTGTCACTAACTTCCTCAATCCCTACTCTGATCCTGCTACAAGTGCAGTGTCGTCAGCAAACAACAACTGGCTCACCTCCCACTTTTCTCAATTTTCTTTAATCATCTCCAACCCCTGACCCACTACCCTTGCATTCACCTCTCGCACCACCCCATCCATGTAAAGATTGACCAGCCAGGGTGACATGACACATCCCTGACAAAATCCCACCTTTACCTCAAACCATTCTCTCCATTTCTAATCCCAACACAAGCTCTACTACTCTCTTAAAAACTCTTGACTGCTCTTAACAGCTTTCCTCCTATCCCATATATCTGCAGTACCTCCCACAGTGCCTTCCTGTCTACCCTGTCATAAGCCTTTTCCAGATCCATAAAAGCCCAAAAAACATCCTTACCTTTTCCTATAGCTTTCTCACATATCTGTCTTACCAAAAAAATCTGATCTACACAACCCCTATCTGTCCTAAACCCACAATGTTCCTCTCCTAATCTTCACAATCAAGACCCTCCCATAAGCCTTCCCAACTGCACTCAACAAGCTGATCCATCTGAAACTACTACACTCACACTTGTACCCCTTTCCCTTGTAAAGTGGAACTATACAGGCACTCCTCCAGTCCTCCTGCACTCTACCCTCTCATAAACAAACATTATATAACCTCACCAGCCAGTCCACCATCACTGTACCTCCTTTCTTAAGACATTCTGCATGGCTTCCATCCAGACCAGGTGCCTTACCTGTTCTCATCATCTTAACAGCTGCTTCCACTTCATCCTTCCCTATTTTTCCTCCATTTTCCTCACTCATCACTCTCATTTTCTTATATATATATATATATATATATATATATATATATATATATATATTTATATATATAGATGTAGGGAGATAGGGTGAATGAAAGAGCATTGGAATGGTTTGGACACTTGGAAAAAATGAGTGAAGAAATATTAATAAATGAAATGTGGAAGGCAGAGGTGGAATGAGAGAACATGTGGGGGTGACCAGGGATGAGATGGATGGATGGGTTAAAAGGGGCATTGGAAAAGAGGCGAATGTCTGTTGAGGAAGGATGGGAGAGGACAGAAGGTAGGGGTGAATGGAGAACGGTTGTTTATGGATGATGTTGTGATGCATTAGGGGGAGTGGGTGGGTTAAGGGGGGTGAGGGAGTATGTGTGAATAATAAATTGACGCAGCCCAAAGGGATTTTTCCCCATCTCCATTTCTGCATGAGGGGACAGAGGGAAGTTGCCGATTTAATGAAGAGGCCTTACTGTGGATGTGCTGTATCTCGCAACACTGCTTTTGACCCAGGGCAGTGGGCGAGATTTGGGGATGACCCATCATCCAGGAGGAGCCAAGATAAGAGGGAGGGAAGGGGGTGGATGGAAGTGAAGTATGTGGGGATGGAATGGGTGTGAGTGGATTTTATGCCTTTGTTTTTTGGCTACCTCACTTGTAAGTGGGAAAAGCCTTTGATATATGTACAGTGGGGGACAAAAACTAAGGTGCCAGAATAAAAATAATAAATTTCCTGAAATAACCTACATTATCAGGTACTTACCAGCTATCTAGTACTTTGTTAGACACCCCTTTCTCTTGATACTTTCTTGGAGACATTTAGGGACATGCTGCAATATTTTGAAGCCTCACAGGGTCCATATTCTTCCAAATATTTTTTATGGCTACCTCCAACTAGGGGATTGATGAAGTGTCACATTCATGTAACTTATCTTTCATGAGCTTCCAGATGTTCTCAATTGGGTTTATATCAAGTGAATTACCTAGCCAATCTTTTATATACTCCACATCACAGAATGCAAACCATTCTTTTATGATTTTAGCAGTGTGGCATGGTGCACCATCTTGCATGAAGACATCTGTGTTGCACTGAATAAAATAGTCCTCCAAATGATCATTAAGTAGCTCAAAATATCGGGCTGCTTTCAGAGTTACATTTTTTGGTAGTATCGCTAATGATCCCACACCATGGTAGCCAAAAGCACCCCAAACCCTCAGTGAATCAAGATGTTTTACAGTACTGTTAATGAATTTTGGGTCCAAAGGATCACTGCCAGGATGACAATACACTTTGTCAAGACAGTTTCCAGTAATGGTGAAATTGGCTCCATCACTCCACAACACATTTTTCCACATCTCCACATGCTACTCTAAATATTTGCGGCAAAAAGCGACTCTATTTTTTTTTTTTTTTTTTTTCTGTAATATGGATACAAGTGGTTTCTTGCAAGCATTGTGGTATGAGAATTGCAGATCATCATGCAGGTGGCGGTGTACTGTTCTCACAGACACATGACCAAGTAATTTAGGGTTCTTTTCCTACTACTGTGGTGCTGTTATACATGGACTAGCATCCACGTGTCTCCTCAGTACCTTCAGAGTACGAGGAGTAGTCTTCCTGGGCCTCCCTGTGGGCTTGTTCTGTAATAGCAGATCAGCTCCACCAGATCACAAGTTTTCTTAGCCCACTGCTGCACACTACGCAATTTTTCTTCTATCTTTAACCTCACTACATTTTTTGTTGTACCAACACATAAGGTACACCCTTTCTTGCTTCTATTTTGGCATGCATTTGTTTATTCCCTCATTGTAAATTTCTTTTAATGTGTTCCATTTCTCTTCCATCTTTGTTTCTTCATTTAAGAAGTTTTCCCAATTTAAATTTTTCTGAGTTTCTCAAAATCTGTTTTGTTGTACATTAGTCTTCCTTTTCTATGGTTCTCATTTCTTCTCAAATCAGTTCTTTTAGTTTGAACTCTGTTAGTAAGTGGTCATTCTTCCCAATTGATGTTTTGTATTCTATTCTGTCCACAATTTCAGGTTCTGATGTAAGTATTGAATCTAGTCTCAAAGGTTCCTCATTGTTTCTATATCTGGTACTTTTCTTTACCCATTGAGTCATTGCATTTTCAATAGTTATATCCAGTAGTATGTTTCTCCAGAGGTCTTCTCCACCTTTTACTGTCATCTCTCCCCAACATATTTCTTTTTACTTGAGTAATTCTAAGGTCTTCGTTAAGTGCGGAGGCTTTAGAAGTTTCTTTTTAGTTAAAGTCACACCTAATTACTATATTTCCTTTCAGTAAATCAGTGCATTCTTTGTTTCTTCCAACATTTTGGAATTATCACTCTGTTAAAGACAATTTTTTAGGGGGTACATACATTACTACCAATTTTCTACTTTTCATGTCACTGTTTTCTACTTTCATCATAATCAATTCTACATTATTTTTTCCTTTTGTTATCTTAGTCACATTTAAGCCTTTCTTAGTCAAAAACATGACTCCACCCTGTTTCTCCTTTCTATTCTTCATCCAATGGTTGTATAGACCTTGTCCCACAGTGTTTGATGGTAGAGGACTTTTTAATTTTGTCTCCACAATTCCCATTACATTGTTTTTTTCTAATGCCAGATATTTAGTTTGTTTAGTCCTGAAATCATGCTCTATTGGTACATGTTATTTTAATTTTTTTTTCCTTTCTCATCCTGTTCTATCCTTTTTTAACAAATATTTTCTCAGCCTCAGGTCCAGCACTCCTAAAAACTCATTATTTCAGTCTTCGTTCTTTTTTAACTTTTTCATTTACTTCACTTCTAAGTTCCTTTGCTTTCTCTTTTTCCTTGTCGCTCATTTCTGTTTTTATCCATTAATTTTTGTAATTTTCACTATTTGCTAGCTTTGTTTATTATAGTACTGCTATCATTTGAGACCTTAGTTTTTTAGTGGTCTATATTGTATTTCTTTACAGTATTGTCCCATTCTATGTACTTCCTCAATCTTTTTGTCCATATCCTGTCCCTCCTCTTGTATCTCCTTCAGAATTGCTTTAGCAATTTCTTTCTCATCTTTTTCTCTTTGATTACTAGGTACATTGTTTTTCTTTAATACCATAAACTACAATGCACTTTTTTTTTTTTTTTTTTTTTATCCACTGTGTCTGACCCAATTTTCTTTTTCCTTAATTACTTTGATTTCTGTTTCTTTGGCAATTTCTTCCATTTGTATTATTTCCTTGAAAGTTAACTTTTGATTTTCTTGTTCCACTTTCCATTGTGCTTTTTATTGTGTGTGTGTGTGTGTGTGTGTATTTACCTAGTTGCATCTTACGGGAAGGGGAGCTAAGCTCATGGTGTCTCATCTTTTGTATCCTGCAGTGTCTAGTTTGCACTTAAATTCATTTATACTTTTTGCTTTCGCTATTGTTTTATCCAGTTTGTTCCAATCCACTACTGTGTGGATTTTTTTTTTTTTTTCCAAGTCTCTTCTATAACTATCCTTTTTGAGTTTCTTGTCATGTCCCCATGTATTTCTCTTATCCCAATTTAATAAGTTCTCTCTATCAAGGACTGTGCCTTTCATGATTATGTAAATGGTCAACAGGTCGCTTTTCTCTTCTTTGTTCCTAAGTCTGTAATTTCAATTTAGCCAGTCTCTCCTCATATAACAGGTTTGAAAATGTTGGGGCCATTTTCGTAGCTGCCTTCTGGACTCGTTCTATTTTCTTTATATTCTTTTTGGTACTGGGTGACCATGATGTTACAACATACTCTAGCCTAGGCCTTATTAGTGTGACTAGTATTTTTTTTACCATTTCTTCGTCAAGGTAAAAGCCACCTTTATTGATCTTAGCAAGTTGTAAGATTCTCCAATAGTTTGATTTATGTGTTTATCAGGGGACATATCATTTGAGATAATTACTCCCAGGTTTTTTTCAGATCCCACTTTCTTTACTTCCTTTGTTCCAATTTTATATTGCCCTGATATTCCCTTTTTACTTTTTCTGAACTCTATTATGCTACATTTCTTTATGTTGAAATCTACTTCCCACTTTTGGTTCCATTTCCAAGCCTTGTTTAGGTCTCTCTGTAGTGATCCACAATCTGTTTCAATATTCACTTCCCTCAGCAATTTAGCATCATCAGCAAAGAAGCTCGTGTAACAACCCATGTCTTTATGTCATTCACATAAATAGCGAACATAGAGTCAACACTGGTCCCTGTGGAACTCTACGTATCACCTCTTCCCAAGCTGAACTCTTTTTCTCAGAGTACTACTCTCATTTTCCTTCCATGCAAGAAATCCTTCATCCAGTTTAATAATTTACCTGTATCACTCATATATTCTATATATACATATACCAAAGGCTTTTTCCCTCTTACAAGGGAGGTAGCCAAAAAGGAAAAGGCATAAAAACCATTCCCATCTATTCCATCCCTAAATACACTCCTCTCCCCTACACCCTCTATTTTGTGAATTTTGTGAAAATTCTGGTACATGAGCGAATTTTAGGTAAATATTTCAAAAAAATGTCTATGATGGTGGCAACACTAATACAAAGTTTTACAGCTGTATTTCGTTTCTACTTTTTTATACAGAATATAATAGATGAAATATTAGCAACTTCTGGCAACCCTATTGCATTAAAAAAAAGCATTCTGTATATTGAAATAGCGTCAACATTTCTATAGCTATTTCGTTTTTTGCTATAAAATTGTGTTTATGGAGATATTTGGCAATTCCCCCCACCAGCATACCCCACAAAGACAGTGGACAGGGCACAATTACCCTTGAAAAGGTCAAAGGAAGGTGATATCACTCCTGGTGCTCTCACCGTATGCAACAATTTTGATTCCTTGCCCTGTATTGTTGCTGTGATGATGGGAAAATTAACAAGAAACAAGAGAGTAAAGCGGCAGAGTATAGAGAGGGCCCATGAATGCCTGAAATAGAAACAAGAAGGAAAAAGAAAGAGGAGAAAACCAGCAAAGCTGCACCCAGCACTCCGCAAGCATTTACTAGCCACGCCCACCTTACACCTCCTTCACCCACGCCACACCACTCACCCTCACCTCACACCTCATTAGCAAAGAAGAGGAAATTGGAGATTTATCATACATCGCAACCATCAAACAAATGGTCATGAAAATTTAAATCCCCCATCCTGTGAATTTTATGTTTTTGTTCTTTCTGTTGTACTGTAATATCTTTGGTTGTTTTTTATGGATTTTTGTCATTTTTGTTTCATTTGAAAGTGAACATTGTGCTCTTTATTTTCTATAGTAAAAAAAAATAAATAAAGAAATTTGAATTTTTATATATTTTTTTCTATGAAACCTGAATTTTGCAGTTTTTTAATTATTCAGAGAAACAAATTGATAAAAAAAAATCAGAGGTTTTAGTATGAAAAATGTATTCAATAAGATTTGTTCCCCAGGCCCGAAGCTTATATTTCATACCAAGCTGAATGATGTGGAAGGATTTTCCATAGTAAATAGAGCTTCACTAGAGCTCATTTTATCTTCATTAAATATTCACTATGCCATACACATACATGGGAGGAACACAATACCCTGAGGAATTACTAATGTAAGGGATATTTATACCTATATTCATTAAACACATATTTGAACAAAAAAATTCACCCACTCAATAAAGCGATGCAACACTCCCTTAAGGCATGTGGTTTTTCTTAATTTGTTCCCATGACCTCTTAAAACCCTCCAATCTCTAATTAAGAGATCTCTTTTGTCAATGCAATCTATCCCCTTTAGTGACCTAAATAATGTAATCATATCATCCCTTTGATCTTTCAAAATTGGCAGACCTAGTGCTTTTTTAGTCTTTCCACATTTGGTTTATCTGCCAGGCTGGGGACCAGTTTGGTTGCTGACTTTTGTATTCTCTCATTCTTGAATATATCCAGTCTTGGATGGATCAGGGTTTTGATGATTTTTTTCATCATCTCTTCATCCATATAATGAAACATCACCTTAATATTCTGCAATAGTCTGTATGTCTTTCCCACAATTCTGCTGATATGTCTGGTGACATGTTGTCTTTTATCAACACTCCCAAATCTTTCTCCTCTTTTGCTTTTGTAATGTGTTCACTTCCCAAGGAATAGTTTAAGGATGGTCATGTGAAGGGTGTGTGTTGTTTAGGGTTCTGGCATAGAGTTGTGTTCCTGTCATGTTTATATGATGTTCTATGGGGAAGATTTTGGTGTCTCATAGGGGTGGTTTAGGTGCATTCTGTTATTGTTCTCAGTGCTCCATTCTGCAGAATTTGTAAATTGTTTGCATTTGATTTGTCAACTGTTGGAAAGCATGCTATGGACATGTATCCTAGGGTGGTTCTTATGAACTGATTATAGATGGTTATTACAGTTTCTTTTTGTTGTGGAAAAGCAGTGCTAGGCAGTGAAGAAATTACTTTTTTAATTTCCAGGACTTTTTTATCAATTCATTTAAAAATTTTCAGGGGCTACTTTTTTGTTTTCCAAGGTTCTTTTCCCACTTTGCAGGTCTACAGCTTCTATAGCTATTTTGCTGTTTCACAAAAATTAAGAGATGTCACCAGTATCATACCTTCATATCATCTTCATTTTAATAGATACTGCATATTATATGTATTCATATATTATATATATATATATATATATATATGTATATATATATATGATGTAAGCGGAGTAGGAAACACAGGAGTCTTAGTCTTGAGTTTATTCCTGACTAGTTTCACAGGGATGTGTTTCCTACTCCGCTTATGTCAACCTGTCATAATGTCTCAACATATATATATATATATATATATATATATATATATATATATATATATATATATATATACTGTATATACTCATGTATCAGCTGACTTCATGTAATGTGTGCCTCCCTATTTTAAATATGTACAGGAGAGTGCCATTTATCAAGCATTTGATGTATCAGCAACATTGTAACAATGGCACAAAACCACTATATATATCTATATAGATATTCAGCATTGCCATTAACCTCTCATTTATGCATATTGAGATAGTGCCATTTGTAATTCCATGTGCATTCGCTTGTATTCATCTGCAGCACAACTGATGTGAATTGTAAACAAACTGCATTTTCTCTGTCATTTTGCTGTTTGTTTGGGGTTCTACTATTATTAGTGGAAAGGGAATACTATTATTCATTAACAAAATGCCAACATAACTGAGAAGTGGAGATACAAAGTGTTAACATCGAAGGGTAAGCATGAAATAATCAAGAGGCTAGAGAAACGAGAGTTCTGCCACAGCCTTATCTACCTAATGGTATTTACCTAATTATACTATACAGCAAAGGAGCAACACTCATTGGGTCAAGTTTCCTATTTTCTAAGGATCTCAGCTCAGTCCGCTCGTGACCTCAGCTAGAGACCTCGTTTTTCTGCACAGACACCAGCTAGCGAATACCTGTGAAATTTTTATCTCCGAATAGTGTTAAGTGATTATGTTGTGTTTTTGTAATTGTATACGTATAGCGCTATACAGTTACAGATATAAGATAAAGTGTAGTGTTCTATTTAAATTTAAAAAAAAATTCAGTTACTGTACTCCAAAGGTAGGGGAAATAGTATAAGGTAAGCAGAGTAAGCTTTACGTATTTAGTTTATTAGAGACTGCTTTGATTTTGTTGTTGATTTGTATTTTCTCTTTGCCGTTTTTATTGCTAAAGAAGGAGCGAAATGGCTTGTGAAGGTTGCGTGAACCTAGAGGTCCGTCTCAGGATGTGTGAGGAGGAAATTCGTCTTCTCAGGAGTGCGCTCCGTGAGAAGAGTGAACCCTCCCCACAACCCAAAGAGCGTTCCACTTCTTCCCCTACTGTCACTGCCGTGAGCGAGTGGCGCTCCATGGAGTCCCGTTTGTTGAGCCCACGTTCGGTAGACGTGTGCCCTGTGGAGCAACCGCTGGCTCTAGCCAATCATTTTGCTCTACTGGAGGATGAAGTGGCTGAAAACCAGGAGTTCTTGGTGGTGGGGGACTCCATGGTGCGAGGCTATGACGACATCCTGCAGCAGAAGACGAAGCGATTTTGCAAGCTTGTATGTCAACCGGGCCGTGGGATCACCGATTGTACCCAGTCCATCAGGGAGCAAGGACGGAAGAACACAGTTACGATTGTTCATACGGGAAGTAACGATGTAGGTAGGGTGAGATCAGAGGAGCTTGTTCGGAATTACAAGGTCCTCCTTCAGGAGATGAAGGAACGTGGGAGCCGTCACGTAGTCTGTGGGATCCTCCCGAGGATCTACGCAGGCTCGTGTTGGAACAGTAGAGCCATAGGGATCAATGATAGGATATCGCAGTTGTGCACACAATTGGGATACCACTTTCTTGATCCTTGGTATCTCTTTTCTAGGCGCCATGACCTTTACGCTTCTGATGGGATCCACCTTACCTGCAAAGGCAAAGATGTTCTTACAAACCTCATTGTGGGAGTTTGTAATGAATTAGCTCCTTTTTTAGGGTAGAAGCCCAAAGGGAAGGGGAAATAGAATGTACTTGGGAAAACAGTGTAGAGTATAGCATTAATGTAGAACAATGTGCCATTATAGGACAAAATATAATTTTAGGATATAATGTTGGTAGAGGACGAAATGTTACATTAGGATGTAATGTCATAGGACAAAATGTCGCAATGGGATGTAATGACAGTGGAGGACAAAAGATCACGATGGGAAGTAATGATAGTGGAGGACAAAATATCACGATAGGATTCAATGATAATGGAGGAGAAAATGTCACAGTAGGATATAATATCAGTGGATGACAAAATATAATTTTAGGAAGGGATACTGGACAGAATGTCAATGAAGGCCAAAATATCATGATAGGATGTAATGACAGTGGAAGACAAAAGATCACGATTGGATGTAATTATAGTGGAGGAAAAAATATCACAGTAGGATATAATGTCACTGGAGGACAAAATGTAATTATAGGAAGGGATGCTGGACATAATGTTAATGAACGACGGGAGGCCGGCGCGAATCACGGTGACGTAGGGGGACAAAATGTACAAAAGAGATCGGATGACCGTGATCGACCAGATGTCTGTGATGGGGGAAATGTTAATTTTGATGGGAGAAATGTTAATGAGGCATTGAATGTCAATGAAGGACCAAATAATAATATAGAGCAAGGTATAAATATAAAACAAAATGATAATGTAAGACATGTTATTGAAACTCAAAATGTGTCAAAAAGAAATAATCATGAGTTTCTTAAAACCATGTACTTTAATGCTCGTAGTATTAGGAACAAATTTCAAGAAATACAGGCGTATGTCAAAAGTGAAAATCTCGATATGATAGGAATAACTGAGACATGGTTAAATGGTACAGAGTTCGAAGCTGAATTTAATATTGCGGGATTTAAACACTTTCATCAGGATAGAAACCACAAGAAAGGTGGGGGTGTTCTGTTGTACGTTAAAAACAATGTTCATGCTTGTATTTTAGAGAAAGTGAAACAGGATGCATATGATAGTTTGTGGGTTGAGTTAACCCAAACAAATGGACAAAAAATGAATATAGGTGTAATATATAGGCCAAAGACATTATTATTAGCAGACGACAAACTGTTATTTCAAGAACTGTCTAGTTTTTGCAACCGGGATTTATTGATAATGGGTGATTTCAATTTTACTGACATTGATTGGATGACCCTTGAACATGGCCATATACAGTAGGTAGTCGCTTGATTGATTTTCTTGGTGACAATGACTTAATTCAGCTTGTAAAAGAGCCCACAAGATATGGAAACTTACTCGATCTATTGATCACTAGCCGCGAAAGCATGGTAACTGATGTAGAAGTCGGTGAATCTGTTGCAAATAGCGATCACAACTTAGTTAGATTCAAACTCCTAAACAATTTTAGAATAGATACTTGTGTTTCTAAAATACCCAATTTCAGTAAAGCTCAGTTCATAGGACTACGTCAGGAGCTTTAGCTTACAGATTGGGAGGCAAAATTAAACGAAAGACCTGTAGATCAGATGTGGGAAATATTTCAAAATACGCTCACTAAGATGATTCAAACTTACATTCCTTTTAAGGACAGACGTCCCCCAAATCAGGCTCGCCCAAAGTGGCTCGACAAAGAAACTGAAAAAAGTATTGCTAAAAAGAGACAGGCTTATAAGAAATATAAGTGCTCGGGTGCATCTAATGACTATGAAAGTTATGTATCAATACAGAGAGATTTAAAAAAGACAATAAGAAAAAGAAAACGACAATACGAAATGAACATCACTGATAAATCCAAAGAGAATCCCAAAGAATTCTATAGTTACATTAGAGATAAAATGGTTGTTAGGAATCACATTGGTCCACTATTATCTGCTGACGGTCAACTTGAATATTCAAATGAAGGAATGTGTAATATCTTAAACAATTATTTTAGCTTGGTATTCGTAAACGAAACACCTCAAAGTGAATTCCAAACTGAAACCTGTGAAAAGTCTAGGGTTAACTCACTACGGTAAATATAACAAAAGAAAAAATTAAAAGGTGTATAGATAAACTCAAAGTTAATAAAACACCAGGGCCTGACGGTTGGCATCCAAGAATCTTAAAGGAAATGAAAAATGAGATTGTTGTTCCATCAGAAATTATTTTCAAGAAATCCATCATATCCGGAGATGTCCCAAGAGAATGGAAGCTAGCTAACGTTACTCCCATATTAAAAAAAAGTGACAAAAAGAAGCCAAATAACTATAGGCCTATAAGTTTGATTTAAATCATAGGAAAAATAATGGAAACTATCATCAAAGATGCTATTGAACATCATTTAGAAAGTAACCGTTTGATATATGATAGCCAGCATGGTTTCAGACGGAAACGTTCTTGCGTGACTAACTTACTCGAATTCTACAACACAGTTGTCTCGAATTATGACAAAAGAAACAATATAGATTTAATATATCTAGACTTTGCAAAAGCTTTTGATACCGTCCCACACCAAAGACTAACTAAATTAACTTTACACGGAATTTGTGGTAGCCTATTAAGTTGGACTAGTAATTGGTTGAATGGTCGAAAACAGAGAGTTGTTTTAAATGGAAAAACTTCTAGATGGAAAAAGGTTACAAGTGGAGTTCCTCAGGGTTCCGTTCTTGGGCCACTTCTATTCATAGTATATATAAATGATATAGACCATGGACTAAAATCTACTGTTTCCAAATTTGCTGATGATACAAAACTGTGCAGAGTGGCAAATGATCACTCAAACCAATTAGATATTCAAGAAGATTTAGATAAAGTACAGCAATGGTCTGAAAAGTGGCTAATGAAATTTAACACAAGTAAATGCAAATGTAATGCACATAGGTAAAAATAACTAAGTACGATTACAAGTTATTTGGAAATTCGTTAACTAAAGTGGAATTGTGAAAAAGATCTCGGCGTAATTATCAGTAACGACCTCAAATCATCCAAGCAGTGTATTTCAGCCTCTGAGAAAGCAAATAAGATTCTAGGGCTGATTGCACGATCTTTTGATTTCAAAAGTCCATCACTCATTAACAAGCTATATAAATCGTTAGTTCGTCCACATTTGGAATATGCTGTTTCCGTATGGTCACCGAATCTCATTAAAGACATTGACAGACTGGAAAAAGTACAACGGCAAGCCACAAAACTGATTCCAAATATCAAAAATAAATCATATGAAAATCGACTAAAACATATGAAAATGTTTTCCCTAAAAAAGCATAGACTCAGAGGTGACTTGATACAGGTCTTTAAGATTTTAAAGGGAATTGACAACATCAAAAGTGACAAAATTTTCACATTGAATGAGAATCAGACAAGAAACAATGGTCTCAAACTGTCCGGAAATAGATTCAATTTGAAAGTAGATAGAAACAATTTTGCCAACCGTGTAGTTAATGAATGGAATAAACTTCCTGCACAGGTAGTGCAATGTAGTTCAGTTCGAAGCTTTAAGAATAATTTAGATAAACACCTAAGCAAGATGCTGTAATGATTATAATTTATTTTATATTATTTGTTTATGTTTTGTTATAATTTGTCTCTGATTTTCATTTATTTTTAGTTATATGTTAATTTATTATTATTTACTATTTACCTGTTTATTTATTATTTAACTATACCTATGCATTTATTTATGTATTTTATTTGTTATCTACATTACTAGTTTTTATTTATTATTTCATTATGATTTCTTTTTCGCATCCGACTTATATATGGACCAAAAGGTCTCCTATCGGCATGCTCCGCCTTTGTAATCTTTTGTAATTTTCTAACATAACTAGACTCAAATTCATGTACAGTTCCAACTAAATCTATACCTTTGATTTTCAATTATCATATTTAGATTTGAACTCATGTATTGTTTGATATTGGACTATATCACCTAAGCTATTCCACATATTTATACATTTATGTGGAAAACTATATTTCTTCACAACCTTTCGACATGTTTTTAATCTTCCATGACCTCTTAAAGCCCTCCCATCTTTAATCAGGAGATCTCTTCTATCAATGCAATCTATCCCCTTTAGTGACCTTTGATCTTTCCTTGTATGTGTGAGCCATTCTATCTGTGACAACTTGAATGTATTTATCTAGTTACCTAGTTGTATTATATGGAAAGAGAGCTATGCTCGTGGTGACCCATCTTTGTATCTTTCAGCATCAAGTTTTTTCTGAAAATCTTGAATAGTGTGTGTACAGTTAGCAAGGAAGGAGAGGTGGTACTGGCATTGCTGAGCACGTGTCTGAGTTGTTTGTGTTTGCTTGCTTGAGCTGGGTCACGTGGATTTTGTTTACACTTTGGGTGGTTGGAGGATGCAAGGCAGGAATGAAATTGTTGGCATAAATGATACCATGTTGAGCTGGATATATGACAATATTGTGTTGCTGCATCAAGGCCAAGCCTATGAGGATGTCAGCGGGGAAATGTACGTCAGCTACGTAGACAGTAAGTGGAATGGGTGGGCAGTGATCTTGAAGGCAAATATCCAGTGAGAATTTTCCTAGGATAAGGAAGGGTACACCATTGATGTTGGCTAAGTGAATATCAGGGGTCTCTAGGATGGTGACTTTCTTTCATTCCAAACAGAGTTTGTTAAAGGTGAATGTGGACAAGATGTTTACAGGAGATCCAGTGTCAAGAAAAATAGTGAGTTTGCTGTTGCCTTGACCATGGAAAGTGAGGAAGTGTCCACGTTGGTTAGGGTGAGCACGGGTAGAGTTGGTGAGGTAAGGTCCTTGTATGGGACATCTTGTGTGGGGTTGCGTGCTGTGCTCATGTTTCTGAGTCATGTTGAATGTGTGTTATGTGCATCTCTGGTGGGAGAGCACTGTGGTGAAACATGTTTTTGTCATCTTTATGCTACAATACTGCAAACAAAAACAGTGTGAATATATGTATAGAAAGAAGTTAAACATAATGATGTGACAATATATATATGTACCCGAAGCAAAGACGGGTACTTCCATATGAATGTTGGTGGTCATAGAGGGTTTGAGACTGAGCTGATTGTAGCCATTGAGTAGTGCGATGATGTCATCCATTGCTCACACCTATGTCCTGGGACATAGCTGGATGGTTGGGCGATGTGGCAGGCGGGGGTTTTGTTTGGTTGCACTGGACACTTTGGCGAGATGGCAGGTGGGGTTTTGTCCGGCTGCGCTGGAGTCATCAGCAAGATGGCAGACGGGGTTTTGTCCAGCCACGCTGGAGTCTTGACCGTGTCATTGGGCTAAGTTCAAAGTAAAGTGGATGGGCTTTTTTCTCATAGTAGGAGTGAGGACTTTGTCTCGTAGTATTTACCTAGTTGTATTTTATGGGACGGGAGCTATGCTCATTGTGACCCGTTTTTGTATCTCTCCACATCCAATTTATTCTTGAACTCATGTATAGTTCTGGCATTCATTGTTTCACTGTTTAGTTTGTTCCAGGCATCAATCACTCCGTGCGCGAAACTGTTCTTTTTCAGGTCTCTTCTGTAACTGTCCTTCTATAGCTTTTTATTGTGTCCTCTTGTTTCTCTCTTGTCTCATTTCAATAGGTCATCTCTATTGAGAACTTCCATCCCTTTCATAACTCTGAAGATGGTCAACAGGTCGCCTCTTTCCCTTCTCTGCTCCAATGTTGACAGCTGTAACTTCTCCAATCTTTGTTCATATGTCAAATTTGATAGTGTGGGTGCCATCTTTGTCACCACTCTTTGGATTCTTTCTAATTTCTTTGTGTTTTTCTTTGTGCTTGGTGCCCACATTGATATAGCATATTCTAGTTTCGGTCTTATCAATGTAGTAATTATTTTCTTAACCATCTCTTCATCCATGTAGTCGAAGGCCACTTTCATTGATCTTAATAAGTTGTAAGTCTCTCCAAACAGTTTATTTACATGTTTGTTGGGTGTCAAGTCACTTGAGATGATTATTTCTAGGTCCCTCTTTGAGTTTACTTTCTTTACTTCTTTGTTTCCAATCGTATATTTTCCTGAAACTGTTTTTACCTCTTCCAAATTCCATTCTACATTTCTTGATGTTGAAGTTCATCTCATATTTCTGGCTCCATTCCCTTACTTTATCCAGGTCATCTTATAGCGATCTGCAATCTTCTGTTTTCACTCTCTTGAGTAATTTGGCATCGTTGGCAAAAAAATTGATGTAACAATTTACTCCTTTGTCCATATCATTTATGTATATGGCAAACATTAAAGGAGCCAAAACAGAGCCTTGTGGGATGCCACTTTTTACATCTTCCCATTTCGAACTTTTGTCTCTAAGTACCACTCTCATTTTTCTCCCAGTTAAGAAGTCCTTCACCCATTCCAATAGTTTACCTTGAATTCCTCCTGTTTTTTAAATTTTTAAATTTTACTTATTAATTTTTTGTGAGGTACCTTGTCAAAAGCTTTCTGCAGATCCAGGAAGGTGCAGTCTGCCCATCCATTTCTTTCCTGTATTATCTCAATTAGTCTCGAGTAAAAGGAGATTAGATTTGTGGTGCACAATCTTCCACTTCTAAAACCAAATTGTTTGGGGTTTATTATTTTATTTTCTTCCAAGTGTTTGGTCCATCTGTTCCTGATCACCTTTTCGCATATTTTTGCTACTGTGCTTGTGAGGGACACTGGTCTAAAGTTTATAGGATCTTCCCTGTTTCCTCCTTTGTATATTGGTACTATGTTTGCATCTTTCCAATCTTGTGGTACCTTGCGAGGGCTTGTCTTGTAGTAGGCACTAGGTTGATTTGAGCTGTAGTTACGCTATTCGGGAATATTGGTTGTTGCTGGTCCTACTGCTGTTCACCAGAATATGTGGCAGAATTTGTGTCCCTGTCCACACTGTTGATAAGTTCTCAGAGGCTAGAGGTAGAGAGTTGGGTGACCAGGCGACCAAAGAGTAGTGGTTTTCAAATGTAAACAGCAATGAGTTTTAGTACTTTATTCTGCGCGTGGAAAGTAGAGAGGAGACTGTGTGCCTACCCAAGCCAGTGGTGAATCTGCCCACAGAGCATTGAATCATGATGAAGAAGGGTTTGGTGTCGATTGACACTACATCAATTTACAGATAACATACACAAGAAGCAAAATTGGCTTGAAACTAATTGAGTTACTCATTATTTTGCTAGCTATTTACAATATATATACCTAACCTAGAACAATAGGAAAATGTAACATAAATGAAATGGAACAAAAAAGAAAAAAAAATATGTGGAAGAAATGTCATTCATATGGTAGTATTTAACCTCTTCAGTACGGGCCTTAAATCTCACGGGCAGCAGCCGCTGCCAGCCGTACGACATGTCATAATAATACTCGCATCATAAAATATAGTCACCGCTTATATTGATCGTTCTCTCTTTCACCTGTGAATTTTGATAACCATAGAAAATGTGATTAAAGACAGTTTAGAGAGTATGTCATTACGGAGGGGCAACTACAATAAATATAATCAAGACGCCGATATGGCAGCCTCGCGTATCCACTTGCTCCTCATGCCACCTACATATGCGGCACCGTATGGAAGGGGTTAATGGTCACCCTTGTGGAAGTTAACCTGAAGAACTGAGCGTTGGGCATTTGCATGATTGTGAGGTCTCTCTCCCTCATTATTGTGGAAAAGGTCAGGTCTTGCTGGTGATCCAATACGACACTACTCCTAAAATATGTGCGTGTGTTCGTGTGCATGGTGCTGGAGTGAATGTTAACCTCGTCTCTGGCAGAGTAACATGCTGGGATGTGCCTTCTCTCTCTTTCAGTCTATCTTCTTGCAAGAGGTTATTGCTGGCATTATACATTATAAACTTTGTGTTTCAAACATAGCCTCTCATGATCTACTGAACAAACTTTTTGGAACCAATTGTATTATGTCTTTATATTTCATCAAGCTTTTTATTTTTAATCTATTCTATCATGTGGCCTACATAAACATTTCATCTTCTTCAAGACTAATAATTGATTGTAATCTCTTTACTTTGAACTTATGTGTTGAAAATGATTTGGGTTTTACTGTTATTCTTCAAACCTACTTAGAGATTTTCTTTGTTCAGATCACTCAGCATATCTTCCAAGTCTTTTGCTCTTTCTGAAATAAAAACAATATCATCTGCAAGCCATAAGTGATTTGAATATTCACCATTTATTTTCACACCTTTCTCCTCCTAACTCAACCTTCTGAAAATCTCTTCCAGGGAAGCTGTAAATAGTTGGGGTGGTATTGCTCTGCCATACTCCCTTCTTGATCTTTGTTTTTCCTGTATCCTTGTATAATTGAATTATAGTAGTACCTTTTGCATATATGTTTCTTAAGACCCTTACAAGGTGTTTGAAACCTGATAGCATAGCGAGTTTAGTATTATTATTTGTTCTACATAGTCAAAAGCATAGCAAGTTTAGTATTATTATTTGTTCTACATAGTCAAAAGCATTCTCATAGTCTAAAAAAAAGGTAAACAAGAGATATATGTATTTTGTCATTTTCTTGATTAGTTGATTCAGTCTGTAAATTGTCTAGAATTGAGTATCCACTTTAGAAACCTCTATGTTCTCTTGGTTTTCATGCAAATGTTTGCTTAGTCTGTGAAGACCTTGTTGAATAATTTATATACATTTGTTAACAAGGTGATTAGGCGGTATTTATTAGGTCTTTCTGGACTCCTTTCTTGTGAAGTAAAATCAATAGATCATTGCACCATGATTCAGGAATGTTTTCCCGGAGGTAAACAGTGGGTATATAACCAAGCTCATTTGTAGCTCTACCTGATGGAAGCCCCAGTGAGCATCTGCTGTTGTCTTGTAGGTGTGGCGTGGGATGCCAGATACCATGTCAAACGGTGTAGGAGTGTGGTGGGTCTCTCTCCTGCAGGCGGCATTGAGTTTCTGGTAGTCGATGGTGCGTCTCGGTTGGCCCGACTTCTTCGCGACCACCACCATCCTTGCGCACCATTCTGTTGCCTCTCCAACTGGTACCGGCTCCAAGATTCCCTTCCTCGCGTCCTCGTCCAGCTGCTTCTTCACCACCGCCTCCCAGTGTTTCGGCACCGTAGCCGGTGTATGGCAGGCGTAGGGCTTGGCGTCCGGGAGCAGGTGGATGGCATGTGGCTCACCTTCCATTACTGGCAGAGGGCTCCTGTCAGTGTTGAACGTTGACCCGGAAAAATGGCGGAGAAGCCAGTATTCTAGCTGTGGCACATTTTCTTCTAGTGAGGTGAACGGGACTGAGGTAGGCCGCGGCAGCGGCAGTGCGCCGTCAGTTGACTCGGTGGCAGCCGATGCTGCAACTGCGGGCTGGTGCGGGAAGTTAGGGTGTACCAAACCCAGATCCTTACAGGCCTGTAAGGAAATGTAGCAACGGGAGGCGGTCTTCACGACGAAGACCTCTTGCGTCGTGAACCTGCTGCCATGTTGCATGCGACAGGTAACTGCGCCCATGGGTTTCAGGCTCACATTCGCTACGTCACACAGGCTGCCCCGGCTCACTAGCGATTTCGTATCAACGCCCAGGGCGGCTAGCAGGCCTGGTCCCGCAACGCACACCTGGGTTCCTGTGTCCGGTACCACTCGGATCCTGGCCGATGTCTCCTTCCGTGTGTCGCTGACGGTCACCCAAATACACGGCTGGCTCTGGGCTTTCCCTGCGGCTGCAATTACTATACCGGAGGCTTCCCCCTCCATCGCAGCTGCTTTTTTACTCTTCCTGCACAGGCGACGTAGATGACCGGTCTTGCCGCACCCGTAGCATGTCAGCGTCTCCGCAGGACACATGCCTTTCCTTTGCATGTGTTTGCCCCCACAGTTGCCACAGTGGGGCTTGTGGGGTGGTGGGCGGTTCCCAGCGACCTGTGGCTGGAGATCCTCTTGCGGTGCGCATGGCTGCGGAGTCACCGCCGCCGTTGGCGTTAGCGTCTCACGCCCAAGATTACCGTCCAGACCTGGGGGAGCGGCGTCCTTGTGAGCCGCCTCGAACGCCACACAAAACTTACGCAAGGAATCTGTATCCTTGAACGAATCACATTTGCGAAATACCTCCTCTTTTAAACCAACACTCTCCAAACCACTCACTAGCTTACGGAGCAGCATGTACTCAGACAAGCTACTGTCACAATGGGGGCACTTAAATTCGCAATCCGCTGCACACTGAGCAGACCGAGTAAAGTACTCACTTATGGGCTCGTTGCGTTCCTGGCGAGCGGTGAAGAACCTGCACCAGTCGGCTGCCTGGTTGGTCGCCTGGAGGGCGATGCCACTGATAGAGTCCAAGGCTTCCTTGACGGTCAGTGCCTGCCACTCGGCTGCGGTGAACCTGGCATCCAAGGAGCGTTGCAGAGGAGGCGTGCAATGGAGGCGGATGCACAGGACGGCCTCCGTCGGTGCCCACCCATTCAGGTCCAGCCAACACTGCATCGAACGTCTCCACGACCGGAACGCTGCTGTGGACATGTCCGTGTCGCACTTCTCAGGGGCTGACGACCGTGAGGCTGATGTGGTCTGAGCAGGGCGCGCTGCTAGCTGCTGCTGTAGGGAGACGATGGCGTCGGTTTGCGCCAGGAGCAGCCGGTGAGCCTGCTCGAGTGCTGTCGGCGTCTGTGGCGTCTGTGATCCACCCAACACTCTCCTGTGGGTGGATCTGGGGGTATAGGTGGGTCTTTCTCGTGCACGTCCAGCCATGGTGGGTAGCGTAGGTTTGATCTCTCACTGCGTCATGTACAATATACTTTATTGTGGCATGGTCTACAGTGTACTGCCCCGGCAGTGCGCGGCAGCGCCGACAACGGCTTGCGCGTTGCCGATATGTCGGCCCAACATATCGTACATATCTTACACATCTTAAAGGACTGAGACTGGAGGAAGTGGATAGTTCTAAGTGGCATATGTGGCAGGAAATGGAGGAGTAGGGGTGGAGGTAAATTGAAGATTGAGAGAAGCAAGTAAATGCCTTGGGGGACTGAAAGGAAATGTATGCAAAGAGAAGATTATTTGAATTGATTGTGCTGATGATATAGTATGGGGTGGAGACTTAGAATTTAAGAGAGGCAGAAAGAAGTTTATGTACATTTGAGATGAAGTGTCTGAGAAGTATTGTAGTGGTTGAAGGATAGAATGAGAAATGACAAGGTGAGAAGGAGAGTGGGGGAGGAAAAGGAAATGGCAGATAGGGCTGATAAGTATTGGGATGGTTTGGACACATTTACATAGTTGTATTTTACGGGACGAGAGCTATGCTCGTAGTAACCCATTTTCGTATCTCTCCACATCCAATTTATTCTTAAAATCTTGTATAGTTTTGGCACTCACTGTTTCTCTGTTTAGTTTGTTCCAGACATCAATCACTCAATTTGGGAAGCTATTCTTTTTCAAATCTCTTCTGTAACTGTCCTTCTTTAGCTTCTTTTTGTGTCCTCTTGTTTCTCTTCTGTCCCATTTTAATAAGTCATCTCCATCAAGAATTTCCATCCCTTTCATAATTCTGTAAATGGTCAACAAATCACCTCTTTCTCTTTGTTCCAGTGTTGATAGATGCAATTTCTCCAATCTTTGTTCGTATGTCAAATTTGATAGTGTAGGTGCCATTTTTGTTGCTGCTCTTTGAAATCTTCCTAATTTTTTTTTCATTTGTGCTAGGTGCCCATAGTGTTGCAGCATACTCTAGTTTAGGTCTTATTAGTGCAACCACTATTTTCTATACCATTTCTTCATCCATGTAGTGGAAGGCCACTTTCATTGATAAGTTAAAAGAAGGCCACTTTCATTGATAAGTTAAAAGTCACTTTCATTGATAAGTTAAAAGTCTCTCCAACTAATTTTCTGACATGTTTATCAGGTGTCAAGTCACTTGAGATAATCACTTCCAGGTCCCTTTCTGAGTCGACTTTTTTGACTTCCTTGTTACCATGTTTATATTGACCCAATATTCTATATATATATATATATATTTTTCCAAATTCCATTTCTTAATGTTAAAGTTCACTTCACACCTCTGACTCCATTCCCATATTTTGTCCAGGTCTCCTTGTAGTGATCTGCAATCTTCTTCTATGCTTACTCTCTTGAGTAATTTGGCATCGTCAGCAAAGAAGATCATGTAACACTTCACTCCCTCATCCATATCATTTATATATATGGCAAACATTAAAGGAGCTAATACAGAGCCTTGCGGGATGCCACTTATCACATCTTCCAAGTTCAAATTTCTGTCTCTAAGTACCATTCATTTTTCTCCCATTTAAGAAATCCTTCATCCATTCCAGTAGCTTATCATGTATTCCTCCTATTATTTCAATTTTCTTCTTTTTTTAGGAATGCTCCCTATTGGTGCTACAGGTTGTAGGACTCCTAATCCCATCCCCCGTCCCATTTTTTGTCGCCTTTTATGACTCAAGTGGAAAGACTTGGTGGTAGCATTCTCTTCCCCCACCACAGGGTCAGCAAAAAAAGGAAATGAATATTCAGAGAAATGGGACAGGACAGTAACAAGGGGTTGGGGGACAGCATAATGGAAGGATAGTCATAGTATTAAAGTGTCATCATTTCTCTATGAACAGAGTTTTCCTCAATCACAGACAAAAATTATGTGTGGCTCTGGTCTGTAGGGGCACCCCATATAGACCCTAAAGTATCAACTGCATGCTACTTTGCCCCAATAACATGCAGCCAATACCAGGGCAGTGGACAGGATGCAGAGATGACCCATCATCCAGGAGGTGCCAAGATAAGAGGGAGGGAGGAAGGTGGAGGGGAGTGGAATATATAGGAAATGGAATGGGTGGGAGTGGTTTCTATGCCTTTTTCTTTTTTGGCTACCCCCCATGTAGGGGGAAAATGCCTTTGGTATATGTATTTCAATTTTTCTTATTAACTTTTTATGTGGTACTTTGTCAAAAGCCTTCTACAAGTCCAAGAAGGCACAGTCTGCCCAGCCATCTCTTTCTTGTATTATCTCAATTAATCATGAGGAAAAGTATATTAAGTTTGTGGTACACAATCTTCCATTTCTAAAGCCAAATTCTTTAGGGTTTAATATTTTATTCTCTTCCAAGTGTTTGATCCATTTGTTTCTGATAACTTTTTTGCATATTTTTGCTACTGTGCTTTCAGTATCCAATTTGCAATTCCATCTGGTCCATGCGATTTCCTAACATCTAGGTTTGAGGAAGGATGAAGTGAAGGCAGTTGTTAAGATGATGAAAGTAGGTAAGGCACCTGGTCTGGATGGATGCCATGCAGAATGTCTAAAAAAAGGAAGTTCAGTGATGATGAACTGGCTGGTGAGATTATTTAATGTTTGCTGGAGAGAGGGTAGAGTACTGGAGGACTGGAGGAGTGCCTGTATAGTTCCACTTTACAAGGGAAAGGGAGACAAGTGTGAATGTAGTAGTTTCAGAGGGATTAGCTTGTTAAGTGTAGTTGGGAAGGCTTATGGGAGGATCTTGATTGAGAGGATTAGGAGAGGAACAGAGGGAGTAATTGGTGAGGAACAGTGTGGATTTAGAACAGGTAGAGGTTGTGTAGATCAGATCTTTGTGGTAAGACAGATATGTGAGAAAGCTATAGGAAAGGGGAAGGATGTTTTTTGGGCTTTTATGGATCTGGAAAAGGCTTACGATAGGGTAGACAGAAAGGCACTGTGGGAGGTTATGCAGATATACGGGATAGGAGGAAAGCTAGGAGCTGTCAAGAGTTTTTATGAGAGTAGTAGAGCTTGTGTCAGGATTAGAAATGGAGAGAGTGAGTGGTTCGAGGTAAAGGTGGGACTTGGTCAAGGATGCGTTATGTCGCCCTGGCTGTTCAACTTATACATAGATGGAGTAGTGCGAGAGGTAAATGCAAGGGTAGTGGGTCAGGGATTGGAGATAGTTAAAGAAAATGGAGAAAAGTGGGAGGTGAGCCAGCTGTTGTTTGCAGATGACACTGTGCTTGTGGCAGGATCGTAGGAGGAATTGAGGAAGTTGGTGACAGAGTTTGGGAGAGTATGTGATAGAAGAAAGCTGAAGATAAATGTGGGTAAAAGTAAGGTGATGAGATGTACAAGGGGTGAAAGTGGCAGTAGACTGGAAGTGAGCATAAAGGGAGAGCGACTGGAGGAAGTGGATAGTTTTAGATACTTGGGTGCAAATGTGGCAGGAAAAGGTGGAGGTAGAATGTAGATTGAGAGAAGCAATTAAATGCCTTGGTGGATTAAAAAGTGTAATGAGGAATAGACATTTTGGAATGGATGCTAAAAGGAGAGTAAATGAAGGAGTGATTGTGCCAACAGCACTGTATGGGGTAGAAACATGGAACATAAGAGAGGGAGAGAGAAGGAGTTTGAATGTGTTTGAGATGAGGTGTCTGAGAAGTATGATGGGGGTTACTAGGCTAGATAGTGTGAGAAATGAGGAGGAGAACAGGGGTGGAAAGGGAGTTGGGAGATAGGGTTGATGAAAGAGTATTAGGATGGTTTGGACACATGGAAAGAATGAGTGAAGAAAGACTAGTAAAAGATGTATGGAAGGCAGATGTGAAGGGAGTGATCATGTAGGGACGTCCTAGGATGAGGTGAATGGATGGGGTGAAGGGGGCTTTGGGGAAGAGGGGAATGTCTGTTGAGGAAGGATGGGAGAGGACAGAAGACAGGGGTGAATGGAGAATGGTTGTATATGGATGATGTTGTGATGCATGAGGTGGAATGGGTGGGGGGATGGGGGGGTGAGGTAGTATGTGTGAACAAAATTTGACGCAGCCCAAAGGGATTTCTCCCCGTCTTCTCCTTTTATGCATGGGGGACGGAGAGGGGGGGTCGCCGATTTAATGAAGCAGCCTTGCTGTGGATGTGCTGTGTCTTACGACACTGCTTGTGACCCAGGGCAGTGGACAAGGTGCAGGGATGACCCGTCATCCAGGAGGTGCTAAGATAGGAGGGAGGGTGTAGGGGTGTGGAGTGTATTCAGGGATGGAATGGGTGGGAATGATTTTATGCCTTTTCCTTTTTGGCTACCTCCCTTGTAAGGGGGATAAAGACTTGGTATATGTATGTATTTTAGGGGGTCTTTCTCGTTGTCCATCTTCCCAAAATTGTGAGCTCTCAATTGTAAAAACAGACCTAAAATGTCTGATCATAAATTTTGCCATTCCTGTGTTGTCTATATATTCTTTATCTCCACGCAGTTTTACAATTTCGTGTTTGTCTTTTATCATTTACATATCTGTAAAAGAGTTTAGGTTGGTCCTAACATTTGTCTATAATATCTTTTTTCTTTCCTGTGTACATTCACATATCCATTCCTAAGTTTTATATATGTTTGCCATTTTGGTGTTTTTTTGTCTCTTTTTCCATCTTCCAGGCTTTGTCTCTTCTGTCTTTAGCCTCAATGCTCCTTTTGTTGTACCAACACTTTATATCTCTTTTTGCTTCTTCTTTGGTACATATTTATCAATTCCTTCCTTGTACTTTTCTTTGAATATGTTCCATTTGTCTTCCATCTTTGCTTCCTCTTTGGGGAATTTATCCCAGTTTGTGTTTTGGAAATTTTTTCTTAGTTTTACAAAATCCATTTTGTACATTAATCTTCCTTCTCTATGTTTATCATTCCTTCTTACATTGTTTTGTTCTTTTAATTCAAACTATTAGTATATGGTCACTCTTTCCAATTGGTGTTTTATACTCTATTTTGTTCACAATATCTGGTTCAGAAGTTAATATTAAGTCTAGCAAAAGAGGTGTGGAAGGTAGAGATGGATGGAATGGGACTAAGGACTGAGGATGAGATGGATGAAATGAAAGGGGCTTTAAGAAAGAAAGGGGTGAGTGGAGAATGGTTGTGTATGGATGGTACTTTGACATGGCCTGAAGGCATTTTCTCCTTGTTTTCTGTATTTTCTATATCCAGCAAGGAAAGGAAGGTCTTGGCTATATGTGGGTGATATTTTGACATAGCCCAAAGGGATTTCCCCCTGTCATCCCTATTTTCTGCATGAAGGGATGGAGATAGAAATGGGGGTGGGGGGTCATTTATTAAGTGAAGTGGCCTTGCTGTGTATGTGCTGTGTCTTACTATATTGCTTCTGATCTGCAGTGGGCAGGAAACAGGGATGACACTTCATCCAGGAGGAGCTAAGTTGAAATGGAAACAAGGATGATGGATAGGAGTGGAATAGGTATTTACCTTCTTGTATTTTATGGGAAGATAGCTATGCTCATAGTGACCCGCTTTTGTATCTTTGCGCATCCAGTTTGTTCTTAAAGTCATGTATAGTTTTAGCACTCACTGTTTCCTCATTCAATTTGTTTCAGATATCTATCACTCTGTGTGGGAAGCTATTTTTTTTTTCAGATCTCTTTTGTCACTGTCCTTAAGTTTCTTCTTGTGTTCTCTTGTTTTTCTTCTGTCCCACTTTAGATAGTCATCTCTATCAAGAATTTCCATCCCTTTCATAATCCTGTAGATGGTTAGCAAATCACCTCTTTCTCTTTGTTCAAGGGTTGGTAGATTTAGGTTATCCAATCTTTGTTTGTATGTCAATTTGGAGAGTGGTGGTGCCATCTTTGTCATTGCTCTTTGAATTCTTTCTAGTTAATATTATTTTGGGAACTAGATTACCATAATGTTGCAGCATACTCCAGTTTTGGTCTTGTTAGTGTAACTAGTATTTTCTTAACCATTTCTTCATCCATGTAGTCAAAGGCTACTTTCATTGATCTTATTAAGTTGAAAGTTTCTCCAACCAATTTGTTGACATTTGTCTGGTGTCATGTCATTTGAGATAGTTACTCCTAGGTCCCTTTCCAAGTTTACTTTTTTTACTTCCTTTGTACCAATTTTATATTGACCTGATATTCTATTTTTGCTTTTTCCAAATTCCATTATGCTGCATATCTTAATGTTGAAGTTCACTTCACACTTCTGACTCCATTTCCAGACTTCATCTAGGTCTTCTTGAAAAGATTTGCAATCTTTCTCTGTACTTACTCTCTTGAGTAGTTTCACATCATCTGCAAAGAAGTTCATATAAGATACCACACCTTCATCCATATAATTTATATAAATAGCAAACATTATCGGAGCCAATACAAAGTCTTGTGGGACTTATCATATCTTCCCAATTTGAATTCTTGTCTCCAAGTACCACCCTCATTTTTCTTCCATTCAAGAAATCTTTCATCCATACCAATAACTTAACTTGTATTCCACCTATTATTTTAATTTTTCTTAGTAGTTTTTTGTGTGGTATCTTTGTCAAAAGCCTTTTGTAAGTCCAAGAAAGCACAATCTGCCTATCCGTCACTTTCTTGTATTTTTTCTATTAATCTTAGCCCCTTCCATATGGTGCCACATACGTAGGCGTCATGAGCAAGTGGATATGCGAGGCTGCCATATCGGCGTCTTGATTATATTTATTGTAGTCGCCCCTGCGTTTTGACATTCTCTATAAACTGCCCTTAATCACATTCTCTATGGTTTTCAAAATTCACGGGTGAAAGAGAGAACGATCAATATAAGCGGTGACTATATTTTATGATGCGAGTATTATTACGACATGTCGTACAGCTGGCATTGGCTGCTGCCCGCGAGATTTAAGGCCCGTACTGAAGAGGTGAAGTAAAAGCATATTAAGTTTGTGGTACATGATCTTCCACTTTTAAAACCAAATTGTTTAGGATTTAGTATTTTGTTCTCTTCCAAGTGTTTAATCCATTTATTCCTAATAACTTTTTCACATATTTTTGCTACTGTGCTTGTAAGGGATAACAGTCTATACAGTTGAACCTCGAAAGCCCGGACTAATTGGGGGGAAGGGCGGTCCGGTCATCGAAAATGTCGCCCTAACACCCGTAGATTTTCGTAGCGGTATACGTATAGGTAATGTATGATATGGCATAGAAACACATAAGAATAATACTCTAACACTGTAATAATAACAATACTGTAATAATAATACTATAATACTAATAATTCTGTAATAATAACTGTAATACAGGCATGTAAATGTACTGTACAGTGTACTGTACTGTATTTTTTATTACGTACACTGTAAATATCGGAAGGTATGCAAGCGGGACTGGTGGCGACCAGGGTTGCCGTGTTTTCTACACTGCCGTGTAGAATGGGAGTGTTGCCATACATATACATATACCAAGGCTTTTTCCCCCTTACAAGAGGGGTAGCCAAAAAGAAAAAGGCATAAAATCATTCCCACCCATTCCATCCCTGAATACACTCCACACCCCTACAGGTGCCCCTACGGACCAGAGCCACACATCATTTTGTCTATGATAGAGGAAAACTGTTCATAGAGAAATTATGACACTTTTATACTACGACTGTCCCTCCGTTATGCTGTCCTCCAACCCCTTGTTGCTGTCCAGTACCATTTCTCTGAGTATTCCTTTTCTGTGATGGGGGAATTCCCTGTGGTGGGGGAAAAGAATACTGCCACCAAGTATTCCCACTTGGATCGTAAGAGGCAAGAAGAAAGGGACGGGGATTGGGACTAGGCATCCTTCTCCTTGTAGCCCCACAGGGGAAATTCCTAAAAGAATAAGTGTTGCCATACCGGGGCATATATTTTTCTCGGGCGTGTGCAGACTTTCATAGCAAGATATACTTGTCAAATTTTGACAAAATGTTGGTTCTAGTTTTTTTTTTTTTTTTTTATTATTATTCTTGAATGTATATAAGGCCCCCATGCCCTAACATATTCAGTAAGATATATATATATATTTTTTTATATTATTGCTAAAAGAAAGCTGAAACTTTAGCGTAGAATTGTTTTCTACACCGTAAAAACGTATCTTTTGGGGTATGATATTTTATAAGTAACACAATTACCAATAAAAGTCATATTTTGATGTACCATTTATTTAATAATTAGTTCTATGATTTTTAAACAAAAGTTTGAGTTTTTGAATGTTTTTAACAGCCAGCTGATATGTAGAAAAAATTCCTCATGTCCTTGTGCAGTTGCCACATGCCGTTATTTTACTACATTTTGGTACAAAATTCTACGAAACAGCAGCCCTGGTGCTAAAAGAAAGCTGAAACTTTAGCGTATAATTTTTTCCTACACCGTAAAAACATATCTTTTGGGTTATAATATTTTTTAATAACAAAATTTATTATTTGATAACTATTTCTATGATTTTTAAACAGAAGTATGAGTTTTTGAATGTTTTTAAAAGCCCGCTATGTAGAAAAAATTTCCTCATGTCCTTGTGCAGTTGCCACATGCTGCTATTTTACTATGTTTTGGTACAAAATTCTACGAAACAGCAGCCCTGGTGGCGGCTTGACTGGGCCGGGTTTGAGTACAGGTGTACGGCCATCACTGCCACCTACCGGACAAATAGGGAACTTTGCTTGAAAAGTCTGCCCTTTGTTCATTTCGACCGGTCATACGAGGGTCCGGGCTTTCGAGGTTTGACTGTATTTTGTTGGATTTTCTTTGTCTCATTTGTATATTGGCACAATATTTGCATTTTTCCAATCTTGTGGTAATTTTCCTTCTTCGAGTGAGAAGTCAATAATCTTGTGTAATATGTCCATTGGTTCATCTATACATTCTTTCAACATCCAATTTGCAATTCCATCGGGCCCGTGTGACTTTCTGGCGTCAAGGTTCTTTATTTAGTCCCCTATTTCTTTCTGTGTTGCTGTTATTTCTTTCATTTTGGGGGATCTTCCTCATTGTTCTTCATCCCAAATTTGTGAGCTTTCAATTGTAAATACAGACCTAAAATGCCTGATCATAACTTTGGCCATTTCTATATCATCTATATATTCTTTATTTCCTTCAAGTAGTTTCACTGTTTCATGTTTGTATTTTAGTTTATCACTTCCATGTCTGTAAAATAGTTTAGGTTGGTCTTTGCATTTATGTATTATATTTTTTCATAGTTTCTTTTTTCCCCCCTGTATATATCTGAATATTCGTTTCTCAGTTTCATGTATGTTTGCCATTTAGTCTTTTTTTTTTTTTTTTTTTTTTCATCTTTACCAGGCTTTGGCTCTTCTATCTTTAGCATCACTACACTTTTTGTTATACATATACCAAAGGCTTTTTCCCCCTACACAGGGGTAGCCAAAAAAGAAAAAGGGATAGAAACCACTCCCACCCATTCCATTTCCTATATATTCCACTCCCCTCCTCCCTCCCTCTTATCTTGACACCTCCTGGATGACGGGTCATCCCTATATCCTCTCCACTGCCCTGGGTCAGAAGCAGAAGCAGAAGCAGTGTCCCCCCCCATGCAGAAAAGGAGAAGACGGGGAGAAATCCCTTCGGGCTGCATCAAATTTTTTTCTCATACAGTAGCCTAGTAACCCCTATCATACTTCTCAGGCATTTCATGTCAAACACATTCAAACTCCTTCTATCATTCTCTCTTATGTTCCATGTTTCTGCCCCGTACAGTGATGTTGGCACAATCACTCCTTCATACAACCTCCTCTTAGCATCCATTCCCAGATGTCTATTTATCATTACACTTTTTAATCCACCAAGGCGTTTACTCACTTCTCTCAATCTATATTCTACCTCCACCCCCACTCCTCCCTTTCCTCCCACATTTGCATCCAAGTATCTAAAACTATCCACTTCTCCAGTCTTTCACCCTTAATGCTCACTTCCAGCCTACTGTCACTCTCTCCCTTTGTACATCTCATCACCTTACTTTTACCCACATTTATCTTCAGCTTCCTTCTTTCACATACCTTCTCAAACTCTGTCACTAACTTCCTCAATCCCTCCTCTGATCCTGCTACAAGCGCAGTGTCGTCAGCAAACAACAACTGGCTCACCTCCCACTTTTCTCCATTTTCTTTAATCATCTCCAGCCCCTGACCCACTACCCTCTCATTCACCTCTCACACCACCCCATCCATGTAAAAATTTAACAGCCAGGGCAACATAACACATCCCTGACGAAGTACCACCTTTACCTCAAACCATTCACTCTCTCCATTTCTAATCCAAAAGCAAGCTCTACTACATACATACATACATACATATACCAAGGCTTTTCCCCCTTACAAGGGAGGTAGCTCAAAAAGGAAAAGGCATAAAATCATTTCCACCCATTTCATTACTGAATACACTCCACACCCCTCCACCCTCCCTCTTATCTTAGCACTTCCTGTATGACGGGTCATCCCTGTACCTTGTCCACTGTCCTGGGTCACAAGCAGTGTCATAAGACACAGCACATCCACAGCAAGGCCGCTTCATTAAATTGGTGACCCTTTCTCCGTCCCCCCATGCATAAAAGGAGAAGACGGGGAGAAATCCCTTCGGGCTGCGTCAAATTTTGCTCACATATACTACCTCACCCCCCATCCCCCCGCCCATCCCACCTCATGCATCACAACATCATCCATATACAACCATTCTCCATTCACCCCTATCTTCTGTCCTCTCCCATCCTTCCTCAACAGACATTCCCCTCTTCCCCAAAGCCCCCTTCACCCCATCCATCCATCTCATCCTAGGACGTCCCCTCATGTTCACTCCCTCCACATCTGCCTTCCATACCTCTTTTACTAGTCTTTCTTCACTCATTCTTTCCATGTGTCCAAACCATCCTAATATTCTTTCATCAACCCTATCTCCCAACTCCCTTTCCACCCCAGTTCTCCTCCTCACCTCCTCATTTCTCACACTATCTAGCCTAGTAACCCCCATCATACTTCTCAGACACCTCATCTCAAACACATTCAAACTCATTCTCTCTTCCTCTCATATTATCCATGTTTCTGCCCCATACAGTGCTGTTGGCACAATCACTCCTTCATACAGTCTCCTCTTAGCATCCATTCCCAAATGTCTATTCCTCATTCCACTTTTTAATCCACCAAGGCATTTACTCGCTTCTCTCAATCTACATTCTTCCTCCACCTTCACTCCACCTTTTCCTGCCACATTTGCACCCAAGTATCTAAAACTATCCACTTCCTCCAGTCGCTCTCCCTTAATGCTCACTTCCAGTCTACTGCCACTTTCATCCCTTGTACATCTCATCACCTTACTTTTACCCACATTTATCTTTCGCTTTCTTCTATCACATACTCTCCCAAACTCTGCCACCAACTTCCTCAATCCCTCCTCTGATCCTGCCACAAGCGCAGTGTCGTCCGCAAACAACAGCTGGCTCACCTCCCCCTTTTCTCCATTTTCTTTAACCATCTCCAATCCCTGACCCTCTACCCTTGCATTTACCTCTTACTACCCCATCCATGTATAAGTTGAACAGCCAGGGCAACATAACGCATCCTTGACGAAGTCCTGCCTTTACCACGAACCACTCACTCTCTCCATTTCTAATCCTGACACAAGCTCTACTACTCTCATAAAAACTCTTGACAGCTCCTAGAAGCTTTCCTCCTATCTCATATATCTGCATAACCTCCCACAGTGCCTTTCTGTCTACCCTTTCATAAGCCTTTTCCAGATCCATAAAAGCCCAAAAAACATCCTTCCCCTTTCCTATAGCTTTCTCACATATCTGTCTTACCACAAAGATCTGATCTACACAACCTCTACCTGTCACCACAAACACATCACACCCGCTACACTACATAGCAGAACACCCACACACACCAAGAAACATTAAAACTACACCCAAAGACCTTTATTACGCACAGATACTCTCTTCTCTTCCTCCACAACCACCAAATACCAGCCTCCGGAAACATATTCATAATCATATCACTCACCGCTCCATTAACACACTGAAAGACAACACACTGCTGCACGCCAGACCCCCTGATATCCACCCTTCTGAATCCTCTCTCCCACGAAAGGACAGAGTCCACTTGGCCAGACTGCGATGCGGTCACCACCCAGCACTTCTAAGCTACCAGAAGAGGCTGGACGACCGTGTTGTGAACAGCTGCCCAGGATGTAACACTTCACCCCATACCATACAACACATAATGGAAGACTGCATTATACACAATCATGCACGCAAACAACACAACATACACTCTATAAAGGATTTGTGGGAAAACCCAGTTTCGGCTGTGGCCTTCCTTGGGGAGACGGGACTGCTCGGACAGACAGTCTAGGGAACGACAACAACAACAACCTCTACCTGTTCTAAATCCACACTGTTCCTCACCAATTACTCCCTCTGTTCCTCTCCTAATCCTCTCAATCAAGATCTTCCCATAAGCCTTCCCAACTACACTTAACAAACTAATCCCTCTGAAACTACTACATTCACACTTGTCCCCTTTTCCATTGTAAAGTGGAACTATACAGGCACTCCTCCAGTCCTCCAGCACTCTACCCTCTCTCCAGCAAACATTAAATAATCTCACCAGCCAGTCCACCATCACTGCACCTCCTTTTTTTTTAGACATTGTGCATAGCATCCATCCAGACCAGGTGCCTTACCTGCTTTCATCATCTTAACAACTGCCTTCACTTCATCTTTCCTTATTTTTCCTCCATTTTCCTCACTCCTCACTCTCATTTTCTTAGCATTTCCCACTGCAACTATCTTTCCCTCCCTATCCTCCTTCACATTTAGCAACTCCCTAAAATATTCTGCCCATCTTCCCCTTACTGCCTTCTCTTCCATTATCATCTCTCCATCTGCACCTTTTACCTTTTCTTCTCTACTTGATTCGCCTCCTCTTCCTCTCTTAATTTCTTTCCAAAACATCTTTTTATTACTTTCAAAATTTTCTGTCATACTCTTACTCCACTACACATCTGCTCTCCTCTTTGTCTCCTTTACCTTTTGCTTTACTTCTCTTTTCTTTTCTTTGTACCTCTCATATGACTCCCTCGTCCTATTTTGTAACCAATCTGTGAAAGCTCGCTTCTTCTCTTCTACAACTTCTTTGTTTCCTCATCCCACCATTTACTACCCTTCCTTCTATTTCCTCCTGTCCTTGTTCCACACACCATCCTTGCACACTTTGTGACTCCCTCCTTGAACCATCCCCATTCCTCCTCCACACTTAGCTCTGCTCTATCCTTCACTCCCTCCCACTCCTTCAGCTTCTTGTACTCCTTCTCCTTTTCCTCTTCATTTAAAGAGTTCACTCTAAGCACCTCCCTACCTTATGTTCTTTTCCTGTTTCTCCATCTATCCTCCACTCTCAACTTACCTTCCACCAAAAAATGATCTGATATTCCCCCACCCTCTCCCCTTAGCACATGTACATCCTTAACTCTTCCTATCATAATCCTATTTACCACTACATAATCCATCAACGCTCTATCTACCACCCTTCCCTCCACCACCCTCTCCCATGTGTACTTATGCTTGACTCTCTTCCGAAACACTGTATTTGCTATCATCAACTCTTTTTCTAGACACATTTCCACCATCAACTCTCCACTAAGATTCTTTCCTGGAACTCCACATTTCCCAACCACTCCATCAATTGGACTATTTCCTACCCTAGCATTAAGGTCTCCCAGTACTATTACATTGACATTTCTTCCTAGATCCTCTATGCACTCATTTAGATCTATCCAAAAGGCCTCCCTTTCTTCTACACTCTTCTCACTGCCAGGCCCATATGCACTTACAAAGACTCACATCTCCTTTCCCAGTTTCACCTTCATCCACATTATCCTTGAGGAAACCTCCTTCCACTCCACTACATGTTTACCTATCTCTTCACTTACTAGAATAGCCACCCCTTCCCTCCCTCGCCCTCTCTTCACTCCTGATAACCTCCCACTTACACTCCCAAACTTACACGCACCCTTCCCTCTCAACTTAGTTTCACTCAAAGCCAACACATCCATCTTTCTTCTCACAAACATACTACCTTTCTCTTCCCTTTTACTCTCATCTGTACCACATCCACGCATGCACATTAAAAAACCCAAACCTTAGGGTGCTGGTTGGAAAACTCCCAGACCCTCTTATGTCTTTACTTTTTTGTTTAGGAATGTGCCCTGTGGGGCTACAAGGAGAAGGATGCCTAGTCCCACTCCCCGTCCCTTTTTCTCTCCTCTTACGTGGTGGCAGTATACTTTTCCCCCACCACAGGGAATTCCCCCACAGCATAAAATGAATACTCAGAGGGATGGTACAGGACAGCAGCAAGGGGTTGGAGGACAGCATAACGGAGGGAGAGTCGTAGTATAAAAGTGTCATCATTTCTCTATGAACAGAGTTTTCCTCTATCATAGACAAAATGATGTGTGGCTCTGGTCTGTAGGGGTGCCCCATATAGACCCTAAAGTATCAACTGCATGCTACTTTGCCACAATAACAAGCAGCCAATACCCCAGATGTAAAAACTCTTGACTGCTCTTAACAGCTTTCCTCCTATCCCATATATCTGCAGTACCTCCCACAGTGCCTTCCTGTCTACCCTGTCATAAGCCTTTTCCAGATCCATAAAAGCCAAAAAAAAACATCCTAACCTTTTCCTATAGCTTTCTCATATATATGTCTTACCACAAAAATCTGATCTACACAACACCTACCTGTCCTAAACCCACACTGTTCCTCACCAATTACTCCCTCTGTTCCTCTCCTAATCCTCTCAATAAAAAAAAAAAAAAAAAAAATTGTTATACCAACACTTTATATAAACCCTTTTTTGTTTCTTCTTTGGTACATATTTATCTGTTCCCTCCTTGTATTTTCCTTTAAATATGTTCCATTTCTCTTCCATCTTTGTTTCTTCATTTGAAAATTTTTCCCAGTTAGTATTTTGAATTTTTTTCCCAAGTTTTGCAAAGTATGTTTTGTTGTACATCAATCTTCTTTCTCCATGTTACTCATTTCTTCTCACATCATTTTGTTCTTTAAGTTCAAACTATTAGTATGTGGTCACTTTTCCCAATTGGTGTGTTGTAATTCATTTTGTCCACGATTTCAGGCTTAGATGTGAATATTAGGTCTAGTCTCCACGGTTCTTCATTGTTTCTATATTTGGTATTTTCCTTGACCCATTGAGTTAATGTATAGTCAATGGTCATATCCAGTAGAGTGTTGCCCCAGAGTTCCTGTCTACCTTTTACTGTCATTTCTTCCCAATTTGTTTCCTTTGTGTTAAAGTCACCCATAATTACTGTGTTTTCTCCATCTATCATTAACATAATACATTCTTTGTGTCTTCCAATAATTTAGAATGATCATCAGACCAAGCCTGTGTTTTTGGGGGGCACATATACTACTATAAACTTTCTACTGTTCACATTACTATTTACAACTTTAATCATAATCATTTCCACATTATCTTTTCCTTTTATTATCTTCGTCACATTTAAGCCCTTTCTAATTGATAGCATGACTCCTCCCCTCTGTTTATCCGTTCTATTTTTCGCCCAATGGTCATATAGACCTTGTCCCATCATATTTGGGTCTCACTAATTGCCGAGAAAACAGAGAAAAGCCGAATAATACAAACAAGGACGGGTTTTGCTTAAATGCACACTTCTATATATGTATGGTTGCATTATTTGAACTATTTTCTTTAAAGTGTGTGATTTCCATGTGATATGATCAAAGAGAACTTACGTTTTTATCCTCTGCAATTTTACTGACCCCGGCTACGACTCGTCCAGCCCGCCGTCTATGATTACTGGTGGTATGGATCAAACTACACTTTTAAGTTTCTTATTGTTGTGTTATTAGTGTAATAGACTACATATAGTTGAATTATTTAAACTCTTTTCTTTAAAATGTGTGATTTTCATATAATTTGACCAAAGAGAAGTTATGTTTTAGCCTCTGCAGTATGACCGACCACAGCTACAAATACCGTAACAAATTAGCATATGGTTGCATTATTTGAACTATTTTCTTTAAAAGGTGTGATTTTCATGTAATTTGATCAAAGAGAAGTAACGTTTTTATCCTCTGCAAAATTACCGACCCCAGCTACGATTCGTGGTTACGATTCATGGTTACCGCTAGCCTGCCATCTATGTTATGCGAATGCAGATCATCACTGAGCGTCAGAGTTGCCAGATTGGCGTTTTTAATGCCAAATTTTGTATTTTTGGAATGTTTTTACTGTGTTTGGCAGGAAAATTTGTTGGGTGGCATTTTTGAGAATTTGGCATTTTTGGGGGGGCGTTTTTAAATACCCGGTCGTGATTAGAGATCACTCTTTTACTTGTATCAAGAATTAAATGATGATGTATATGAATGATATAAATTTATCTTGGTTATATCATGTGGGAAATGTTGTAAAGATATTGTGCCTAGCCAAAGGATGTTTCAGCTCTTCTTTAGTGAAAATATGTAATAACGCAGTAGTGCACCAAACATTTCTAAATCTGATGATGCTTTTGATTATATTTAGACACAATAGAAAAGTCACAGATGTATTTTCTATTTATGTATATCAGAGTCTCTAGGAGGTTGTTTAACAAACTGGTTTAATTTATTGTAGAGGATACCAAAAAGTTTACTTAGGAACTTAAACGTAATGTATGGAGTAATACATTTTATTTTAGTTATTGGTATTTTTTCTTTCTCACATAATACGGAGTATAATATATTTTATTTTGGAAGTTCATATCTTTCTTTCCTTTTCACACAGTCTTGAAGTAGATTTATTTCAGAGGATGGTGGTTTATTACAGTACCATACATACATATACCAAGGCTTTTTCCCCCTTCCAAGGGAGGTAGCCAAAAAGGGTTACAGTACCACTAGAATTAAATGATGATGTACATGAATGATATAAATTGATCTTGGTCATATCATGTGACATTGTTTTATATTGGCTAGTCAACAGTAGAAAAATATTTTATATTGTAATTGTAGTTATACACATTATTTTTAACTACTTGATCTTGGTTATATCATGTGGTATTGTATTATATTGGCTAGTCAACAGTAAAAACTATTTTTCATATTGTAATTGTAGTTATATACATTATTTTTAACTACACATGTAAAACCAAAATACAAAAAAAAAATCTTAGAAAATGTAATGGTTGGCATTTTTGGGGCATGTTTTAAAAACATTTTGGCAGCATTTTGTCAGAATTTGGCATTTTTCCTGGTAGAAAACCTGGCAACCCTGCTGAGCGTGGTTGATGAAGTTGGCCAAAAACATAATACTTGTAGAATTTCTTGTGAGGTTCGAACATGTGGGGCATATTTGCATACTAACTTGAATAAAGGTAGAGTGAACATTTTTATTTTAAAAACTGTTGTTGTTTATTTCTTTACAATACAAAGATTACATAAATATTGCATACAATTAAATACAAAATTTTCATTAAATTTTATTTAAAATACGCTATACAAAATTTATAAGCTATGAAATATGATATTGCGTACATTGTATTACGCAAAGTAGACCACTTGAAAAAAGAAACTAATGAAGCAGAGCGCTTTCGTATATTACATATTCAATGCAAAAAGTACATAGTTGAATAGAAATACATATTTTATATATACATAAAAAAAGGAATACAAAAACTCCATTAGATATTGACGTCAACTTCGCCGTGTTCCATCATGCCAACCAAGAAGACCACAGAATGGACTGGGATAACGCACCAATTATATTCAAATCCCATTGTAGCTTTCAAAGTGGTACCATCGCAAATGCCAAGATATTCCGCAAACTATGTTCCAAGAACTCGGTGAGATGTCCCTTGGGTACTGGTGCAACTCTTGCGTAACGAACGGGTGCTTCGAGGATAAACTGTTGCTTTTTTGTATAACCATAGTAGTTTGTTGCAGGAAGCGCAAAAAGGGAACAAATATTTTTGCGTAATACACCAAGTACATCAACACCTATAACCTTAGGCAAGTTTGAAGCTCATCTGGAACCTGATACGAATGCCGTTGCGGTCCTTGACAAGTGTGGTGGTGTGAAGAACCGAACGATTCATGTAACCGGGGATGGAATTGCCAGTTCAACTCTTTTTCGGTAGCACTGTGCGGGAATTAGCACCTAGCCACGAATTTACGAGTGCGGACAACAATCTATAAAGGCAAGAACAACGACTCTACGTGGGATGTTCTGTGCCCTCTGTTCCCGAACGCGACGCTCCTTCTGTGCACCCGCCACTTGGAGGAAAATGCAAAACGTCATCTAAATGCCGAGTCCACGGAACAATCAAGGAAAAATGAAACTGTGAATGAGAGGTCTCATATGATGCGCCTAAAATTCGATAAGGATTTACCGAAGTTCACAGAGTACTTTAGTGAGAAACTGGTTCCCTCGTTGCGTTCTCATGTGTTTCAACCTCAACGAAATTATAATCTTCCATTCAAATGGACCAATAACAACTGTGAAAGTATGAACCACGCTCTCACCTTCCACCCACTAGGGCACGACAACTCTCCCACTGGGGTGCTGGGGTGTAGGACAGTTGCTCACCGGACAGTTGCTCACCGGAGAAGTGACAAATAGGACATTTGCTCACCAAAGGATTATCTTTTACTTCTCTTGAACTTATATTGTATCATATATACAGCAATAATACAGAACATCCAAACTTTTAGTTTTTAATTCATTATAAAATTCAATACCAATTTCTTCCATCAATATACAGTAATGATATTCTACTGGTCCAGTCTAATGGTGTGGCTAACTATTCATATGTATCTCTGTCATTTAATAAGTCGAAAATTTTACTTTCATAGTCTGAATTGACTCCTAACCTTAACACTTCTAGTTCATGAACTAGAAGTGTTAGGGTAATTAGTCAATGAAACAAACTAAAAACAATGCATTAGATTATATTGTAGAGTTTGATAAGTTCTTGGCCTCTAACAATTATGGTAAAGATTTACTTTATCTGTGCCAGGGGTATGCTGCAGGAAGTCAGTGTCTTCCTGACTTTCTAAATGCAGTTGGCCACACCATTAGACTGGACTTGTAAACCACTAAGGACAATAAACCCACTTCAGTACTGCACCAGTTGTAAAACTGTAATCACTATATATTGATGGAAGAAATTGGTATTGAATTTTATAATTAATCAATAACTAAAATATGAAAGTTTGTTTATTGTTTGTGTATTATTGCTGTAATAAATTTCAATATAACAAAAAAATCCTGTAATATTGCTGTAATAAACTTCAATATAACTGAAAAATCCTGTATATTATGTTATTAGGTTTGTATATTGTTTGTATATTATTGCTGTAATAAACTTCAATATAACTAAAATAATCATTTGGTGAGCAAATGTCCTATTTATCACTTGTTCGGTGAGCAACTGTCCGGTGAGCAATTGTCCGGTGAGCAACTGTCAGGTGAGCAATGGTCCGTACCCGGGGGTGCTGTTACCCGCATTGTACAGGTAAACGTCGACTTACGATGGTCGCGACTTACGATTGTTCGACTTTACGATGACACCACGACGACGACGATATGATAATTTAACCCCTTCCATACGGTGCCGCACACGTAGGCGTCTTGATTATATTTATTGTAGTCGCCCCTGTGTTTTTACATTCTCTCAAATGATTCATTCTCTGTGGTTTTCAAAATTCGCGGGTGAAAGAGAGAACGATCAATATAAGCGGTGACTATATTTTATGATGCGAGTATTATTACGTCACGTCGTACGGCTGGCATTGGCTGCTGCCTGCGAGATTTAAGTCCGTACTGAAAATACATATTATAGTGTTTGAATATGGTAAAAAGGATAAAAATAATTAAATAAACTACTGTACATGTTTAATAGGCTATATTCAGTATCTCTGGTGGTTAATATACAGGTAGGCTAGGTACAGTGACCACGGAACAGAGTGGGGATCGACTTACGATGAGATCGTCTTACGATGGCTCTATCGAAACCTAATGCCATCGTAAGTCGACGTTTACCTGTATATTAATGTATATATCCATGTACATAATTTATACAATAAACCTTTATTAATTGATTAACCATTGTCACATTTAGTCTTCGGACATTTCGTCTTCGGACATTTAGTCTTCGGACATTTAGTCTTCGGACAATTGGTCTTCCTTTGCAAAATAACTGGTCTTCGGGCATTTAGTCTTCTGGACAATTAGTCCTCATCTTCAAGTTATAATAGGATAATCAGCTTAAAATATCTGTATTAAGAAAATAAGATAGATTGAAATGCATGTATATACAATTCTTTATTATTTATAGACACATATGATATGCATTATTTTCAATACAATGTAATACAATCATTCAAGAACGATTGAAATTTATGTATAGATAATTCTTTACTATGTATAGACACATATGATATACATTTTTCAATACAATGTAATATAATCATTCACTTTAATAAGTTTACAATTATGTAAGACGAGTAGAATTACCGGTATTTGTCAACGTTCTAGCACAGATATCATCATGAGAAACACAGTTTATTGAAACTTTTAGTTCATGATCGCAGACTTCTTCCAACACGACGAAGGAAATCATTGACATCTGATATGCCATCGCGATGCTGCTCGCAAAGTATTTAGTTTATTCTGAAGCTGGACATGTTTATGCTTAACTCGTTTCTTTGTTTACTTAAAATTTAGAACACCAAAATGCCATTATTATTTTTTTAGCACCAACATAACTACTTTGGTCATTCTTTATTTACTTTTATTTATTTATTTATGGATGAATGGATGAATGAACAACATAAAAAAATCCTTTTGGTGCCAAATAAGTCGCTTAACGCACGAAACCTGTTTATTATCTAACTATACCTTTGCATTTATTTATGTATTCTATTTGTTATCTACATTATTATAGTTTTTATTTATTTATTTTTTATTATTATGATTTTTTCTCGCATCCGACCTAGATATGGGCCAAAAGGTCTCCTGTCGGCATGCTCCGCCTTTGTAATCCTTTGTAATCTCGCAACAATTATCGAACATGAGGCCCGAGTGCGCCTAAACGCGTGAGACCGGGACATAATCCTGCCAGAGCGAGATTCCTCAAGAAGGGTGAAGTCTCGGGTAGCAGTACTTTCGGTAATTGCGGTGTGGTTAGCACGTCAATCAGAGATAGGGACTAGGGTAAATGACAGGGCGTAATCGATGTGATGAGCAATCGAGCGTGAATGAAATCGAGCATTCAGAATCTATCATATCTCTGCGGATAAAAACGTAACTTCTCTTTGATCATATTATATGGAAATTACACCTTTTAAAGAAAATAATTCAACTATATGCAGTCTATTACACTAAAAACACAATAGTGTTTCTAAATAGAGTGAAGTTTGATCCATACCACCCAGGCACGAATCCAGGATTGTTATGGGGGGGGGGGGTCGATAAGCGATAACCGATACTTGAAACACGCCAAGAAACACCCCCAAGAATATAACAAATCTTAAATTCAAACTTGCCCAAGGTTATAGGTGTTGATGTACTTGGTGTATTGTGCAAAAATATGTGTTCCCTTTTTGTGCTTCCTGCAACAAACTACTATGGTTATACAAAAAAGCAACAGTTTATCCTCAAAGCACCCTTTCGTTACGCAAGAGTTGCACCAGTACCCAAGGGACATCTCACCGAGTTCTTGGAACATAGTTTGCGGAATATCTTGGCATTTGCGATGGTACCACTTTGAAAGCTACAATGGGATTTGAATATAATTGGTGCGTTATCCCAGTCCATTCTGTGGTCTTCTTAGTTGGCATGATGGAACACGGCGAAGTTGACGTCAATATTTAATGGAGTTTTTGTATTCCTTTTTCATGTATATACAAAATATGTATTTCTATTCAACTATGTACTTTTTGCATTGAATATGTAACATACGAAAGCGCTCTGCTTCGTTAGTTTCTTTTTTCAAGTGGTCTACTTTGCATAATACCATGTATGCAATGTCATATTTCATAGCCTATAAATTTTGTATAGCGCATTTCAAATAAAATTTAATGATTTTTTTTATTTAATTGTATGCAATATTTATGCAATCTTTGTATTATAAAGAAATAAACAACAATAGTTTTTAAAATAAAAAAAATCACTCTACATTTATTCAAGTTAGTATGCAAATATGCCCCACATGTTCGAACCTCACAAGAAATTCTAAAAGTATTATGTTTTTGGCCAATTCCATCAACCACGCTCAGCAGGGTTGCCAGGTTTTCTACCAGGAAAAATGCCAACTTCTGACAAAATGCTGCCAAATTGTTTTTAGAACATGCCCCAAAAATGCCAACCATTACATTTTCTAAGATTTTTTTTTTTTTTTTTTTTGCATTTTTGTTTTACATGTGTAGTTAAAAATAAAGTGTATAACTACAATTACAACATGAAAACTATTTTTTACGGTTGACTAGCCAATATAAAACAATACCACATGATATAACCAAGATCAAGTAGTTAAAAATAATGTGTATAAATACAATTACAATATAAAAATAATTTTTACTGTTGACTAGACAATAAAAAACAATGTCACATGATATGACCAAGATCAATTTATATCACTCATGTACATCATCATTTAATTCTAGTGGTACTGTAATAAACCACCATCCTCTGAAATAAATCTACTTTCAAGACTGTGTGTGAAAAGGAAAGAAAGATATGAACTTCCAAAATAAAATATATTATACTCCGTATTATGTGAGAAAGAAAAAATATTAATAACTAAAATAAAATGTATTACTCCATACATTACGTTTAAGTTCCTAAGTAAACTTTTTAGTACCCTCTACAATAAATTAAACCATGTGACTTTTCTATTGTGTCTAAATATAATCAAAAGCATCATCAGATTTAGAAATGTTTGATGCACTACTCCGTTCTTACATATTTTCACTAAAGAAGAGCTGAAACATCCTTTGGCTAGGCACAAAATCTTTGCAACATTTCCCGCATGATATAACCAAGATAAATTTATATCATTCATATACATCATCATTTAATTCTTGATATAAGTACAAGAATGATCTCTAATCACGACCGGGTATTTAAAAATGCCCCCCAAAAATGCCACCCAACAAATTTTCCTGCCAAACACGGTAAAAACATTCCAAAAATACAAAATTTGGCATTAAAAATGCCAATCTGGCAACTCTGACGCTCAGTGATGATCTGCATTCGCATAACATAGATGGCAGGCTAGCGGTAACCACGAATCGTAGCTGAGGATAAAAACGTTACTTCTCTTTGATCAAATTACATGAAAATCACACCTTTTAAAGAAAATAGTTCAAATAATGCAACCATATGCTAATTTGTTACAGTATATGTAGCTGTGGTCGGTCATACTGCAGAAACTAAAACATAACTTCTCTTTGGTGAAATTACATGAAAATCACACATTTTAAAGAAAAAAGTTTAAATAATTCAACTATATGCAACCATACATATATAGAAATGTGCATTTGAGCAAAACCCGTCCTTGTTTGGGTTTTGTTGTATTGTTCGGCTTTTCTCGGTTTTCTCGGCAATTAGTGAGACCGTCATACTTAATGATATAGGACCTTTCAATTTTGTCTTCACAATTCCCATTATGTCTGGTTTCTCTATTAACAAAGTCATTTAGTTAATTTATTCCAGAAATCACACCATGTTTGTGTATGCCACTTTTAATTTTTTTCTTTTCTTTTCTTTTTTGGTTTATGTTTATTTTTTCTGATGTACCATTTCCTCAGTACCAGTAATCTCCTTTTTTTTTTCAGTATCTGTTCTCTTTTTTTTCATTAGCCTCATTTCTTAGTGCCTTATCTTTCTCTATTTCCTCATCGATCATTTACCTTTTTATCCACACATTTTTTATAATTTTCACAGTTAGCTAGTTTTGCTGCTTTTAATAGTATCTCTTTAGCTATCATTTGAGTCCTTAGTTTGATTTTCATTGGCCTATAGTGTTTTCTCTAGAGTATGTGCCCATTCTGTGCACTACGTCGATTTCCTTATTCAATTCTTGACCCTTGTCCTGAACCGCCTTATCAATTTCTTTCTCTTTTTCTCTTTGGTATTTGTATACATTATGTTTTTCTTTGATACCATAAACCACAATGCATTTCTTTTTATCCACTGTGTCTCACCCAATTTTCCTTTTCTTTGATTATCTTCATTACTGTTTCTTTTGCATTCTCCTCTACCTGTTATTGTACTATTTCTTTGAAAGATTTTTTTTTTTTTTTTTCCTTTGTGTTCTTACTTCCACTGATTTTTTATTTCAAGGAGACATCTATTTGATTCTCCCACTTTTTCGGTCACTGCTTATATTTATTCAATGTCCTTTTTCTTCCGTTCTTCATTTTTGTTTCCTCATTTTCCTTACTTTTGTTTTCTTTTCTTTGATTACCTTGATTACTGTTTCTTTTGCATTCTCCTCTACCTGTTTTACTATTTCTTTGAAAGAGATTTTCTTATTTTCACATTCCTATTTCCACTGATTTTTTATATCAAGGAGGTCTGCTTCTTTGATTCTCCCACTTTTACGATCACTTCTTGTATTTGTTCTTTGACCTCTTTCTCCAGTTCTTCATTTTTGTTTCTATCCTCATATTCCTTTCTTTCGTTTTCTCTTTTAATCATAGTTCACTTTTTAGATCATTCAACTCTTGATTATTTCCTTGTTAGTTCTATGTAAGTTTATTGTTTCTTTGTGCAAATCTCTATAATCTATTTTCAGATCTATAAATTCTTCCATCAAGTCGTTGATGTCTCGATTCCTTAATACACTGCTTAAGGGGGTTGACTCTCATTTCGGTGATTCGCTTGATCGGATTATGCATTTCTGGTCCTCCCAACCTTATCTTTTTATGTAAGACAATGGAAATTTAACACAATATACAGGGAAATGGGATGCATCTGTGACAGAAATTTAATTGAAATCCATTATGAAATGTTTACACAACAGACAATTTACTTGCAATTTTGAGTTATTTTTTAAATAACGTTTATTTTTCCAAAAGTATGAGGAGAATAATGATTTCCTATGGTGTACAGTTAGTAGACATCCAGATGTACCTAAACTAGTATACTCGTAATTATAAGTGAAAAAGAAAGTCAGCCTTACAGCAAATTATATAAAAAAAAAAAAAAAATCACAACTTTAATTTTTTTTCAAAAATATATATCAAGTAGGTTAAGAATGAATTTACTAGTTTTGTTAGATATAAGTATCACGATCATTTTCCAACAAGAATGATCAAAATTGCTTATTTACACACGAAGTTATAGTTACTTTTGTGCGAAAAAACTAGTTTTAAGAAAATAACATTTTTATGTTTATATATTCACTACTCCATAAAAGTGCCTCCAAAGAGTATCAAATGCACATATCTATTTACATAATCCTTTGACCATTTCTGGGAAGTAAGCAGCAGATGTTCATTACATTTCTTTTGTACCCATGCCAGCTGAGAATCGTGACAATCCTAACCTTCCATATCCTTCACATAATGAATGGTACACATGCATTACAATCCCTTTGCTAAGGTGAGTATTCTTGCACTTCTCAGGTTCAGAATGGAGCAAAATACTTAGGCAACTATCACATCTGACATATTTAGTTATAGAGTAGTGAATTTATAAACAAGAAATGTATAAAACAGGATAGCACGTGGAGAAATGACGCACACATACGCTGAACCCTTTTTCGATCGCACTGAGTGTGGTGACTGCTGCCTAACCTATCGTACAACAATATCAGAGTATAAAATTCTCAAAAACAACAACAATAAAATGACAAAATACAAGGAAAACAAACCATAGCAAAGAAAGGGGCGTGGCTGACGGGCGGACCTTTAAATCTCTGGCCCTTTAAACCCGCCATTACCTGAGAAGGGTGGCGTTATAAGTCTGGAAACCAGTCCCGCGGTGTTCAGGGACACCACACCAGTCCGCACACGAAATTTGACAAAATTGAATATTTTTCACCGAAATGAGAGGCAACCCCCTTAACCTAGTTTCTCTTTCTGTATCCATAACTTCCTATTGCTCCCTTTCCCTATGAAATCTTGAAAAAACATTTCTTACCCACCTTTGAGTTTTGCTTAGACTTGTTCTCTTCAGTATCACACCTAGTGGTAATTCCACTCTACTCATATCCAATCCTATCAAAGTTGGTTAATTAATTCTTTTATCTTCTTTTCTTTCCTCCATTTCATGCTATACTATACTTTTCCAGGACTGGATTTTACAATTTTACACCTTACTAGTCACTCAATTACATAGCCCTCTTATTCCAAAAACAACAGGTCATTTCCTTGATCAAAGCGACAAAGCGCTAAGTCAGAGCTCATCCGCTAGAGTGGGAGTGGGTGTGTGCTTTTGACTTAGCTACCTCCCTTATAATGGAGAATGGTTGTGTATGGATGATGCTGTGATACATTAGGGGGAGTGGGTGGGGGATGAGGGAGTATGTATGAGAAATAAATAGATGCAGCCCAAAGGGAATCCCTTGGTACATATATAGATAAACCACCATTCCTTTTCTGTTCAACCAGAGAAGCATTGTATTTGTAACATATACCCACCGACTTTAAATCTAGTATAATGAAATTATATTTAGTAGAATGTTGATCATGTGACATTCCTTTGATTGATGGCATTTTATACTCCTTTCCAGAATTTAGTGGGTGAGTTAGTTGCAGCAACAGCATACTTAGATCTCTTTCTGCGCACTGTGACAGAACCTGAATTGCTTAGAGCATTTCTAGCATTTCTCTTGACTCAGCCAGAACCCAACTGCAAGGATCCTCCTCTTATATCTATTCTTATAGCAAGAATTCACTCCAGTAATGTAGTAAGTAATGACTATTTTGTGTTTTTTCATTACGTTGCATTTGTGAATTTTCATCTCTACTGTATACAAAGGCCCCAATCCTTCTCATGAGGGTGACCAAGTGAAAGCATACAACCACAGGTAAAAAAAAATTCACTACTCGCAGCACTCCATACACCTATTCCTCAACAACAGCATGGAGTAGATGTGAGAAACATTCCTTTAAGGTCTATCATCCATTTGTTCATCTACAAATCTCTTCAGGTACTAGCCCCTCAAGCCTCCTGGTGGAGGTGAGGTTGGCAAGTTAGAAGTATCTTATACCACATTTTAGAAGTGTATATCCATAGGTAAACTTTAGCATGTGGTATTAAACAAAAGACTAGACCTGCAGTCAGCACACACCCAAACTCACATCTAATAATATGGTACCCTTAAAATATTACAATGAGTTATATTAATAAAGTATGCTGATAAGACACCTTTTGGTCCATAAACAATATCATAAACACAGAATTGCAGCAATTCCTAGCATAACACATAATACACATTACACTTAAGGAAAACTGTCATCACAGACCACACTACTGGCATTCAAACTACACTACAATCAGGGAAAACCTACAGGACTGGCTTCAATGAATATTTTGGTTGTACCACCAAATTAAAGATTCCAAAAATTCACACTTATTACTGGAGACCTGTACCAAAGAGGTCCCATTCTATTGCCCCAGGGGACACCTTCACAGGCAGATTGACAGTTTACCTAGTTGTATTATACAGAAAGAGAGCTATGCTTGTAATGACCCATCTCTGTATCTTTCAGCATCTAGTTTGTTCTTAAATTCTTGTATAGTTTTTGCACACACTGTTGCCTCTTCCAATTTGTTCCAGATATCTACCACTGTGTGGGAAACTATTCCTTTTCAGATCTCTTCTATAACTATCCTTTTTGAGTTTCTTTTCATGTCCTTTTGTTTTTCTTTTATCCCACTTTAATAAATCTTCTCTGTCGAGGACTTTCATCCCTTTCATAATTCTGGAAATGGCCAGTAGATCTCCTCTTTCTATTCTTTGTTTCAGGGTTGGTAGTTCCAATATGGGCAATCTTTGTTTATATGTCAGTTTAGAGTGTTGGTGTTGTAATGGGCATGCCTTTTGGCATTTTCTTCGCAAATTCCTTCATGGGGATGGAAGAGAGATTTTCAGTACCTTACATATACCAAAGGCTTTTCCCCCCTTACAAGGGAGGTAGCCAAAAATCCAAAGGCATAGAAACCACTCCCACCTATTCCATCCCCTACATACTCCACTCCCCTCTACCCTCTTCCCTCTTATCTTAGCACCTACTGGATGATTGGTCATCCCTGCATCTTGTATACTGCCCTGGGTCAGAAACAGTGCCGCAAGACACAGTAGGAGGTATTGGAAATTTATGGGATTAGGGGGAATTTGTTAAGGGCAGTAAATAGATTTTACAAAAGTAGTAGAGCTAGTGTTAGAATCGGAAATAGAGAGAGTGAATGGTCTAAGGTGGAGGTGGTGCTGCTTCAGGGCTGTGTCATGTCACAATGGCTGTCCAATCTGAATATTGATGTGGTGGTATGGTAGGTAAAGGTGAGTGTAATGGACATGGGACTGAAGATGGTTAAAGATAATGGAGAGAAGTTGGAGGTGAGCCAGTTGTTGTTTGTGGATGACACTGCACCTGTCGCAGGGTCATAGGGACTATTAACCACTTCACTCCGGGGCAAAATCTTGCGGGCAGCATTAGCTGCCAGACGTACAATGTTGCGTCATAGTACTCGCATCATAAAAAATAGTCACCGCTTATATCGATCGTTCTCTCTTTCACCCGTGAATTTTGATAACCATAGAAAATGTGATGAAGCCAGTTTGTAGAGTATGTCAGTTACGCAGGGACAACTACAACAAATATAATCAAGACGCCGATATGGCAGCCTCGCGTATCCACTTGCTCCCCATGCCGCATACATAGGCGGCACCGTATGGAAGGGGTTAAGGCAGTTAGTAACACAGTATGGGAAGGCCTGCAGTAGGAGAAAGTTGAAGGTAAATGTGGGTGAAAGTGAAGTGATGGGATGTTCAGGGGGGAGGATGGTAACAAGCTAGAAGTAAGCCTTAAAGGAGAGAGGCTAGCAGGAAATGGAGGTACAAGGGTTGTTCCAAAAGTAATAACTCCTATTTTTTTTATTCCACCCGTAGGGATCCAAGGGGCTTGCAAATTGTATTGTTATGATGACTGAACTTATGCACTCATGACCTGAAAGTTTCATCTCTCTGTTGCAGATATTGATGGTGTGACACTCTTAAGAAAGCAATCCCTGTCATGGACATGCGTCAGAAGCAGAGATGCATCATTGAATTCCTCCCTGCAGAAAAAATTTGACCAATCAACATTCACCAGTGCCTGATGAAGGTTTAAGAAGCTGATGCAGTTGATGTCAGCACAGTTAGGAGATGCGTTTGTCGATTTCAGAGTGGCAACAGAGATGCGAGTGACAAAGTGCGCTCTGGACGCCCATGCACAGCCACCACCCCAGAAAACAAAGTGCTCCTCGATCAACTCATCCATGCTGATCAGCGGATAATGGTGAATGAAATGCGTGTAGAGTTGGATATGGGTGTCAGTGCATTGGAAACAGTGTTGTCATCCCTAGGATACAGCAAAGTGTGTGCCAGGTGGGTTCCATGAATGCTCATGCAGGACCAAAAGGACCACTGACGGGATTCTGTCAGGACTTGTTGGATTGGTACAAAGCCAGAGGTGATGGATTCTTGGACCGCATCATCACTGGTAATGAGATGTGGTGTCATTACTACGAGCCGGAGTCCAAACGGCAGTCAATGGAACAGCACCTCTCACACTCCCCAGCAAAGAAGAAGTTCAAGACGCAGACATCTGTAGGCAAAGTGATGTGCACCATCTTCTGGGACAGGAAGGGTATCATCCTCCTGGATTTCTTGGAACCAGGGGCAACTGTCAATTCTGACCGCTATGTTGAAATGTTGACCAAGCTGAAGGCCCGGATTGCCCGTGTAAGGCCAGAGAAAAGGGAAACATTTCGTTTGCAACACAACAACGCCAGGCCACACACAAGTTTGAAGACCACTGAATGTGTGACAAAGTTTGGCTAGACGGTGCTGTCTCACCCACCGTATAGTCCCAACCTGGCACCGTCAGACTTCCACTTGTTTGGATCTCTGAAGGACACATTACGTGGGCAGCATTTCCCCAACACCAATGCCGTAATCGCAGCCATGGAAAAATGGACAGCATTGGCAGGCACTGACTTTTACAACCGAGGCATCAAGGCTCTCGTTTATCACTGGCAAAAGTGCATTGAGAATGGTGGTGACTACATACGAAAACTAATTCTGGAGCACAAAAGGTTGCTCGTTTTAATGGTGCCACTCCCGGCTTCATACCTCTTCAACTTTTTGAATTAAAAAATAGGAGGCATTACTTTTGGAATGACCCTCGTAATTTGTGGATTGAGAGAATCGAGTAAGTGTCTTTGGGGATTAAAGTGTCATGAGAAATAGGCATCTAGGAATGGATACAGAGAGATTATATGAAGGGGTGATTGTGCCACTAACACTGTATGAGGTGAAGACTTGGAGTTTTGAGAGAGGCAAGTAGAAGTTTAAATGTGTTTGAGATGAAGAGATGAAGTGTTTGAGAAGTATGTTACAAGGTTGGATAGAGTGAGAAAGGAGGTGAAGAGGAGAGTGGGAATGGAAAAAGAAATGGCAGAAAAGGATGATGAAAGAGTAATGGGATGGTTTGGACACATGTAAAGAATGAATGAAGAAAGATTAGTAAAAGAAGTATGGGAAGCAGAGGTGAATGTAGTGAACTTGAGGGGATGACCGAGGATGAGATGGATGGATGGGATGGAAGAGGCATTGAGCAAGAGGGAATTTCTCTTTAGCAAGGGAGATGGCAGAGGATAGGGGTGAATGGAAATTGGCTGCATATGGATGATACCTTGATGCAGCCTGAAGGAATTTCTCCTCATCTTCTCTATTTTCTGCATGTGGGGATGGAGAGAGGTGATCACAGTAAGTGGCCTTACTGTAGATGTACCGTGTCTTGCTGCATTGCTTCTGATTCAGGCAGTAAGTAGGAGACAGGGATGTATTTTACGGGACAATAGCTATGCTCATAGTGACCCGTTCTCATATCTCTCTGCATCCAGTGTATTCTTAAAATCGTGCATAGTTTTGGCACTCACTGTTTCTCTGTTTAGTTTGTTCCAGACATCAATCTATGTGGGAAGCTATTCTTTTTCAGGTCTTTTCTGTAATTGTCCTTCTTTAGCTTCTTGTGTCCTCTTGTTTCTCTTCTGTCCCATTTTAACCACTACACTACGGGACTTAAATCTCGCGGGCAGCAGCCAATGCCAGCCGTACGACGTGTCGTAATAATACTCACATCATAAAATATAGTCACAGCTTATATCGATCGTTCTCTCTTTCACCCGTGAATTTTGAAAACCACAGAGAATGGGATTAAGAGCAGATTAGGGAGAATGTAAAAACACAGGGGCGACTACAATAAATATAATCAAGACGCCGATATGGCAGCGTCGCGAATCCACTTGCTCCTCATGACGCCTACGTGTGCAGCACCGTATGGAAGGGGTTAATAAGTCATCTCTATTTTCCCGTCCGAGGTATTGGCTGCATGTTGTTATGGCAAAGTAGCATGCATGCAGTTCATACTTTAGGGTCTATATGGGGCACCCCTACAGACCAGAGCCACACATCATTTTGTCTGTGATGGAGGAGGACTCTGCTCTCAGAGAAATGATGAAACTTTTATTATACTGCTACTGTCCCTCCGTTATACTGTCCCCCAACCCCTTGTTGCTGTCCTGTACCATTTCTCTGAATTTCATTTCCTTGTTTTGCCTACCCTGTGGTGGGGGGAAAAGAATACTGCCACCAAGTATTTCCACTTGGATTGTAAGAGGCGAGAAAAATGGGACAGGGATTGGGACCAGTCATCCTTCTCCCTGTAGCCCCCACAGGGGACATTCCTAAAAAAAAGTAAAGGCATAAGAGGGTCTAGGAGTTTTCTAACCAGCACCCTAAGGTTTGGGTCTTTTAATGTGCGTGGATGTGGTACATATGAGAGTAAAAGGGAAGAGACAGGTAGTATGTTTGTGAGAAAAAGAATGGATGTATTGGCCTTGAGTGAAACTAAGTTGAGAGGGAAGGGCGGGTGTGAGTTTAGGAGTGTAATTGGGAGGTATTCAGGACTGAAGAGAGGGCGAGGGAGAGTAGGGGTGGCTATAATAGTAAGTGAAGAGATGGGTAAAGGTGTAGTGGAGTGGAAGGAGGTTTCCTCAAGGATAATGTGGATGGAGGTGAAACTGGGAAAGGAGATGTGGGTTTTTGTAAGTGCACATGGACCTGGTAGTGAGAAGAGTGTAGAAGAAAGGGAGTCTTTTTCGATAGATTTAAACAAGTGCATAGAGGGATTAGGGAGGAACGTCAATGTAGTAGTATTGGGAGACCTTAACGCTGGGTAGGAAAAGAACCAATTGACGGAGTGATTGGGAAATGTGGAGTTACAGGAAAGAATCATAGTGGAGAGTTGATGGTGAAGATGTGTCTAGAAAGACAGTTGATGATAGCAAATACAGTATTTCGGAAGAAAGTCAAGCATAAGTACACATGGGAGAGGGTGGTGGATGGAAGAGTGGTAGATAGAGCATTAATGGACTATGTAGTGGTAGATAGGAGTATGATATGAAGAGTTAAGGATGTACATGTGCTAAGGGGAGAGAGTGGGGGAATATCAGATTTTTTTTTGGTGGAAGGTAAGTTGAGAGTGGAGGATAGATGGAGAAAGAGGAAAAGGACATAAGGTAGGAAGGTGATTAGAGTGAACTCTTTACATGAAAAGGAAAAGGAGAAGGAGTACAAGAAGAAGCTGAGAGAGGAGTGGGAGGGAGTGAAGGATAGAGTAGAGCTAGGAGTGGAGGAGGAATGGGGATGGTTCAAGGAGGGAGTCACAAAGTGTGCAAAGATGGTGTGTGGAACAAGAAGGACAGGAGGAAATAGAAGGAAGGGTAGTGAGTTGTGGGATAAGGAAACAAAGGTTGTAGAAGAGAAGAAGTGAGCTTTCACAGATTGGTTACAAAATAGGATGAGGGAGTCATATGAGAGGTACAAAGAAAAGAAAAGAAGTAAAGAACAAGGTAAAGGAGGCAAAGAGGAGAGCAGATGTGGAATGGGGTAAGAGTATGACAGAAAATTTTGAAAGTAATAAAAAGATGATTTGGAAAGAAATTAAGAAAGGAAGAGGAGGCGAATCAAGTAGGGAAGAAAAGGTAAAAGGTGCAGAAGGAGAGATAATAATGGAAGAGAAGGCAGTAAGGGGAAGATGGGCAGCATATTTTAGGGAGTTGCTAAATGTTAAGGAGGATAGGGAGGGAAAGATAGTTGCAGTGGGATATGCTAAGAAAATGAGAGTGATGAGTGAGGAAAATGGAGGAAAAATAAGGAAGGATGAAGTGAAGGTAGTTGTTAAGATGATGAAAGCAGGTAAGGCACCTGGTCTGGATGGATGCCATGCAGAATGCCTAAAAAAAAGGAGGTACAGTGATGGTGGACTGGCTGGTGAGATTATTTAATGTTTGCTAGAGAGAGGGTAGAGTGCCGGAGGACTGGAGGAGTGTCTGTATAGTTTCACTTTACAAGGGAAAAGGGGACAAGTGTGAGTGTAGTAGTTTTGAGAGAGATTAGCTTAAGTGTAGTTGGGAAGTCTTATGGGAGGATCTTGATTGAGAGGATAAGGAGAGGAAGAGACGGAGTAATTGGTGAGGAACAGTGTGGATTTAGGACGGGTAGAGGTTATGTAGATCAGATCTTTGTGGTAAGACAGATATGTGAAAAAGCTATAGGAAAGGGGAAGGATGTTTTTTTGGCTTTTATGGATCTGGAAAAGGCTTACGACAGGGTACACAGGAAGGCACTGTGGGAGGTTTTACGGATATACGGGATAGGAAGAAAGCTTCTAGGAGCTGTCAAGAGTTTTTACAAGAGTAGTTGAGCATGTGTCAGGATTAGAAATGGAGAGAGTGAGTGGTTCGAGGTAAAAGTGGGACTTTGTCAAGGATGCGTTATGTCGCCCTGGCTGTTCAACTTGTACATGGATGGGATGGTGTGAGAGGTAAATGCAAGGGTAGTAGGTCAGGGATAGGAGATTGTTATAGAAAATGGAGAAAAGTGGGAGGTGAGCCAACTGTTGTTTGCAGAAGACACTGCACTTGTAGCAGGATCAGAGGAATTGAGGAAGTTGGTGACATAGTTTGGGAGAGTGTGTGATAGAAGAAAGCTGAAGATAAATTTGGGTAAATGTAAGGTGATGAGATGTAAAAGGGGTGAAAGTGGCAGCAGACTGGAAGTGAGCATTAAGGAAGAGCAACTGGAGGAAGTGGATAGTTATATTTGGGTGCAAATGTGGCAGGAAAAGGTGGAGTGGAGATGGAGGTAGAATGTAGATTGAGAGAAGCGAGTAAATGCCTTGGTGGATTAAAAAGTGGAATGAGGAATAGACATTTGGGAATGGATGCTAAGAGGAGACTGTATGAAGGAGTGATTGTGCCAACAGCACTGTATGGGGCAGAAACATGGAACATAAGAGAGGAAGAGAGAAGGATTTTGAATGTGTTTAAGATGAAGTGTCTGAGAAGTATGATGGGGGTTACTAGGCTAGATAGGGTGAGAAATGATGAGGTGAGGAGGAGAAAAGGGGTGGAAAGGGAGTTGGGAGATAGGGTTGATGAAAGAATATTAGGATGGTTTGGACACATGGAAAGAATGAGTGAAGAAAGACTAGTAAAAGAGGTATGGAAGGTAGATGTGGTGGGATTGAACATGAAGGGACGTCCTAGGATGAGATGGATGGATGGGGTGAAGGGGGCTTTAGGGAAGAGGGGAATGTCTGTGGAGGAAGGATGGGAGAGGACAAGATAGGGGTGAATGGAGAATGGTTGTATATGGATGATATTGTGATGCATGAGGTGGAATGGGTGGGGGAGGGGGGGGAGGTATTATGCGTGACCAAAATTTGACGCAGCCCGAAGGGATTTCTCCCTGTCTTCTCCTTTTATGCATGGGGGGATGGAGAGGGGGGTCGCCGATTTAATGAAGCGGCCTTGCTGTGGATGTGCTGTGACTTGCAACACTGCCTCTGACTCAGGGCAGTGGACAAGGTGCAGGGATGACCCGTCATCCAGGAAGTGCTAAGATAAGAGGGAGGGTGGAGGGGAGTGGAGTGTATTCAGGGATGGAATGGGTGGGGATGATTTTATGCCTTTTTCTTTTTGGCTACCTCCCTTGAAAGGGGGAAAAAAAGCCTTGGTATATGTATGTATTTACATACCTGTAAAATAGTTTAGGTTGTTCCTTGCATTTTTCTATCATGTCTTTTTCATAGTCTCTTTTCATCTCTGTATTTTTACATAATCATTTCTTAGTTTGATGTATGTTTGCCATTTACTCTTTTTTTTCCATCTTTTCCAAGCTTTGTCTCTTCTATCCATAACCACACTATGTTTTTTGTTGTACCAGCTTTTTATGTATACTCTTGCTTTTGTTGTGGTACATATTTATTCACTCCCTCATTATAAATTTCTTTTAGTATATTTCATTTCTCTTCCATCTTTGTTTCTTCATTTAGGAATTTATCCCAGTTTGCATTTCAAAAGAATGTTTTGAGTTTCTCAAAATTCGTTTTGTTGTACATTAATCTTCCTTTTCCATATTTCTCATTTCTTAAGTCTATTTGCTCTTTTAGTTTGAATTCTATTAGTACATGGTCACTCTTTCCTATTGGAGTTTTGTAATCAATTCTGTGTGTGTGTGTGTGTATGCCAAGCTCCTTTATAAGGGGAAAGAAGACTGTTGGTATATGGATACATAGATAGTTTCATGATTGGAAAGAATGAGAAATATAGAGGATAGGTAGTGAATGGATGTTGGAAGAAAGTTTTCAGATAGGGTGAACCAGAGAGTTGAGATGGTTTGGGAATATGGAAATGAATGAGGAAATACTTTCAGTCAATCAGTCCATTGTCCCCTGGTCTCTTACAGATCTGCAGCCTCCAGGAAACTGAAAACTGCCCCTGAGCAGTAGTATAAGTCATATACAGAGAAGATATTTTGTTGTTGGTTGGGGATTGTCAGAGTGCATTGAAGTATACAGTGCTCTGTGTCCTCATTACAAAGGATTACAAAGGCGGAGCATGCCGACAGGAGACCTTTTGGTCCATATCTAGGTCGGATGCAAAAAAAAAAAATAATAATAATAATAAATAAAAACTATAATAATGTAAATAACAAATAAAATACATAAATGCATAGGTATAGTTAAATAATAAACAAACAGGTAAATAGTAAATAATAATAAATTGACATGTACATACATACATACATATACCAAGGCTTTTTCCCCCTTCAAAGGGAGGTAGCCAAAAAGGGAAAGGCATGAAAACACTCCCACCCATTTCATCCCTAAATACACTCCACACCCCTCCCACCCTCCTTCTCATCTGAGCACCTCCTGGATGACGGGTCATCCCTGCACCCTGCCCACCGCCCTGGGTCAGAAGCAGTGTCGCAAGACACAGTACATCCACAGCAAGGCCGCTTCATTTAATCAGCGACCCCCCCTCTCCGTCCCCCTTTGCATATAAGGTGAGGACGGGGAGAAATCCCTTTGGGCTGCGTCAAAATTTACTCACACATACTACACCCCCCACCCACCCCATCCCCGCCCATTCCTCCTCATGCAGTCACAACGTCATCCATATACAACCATTTTCCACTCACCTCTGTCTTCCGTCCTCTCCCTTCCTTCCTCAACAGACATTCCCCTCTTCCCCAAAGCCCCCTTCACCCCATCCATCCACCTCATCCTAGGACGTCCCCTCATGTTCACTCCCTCCACATCTGCCTTCCATACCTCTTTTACTAGTCTTTCTTCACTCATTCTTTCCATGTGTCCAAACCATCCTAATATTCTTTCATCAACCCTATCTCCCAAATCCTTTTTCACCCCTTTTCTCCTCCTCACCTCCTCATTTCTCACTCTATCCAGCCTAGTAACCCCCATCATACTTCTCAGACACCTCATCTCAAACACATTCAAACTCCTTCTCTCTTCTTCTCTTATGTTCCACGTTTCTGCCCCATACAGTGCTGTTGGCACAATCACTCCTTCATACAGTCTCCTCTTCGCATCCATTCCCAAATGTCTATTCCTCATTACACTCTTTAAACCACCAAGGCATTTACTTGCTTCTCTCAATCTACATTCTACCTCCACCTTCACTCCACCTTTTCCTGCTACATTTGCACCCAAGTATCTAAAACTATCCACTTCCTCCAGTCGCTCTCCCTTAATGTTCACTTCCAGTCTACTGCCACTTTCACCCCTTGTACATCTCATCACCTTACTTTTACCCACATTTATCTTTAGCTTTCTTCTATCACATACTCTCCCAAACTCTGCCACCAGCTTCCTCAATCCCTCCTCTGACCCTGCCACAAGCGCAGTGTCGTCCGCAAACAACAGCTGGCTCACCTCCCACTTTTCTCCATTTTCTTTAACCATCTCCAATCCCTGACCCACTACCCTAGCATTTACCTCTCGCACCACCCCATCCATGTATAAGTTGAACAGCCAGGGCGACATAACGCATCCTTGACGAAGTCCCACCTTTACTTCAAACCACTCACTCTCTCCATTTCTAATCCTGACACATGCTCTACTACTCTCATAAAAAAACTTGACAGCTCCCAAAAGCTGTAACTAATAATAAATGAAAATCAGACAGACAAATGATAAAACAAAAACAAATAATATAAAATAAATTATAATCATTACAGCATCTTGCTTAGGTGTTTATCTAAATGATTCTTAAAGCTTCGAACTGAACTACATTGCACTACCTGTGCAGGAAGTTTATTCCATTCATTAAGTACACGGTTGGCAAAGTTGTTTCTACCTACTTCGAAATTGAATCTATTCCCGGACAGTTTGAGACCATTGTTTTTTGTCTGATTCTCATTCAATGTGAAAATTTTGTCACTTTTGATATTGTCAATTCCCTTAAAAATCTTAAAGACCTGTATCAAGTCACCTCTGAGTCTATGCTTTTTTAGGGAATTGTGGTAATTGCATCTGGTGCAGCTCAAATTTAGGGCCAGGCCCATTTTGTGTTGGTACTGACTCAATAACTGATGGTGACCTGAGTGCAGCTCCTGTCTGGTGTGAGAGGGCCTATTCTGTGGGATTCTTATCTGGGGGCCACCTTTGGACCAGAGCCCAGTGGTCTTTACTGAAGGGCCCATTTAGTTATCTTGGTGTTAATGTGCCTCTGTGTTGATGCTCTGTGCAGCCTGGGTGGCAGATTGTGGTAGATATTCAAGGAACATGCTGCTGGTGCTGCTACCTTCAGCACAAGAGGAAATACTTGGGAAGAGAGAGTAGAAAACAGAAGTAAGCAGAATGAGATTTAGAGGAAGATATATAATGAAATTAATGGATAGATGGAGTGGAAAGAGATTTGGATATGCTTGGTATATCAATAGGGCAGGGAAGAGAGATTGTAAGTGATATGAATGTGAAGAAGGAGGTTGTGATTGAATGAATGGATAACACAGCCCAAGTGGATGTGCTCTGTATCTGCTCTGTAGATGAGTGGATAAGGATGGGTGTATTGCATGATGGAACCATGAAGGAATATAATTTCATCTGTTTGGCTTTGATGTGGTTGATCTATGGCTCACTGCACAGCATGTTATCCAAAGAGTATGATAGAGAGTAAAGCGACCCTACCTCCATGAGGCCTTTGGTGACTTGTAATCTTTCCCATATCTGAACTACCATTATATGAACCACCATTATCCAAGCATGATTTATTTGTATTCTGTACCACATTTATTCCTTCAGAATTTAAAATGTAGTGCAGGAGTGACAGAATAGGAACAGAGGTGGGGAAAATTAATCTTTAATTGCATATCTGAATTCTCTCCAAATTAAAACACTGGGAGGTTAATTTTTAATTGCATATATAGATACTACCCTAATCCAAACACTGTGTGGCTCAGGATATGTGAAGTATTACTGTATATGTATGACTAATGTAATAGATTCCTTGATATTGTTCATTGTATAGAGAAACTTGTTGCTCACTTTTATTTTTCTTTCAGCAACTCTGCCTTGTAACTCTGAACCTCTTCTTAACCCTGGTGGAGTTGAACTGTGAGGATGTGATGCTTAACCTGGTGTTCCAGTACCTCACCCCATGCACACACATTATGGTCTCACAGAGAGCACGACTGACACAGCTCCCCCAGGGAACAAGTTGCAAGCCAGCAGACAAGTTTCTTTCTCTTATTCCTGCAATTTGCCAGGTTTGTATTGATGGTGTATATTAAAAATTTTGTGCTACAGTGTCCAGCTTCCAAGCAAGTAGCTGCGCTGAGCATTGAGATAGCCAAGGAGCCAGTATCTTGTCTCTGGGCAAGCCCAGAGAGTCGCTCTTTACACTCTCTAACACAACTCCCTACTATCTCTCTTTCCTATATTCATGTTTTTTTCACATGAAGAGGTCAGTACACAGGCACCTGCTCTCCTCTACTTTTGGCGAAGGTCAAGGTGATGACGGTAGAACCCTGCCACCAGTGAGTTGAACTAAGGACATGTTTCATTAATTCCACAATACAAAGTCCTCTGTAAGGAGCACTATCCTAGCCTCCCAAACTCCATCACTATTTGCCTAGACCTTCTCCTGACCCTGCCACAAGGGCAGTGTCATCTGTAAACAACAACTGGCTAATCTCCCACTTCCCTCCACTATCTCAAACCATCTCCAATCCCCTGCCCATTACCCTCACATTTACCTCCCCTACCATCCCATCCTTGTACACATTGAACAGCCATGATGACTTGACACACCCCTGATGCAGTCCCACCTTCACCTCAAACCACTCACAATTCCCAATCCTAACACAGGCTTTTCTAGTCTTATTAAACTCTTGACCAGCCTCGTTAGCTTTCCCTAATCCCATATACCTACATTACCTCCCATAGTACCTTCCTGTCTACCTTGCCATAAACCTTCTCCAAAGCCACAAAGGCCCAAAAAGCATCATTACCTTAAGCCAAAGACTTCTCACAAATTTACCTTACTACAAAAATAGATTACATTTTCAATTTTTTCACCAAACCCTGTTATCTGGAAGGGCTATTGCACTGATTAAAAGAAAAGCCTTTAAAGATAGCAAAAACAAGCATAAGGAACAGAGGAGATGTGACTGGAATTGACAGCGGTGAATATCTGTCCGTACCAAACTCAAGTCACTCAAAGGGGCTAGGACATTTGTTTACTAGAGCTGGTATCAAAATTGCACTCAGTACAGGAACAAAAATAGGAGATATTGTCATGAATCAAAACAAAGTCATGGTCAGCAAAGAGGAATGCATTGTCTATAAGGTACTATCTTATGAACTACAATGGAGAAAATGGTAGAGCTATTAAAAAGTGGACAAATGGGCACATGAATGATGTCAGGGCCCACCAGGCATCAAACTCACTAGTGGTCCATGTCTAAACATCTCTGATCCCTGACCTATTACCCTTGTGTTTACCTCTTGCACCACCCCATCCATGTATAAATTGAACAGCCAAGATGACATAACACATCCCTGGCAAAGTCCCAATTTTACCTCAAACCACTCTGTCACTCCATTTCTGATTCTAACACAAGCTGTACTATTGTAAAAACTCTTGACTGCTCTTAAAAGTTTTCCTCCTATCCCATATAATACCTCCCACAGTACCTTCCAGTCTACCCTATCATAAGCCTTTTCCAAATAAAAAAAAAAAATCAGCCTCCATGCAGCAATGCTTCCATACATCCTAGATAAAAATAGATGTGATTTTTGGAATTTTCAGGTCAAGAAGCATGGATAAAAGTACAGTAAAACTTGAAAATAATGTGGATGAAGGTGAAACTGGGAAAGGAGATGTGGGTCTTTGTAAGTGCATATGGGCCTGGCAGTGAGAAGAGTGTAGAAGAAAGGGAGGCCTTTTGGATAGATTTAAATGAGTGCATAGAGGATTTAGGAAGAAAGGTCAATGTAGTAGTACTGGGAGACCTTAATGCTAGGGTAGGAAATTGTCCAATCAATGGAGTGGTTGGGAAATGTGGAGTTCCAGGAAAGAATCGTAGTGGAGAGTTGATGGTGGAAATGTGTCTAGAAAGAGAGTTGATGATAGCAAATACAGTGTTTCGGAAGAAAGTCAAGCATGAGTACACATGGGAGAGGGTGGTGGATGGAAGGGTGGTAGATAGAGCGTTAATGGATTATGTAGTGGTAAATAGGATTATGATAGGAAGAGTTAAGGATGTACATGTGCTAAGGAGAGAGAGTGGGGAAATATCAGATCATTTTTTGGTGGAAGGTAAGTTGAGAGTGGAGGATAGATGGAGAAAAAGGAAAGGAACAAAAGGTAGGGAGGTTCTTAGAGTGAACTCTTTGAATGAAAAGGAAAAGGAGAAGGAGTACGAAAAGAAGCTGAGAGAGGAGTGGGAGGGAGTGAAGGATAGAGTAGAGATGGGTGTAGAGGAGGAATGGGGATGGTTCAAGGAGGGAGTCATAAAGTGTGCAAGGATGGTGTGTGGAACAAGAAGGACAGGGGGAAATAGAAGAAAGGGTAGTGAATGGTGGGATGAGGAAACAAAGAAGGTGGTAGAAGAGAAGAAGCGAGCTTTCACAGATTGGTTACAAAATAGGACGAGGGAGTCATATGAGAAGTACAAAGAAAAGAAAAGAGAAGTAAAGCAAAAGGTAAAGGAGGCAAAGAGGAGAGCAGATGTGAAATGGGGTAAGAGTATGGCAGAAAATTTTGAAAATAATAAAAAGATGATTTGGAAAGAAATTAAGAGAGGAAGAGGAGGCGAATCAAGTAGAGATGAAAAGGTAAAAGGTGCAGATGGAGAGATGATAATGGAAGAGAAGGCAGTAAGGGGAAGATGGGCAGAATATTTTAGGGAGTTGCTAAATGTGAAGGAGGATAGGGAGGGAAAGATAGTTGCAGTGGGAAATGTGAAGAAAATGAGAGTGATGAGGAGAATGGAGGAAAAATAAGGAAGGATGAGGTGAAGGCAGTTATTAAGATGATGAAAGCAGGTAAGGCACCTGGTCTGGATGGATGCCATGCAGAATGTCTGAAAAAGGGAGGTACAGTGATGGTGGTCTGGCTGGTGAGGTTATTTAATGTTTGCTGGAGAGAGGGTAGAGTGCTGGAGGATTGGAGGAGTTCCTGTATAGTTCCTCTTTACAAGGGAAAAGGGGACAAGTGTGAATGTAGTAGTTTCAGAGGGATTAGCTTGTTAAGTGTAGTTGGGAAGGCTTATGGGAGGATCTTCATTGAGAGGATTAGGAGAGGAAGAGAAGGAGTAATTGGTGAGGAACAGTGTGGATTTAGGACAGGTAGAGGTTGTGTAGATCAGATCTTTGTGGTAAGACAGATATGTGAGAAAGCTATAGGAAAGGGGAAGGATGTTTTTTGGGCTTTTATGGATCTGGAAAAGGCTTATGATAGGGTAGACAGAAAGGCACTGTGGGAGGTTATGCAGATATACGGGATAGGAGGAAAGCTTCTGGGAGCTGTCAAGAGTTTTTATGAGAGTAGTAGAGCTTGTGTCAGGATTGGAAATGGAGAGAGTGGTTCGAGGTAAAGGTGGGACTTCGTCAAGGATGCGTTATGTTGCCCTGGCTGTTCAACTTATACATGGATGGGGTGGTGCAAGACGTAAATGCAAGGATAGTGGGTCAGGGATTGGAGATGGTTTAAGAAAATGGAGAAAAGTGGGAGGTGAGCCAGCTGTTGTTTGCAGACGACACTGCGCTTGTGGCAGGATCGGAGGAGGGATTGAGGAAGTTGGTGGCAGAGTTTGGGAGAGTATGTGATAGAAGAAAGCTAAAGATAAATATGGCTAAAAGTAAGGTGATGAGATGTAAAAGGGGTGAAAGTGGCAGTAGACTGGAAGTGAGCATTAAGGGAGAGCGACTGGAGGAAGTGGATAGTTTTAGATACTTGGGTGCAAATGTGGCAGAAAAGATGGAGTGAAGGTGGAGGTAGAATGTAGATTGAGAGAAGCGAGTAAATGCCATGGTGGATTAAAGAGTGTAATGAGGAATAGACATTTGGGAATGGATACTAAGAGGAGGCTGTATGAAGGAGTGATTGTGCCAACAGCACTGTATGGGGCAGAAACATGGAACATAAGAGAAGAAGAGAGAAGGAGTTTGAATGTGTTTGAGATGAGGTGTCTGAGAAGTATGATGGGGGTTACTAGGCTAGATAGAGTGAGAAATGACGAGGTGAGGAGGAGAAGAGGGGTGGAAAAGGAGCTGGGAGATAGGGTTGATGAAAGAATATTAGGATGGTTTGGACACATGGAAAGAATGAGTGAAGAAAGACTAGTAAAAGAGGTATGGAAGGCAGAGGTGGAGGGAGTGAACATGAGGGGACGTCCTAGGATGAGATGGATGGATGGGGTGAAGGGGGCTTTAGGGAAGAGGGGAATGTCTGTTGAGGAAGGACGGGAGAGGACAGAAGACAGGGGTGAATGGAGAATGGTTGTATATGGATGATGTTGTGATTGCATGAGGTGGAATGGGCAGGGGGATGGGGGCTGAGGTAGTATGTGTGAGCAAAATTTGACGCAGCCCGAAGGGATTTATCCCCGTCTTCTCCTTTTATGCAATGGAGGGACGGAGAGGGTGGGTCGCCAATTTAATGAAGCGGCCTTGCTGTGGATGTGCTGTGTCATGTGACACTGCCTCTGACCCAGGGCAGTGGACAAGGTGCAGGGATTACCCGTCATCCAGGAGGTGCTAAGATAAGAGGGAGGGTGGAGGGGTGTGGAGCGTATTCAGGGATGGAATGGGTGGAAATGATTTTATGCCTTTTCCTTTTTGGCTACCTCCCTTGTAAGGGGGAAAAAGCCTTGGTATATGTATGTATGTAACACTTGAAAATATGAAAAAGGTGTTTTTTGAGCAGGTCTAATGAAGAGTCCTCCCTGTCTCCTGCCCATTGCCATGGTTCAGAATCAATGTAGCAAGACAACATATCCACAGTATGGCCAATTTACTTGATTGGTAGCTACACTAACATATTCACAGATCCAAGAACAAGAAAAGTGAATAATGAAGATAATTGTGAATTACTATAGGGAGACCTAGGTCCAGTTTATGAATGGAGCCAAGGCTGAAGGATGAAATGCAGGAAGAAGAGACTATCAGGGAGTAATCTAGTAGGAGATAGAACTATCACAAAAACAGAGGAGTAAAATTATCTGAAAGGGATGATATTCTGGAAGAAAGAACAAAGTATGTCTGTCTATATACCAAGGGCTTTTTCTCCTTTATAAGGGAAGAAACCAAGCCAAAAGGAATGCATATACTCCCATCCATTCCACTCCAATCCACCACCCTTACTTCCCTCTCATCTTAGCTCCTTGTGGATGAAGGGTCACCCCTGTCTCCTGCCCACTAGCCTGGGTCAGAAGCAATGCAGCAAAAAGCAGAACATCCACACCAAGGCCGCTGCACTTAATCAGCGACCCCCCCTTCTACATCCCCTCATGTGGAAAATAGAAAAGACAGTGAGAAATCCCTTCAGGGTGCGTCAAAAATATCTTTTACAAATGACCACTCCCTACTCCCCTCTTCTTTGCATCACAGTATCATGTACACACAGCCATTCTCCACTCAAACTCTAGTGTTAGTTAGACCCACCTTTGACTATGCGGTACAGTTTTAGTCTTCGTCTTATGGAATGGACATCAATTCTCTAGAATCAGAGGAGAATGACCAAAATGATACATGGGCTCAGGAATTTACTTTACGAAGAGTGGCTTAGGCACCTTAACTTACACTCTCTGGAAAGACGCAAAGTGCGGGGTGATCAAATAGAGGTGTTTAAGTGGATCAAAGTCTTTAACAAGGTTAATGCAAACACACATATACCATACATATACCAAAGGCTTTTTCCCCCATACAAGGGAGGTAGCCAAAGAAAAATAAAAGGCATAAAAACCATTCCCACCCATTCCATCCCTAATACACTCCAGTCCCCCTCACCCTCTACCCTCCCTCTTATCTTGGCACCTCCTGGATCATCCCTGTATCTTGTCCACTGCCCTGGGTCAGAAGCAGTGTCTTGCAAGACACAGCACATCCACAGCAAGGCCGCTTCATAAAATTGGTGACACCCCCCCCCCCTCCATCCCTGCATGCAGAAAAGGAGAAGACAGGGAGAAATCCTCTTGGGCTGCATCAAATTTTTCTCACACATACTACCTCACCCCCCATCCCCCACCCACTCCACCTTATGCATCACAAGCTCATCCATATACAACCATTCTCCATTCACTCCTGTCTTCTGTCCTCTCCCATCCTTCCTCCACAGATATTCCCCTCTTGCCCCATTTACCCCATCCATCCATCTCATCCTAGGTTGCCCCCTCATGTTCACTCCTTCCACTTCTGCCTTCCACACTTCTTTTACTTGTCTCTCTTCACTCATTCTTTCCATGTGTCCAAACCATCCCAACACTCTTTCATCAACCCTATCTCCCAACTCCCTTACCACTCCCGTTCTCCTCCTCACCTCGTCATTTCTCACGCTATCCAGCCTAGTAACCCCTATCATACTTCTCAGACACCTCATCTCAAACACATTCAAACTCCTTCTCTCTTCCTCTCTTATGTTCCATGTTTCTGCCCCATACAGTGCTGTTGGCACAATCACTCCTTCATATAGTCTCCTCTTAGCATCCATTCCCAAATGTCTATTTCTCATTACACTTTTTAATCCACCAAGGCATTTACTCGCTTCTCTCAATCTACATTCTACCTCCACCTCCACTTCTCCCTTTCCTGCCACATTCACACCCAAGTATCTAAAACTGTCCACTTCCTCCAGTCTGTCTCCCTTAATGCTCACTTCCAGTCTCCTTCCACTTTCACCCCTTGTAACCTCATCATCTTTTACCCACATTTATCTTCAACTTTCTTCTTTCACTCGCTCTGTCAAACTCTGTCAACAACTTCCTCAATCCTTCTTCTGATCCTGCTACAAGTGCAGTGTCGTCAGAAAACAACAGCAGGCTCACCTCCCACTTTTCTCCATTTTCTTTAACCATCTCCAATCCCTGACCCACCACCATTGCAATTACCTCTCGCACCACCCCATCCAAGTATTAGTTGAACAGCCAGGGCGATATAACACATCCCTGATGAAGTCCCACCATTACCTCGAACCACTCACTCTCTCCATTTCTAATCCTGACACACACACTACTACTCTCATAAAAACTCTTGATTGCTCCTAGAAGCTTTCCTCCTATCCAGTATATCTACAAAACCTTCTATAGTGCCTTCCAGTCTACTATGTCATAAGCCTTTTCCAGATCCATAAAAGCCCAAAAAACATCCTTACCTTTTCCTATAGCTTTCTCACATATCTGTCTTACCACAAAAATCTGATCTACACAACCTCTACCCGTCCTAAATCCACACTGTTACTCACCAGTTACTCCCTCTATTCCCCTCCTAATCCTCTCAATCAAGATCCTCCCATAAGCCTTCCCAACTACACTTAACAACCTAATCCCTCTGAAACTACTACTCTCACACTTGTCCCCTTTTCTCTTGTAAAGTGGAACTATACAGGGACTCCTCCAGTCGTCTGGCATTCTCTCTCTGAAACAAACATTAAATAACCTCACCAGCCAGTCCACCATCACTGCACCTCCTTTTTTTAGACATTCTGCATGGCATCCATCCAGACCAGGTGCCTTACCTGCCTTCATCATCTTAACAACTACCTTCACTTCATCCTTATTTCTCCTCCATTTTCCTCATTCATCATGGTCATTTTCGTAGCACATCCCACTGCAACTACCTTTCCCTCCCTATCCTCCTTCACATTTAGCAACTCCCTAAAATACTCTGCCCATCTTCCTCATACTGCCTTCTCTTCCATTATCATATCTCCATTGACACCTTTTCCCTTTACCTCTCTACTTGATTCACCTCCTCTTCCTCTCTTAATTTCTTTCCAAAACATCTTTTTATTACTTTCAAAATTTTCTGTCATACACTTACCCTATTTCACATCTGCTCTCCTCTTTGCCTCCTTTGTCTTGTGCTTTACTTCTCTTCTCTTTTCTTTGTACCTCTCATATGACTCCCTCATCCTATTTTGTAACCAATCTGTGAAAGCTCGCTTCTTCTCTTCTACCACCTTCTTTGTTTCCTCATCCCACCACTCACTACCCTTCCTTCTATTTCCTCCTGTCCTTCTTGTTCCACACACCATCTTTGCACACTTTGCGACTCCCTCCCTGAACCATCCCCATTCCTCCTCCACTCCTAGCTCTACTCTATTCTTCACTCCCTCCCACTCCTCCTTCAGCTTCTTCTTGTACTCCTTCTCCTTTTCCTTTTCATGTAAAGAGTTCACTCTAAGCACCTTCCTATCTTTTGTCCCTTTCCTCTTTCTCCATCTATCCTCCTCTCTCAACTTACCTTCCACCAAAAAATGATCTGATATTCCCCCACCCTCTCCCCTTAGCACATGTACATTTAACTCTTCCTGTTATACTCCTATCTACCACTACATAGTCCATAAATGCTCTATCTACCACCCTTCCATCCACCACCCTCCCCCATGTGTACTTATGCATGTCTTTCTTCCGAAACACTGTATTTGTTATCATCAACTCTCTTTCTAGACACATCTCCACCATCAACTCTCCACTATGATTCTTTCCTGGAACTCCACATTTCCCAATCACTCCGTCAAAATGCTCTATCTACCACCCTTCCTTCCACCACCCTCTCCCATGTGTACTCGTACAGTCGAACCTCGAAAGCCTGGACCCCGAATGCCCGGACCCTCGCATGACCGGTCGAAATGAACAAAGGGCGTACTTTTCAAGCAAAGTTCCCAATTTGCCCGGTAGGTGGCAGCGACGGCCATGCACGTGTACTCAAACCCGACCCAGTCAAGCCGCCACCAGGGTGCCGTTTCGTAGAATTTTGTACCAAAGCGTAGTAAAATAGCGGCATGTGGCAACTGCACAAGGACATGAGGAATTTTTTTCTACATATGAGCGGGCTGTTAAAAACATTCAAAAACTCAAACTTTTGTTTAAAAATCATAGAACTGGTTATCAAATAATAAATGGTACATCAAAATATGACTTTTATTGGTAATTGTGTTACTTATAAAATATTTTACCCCAAAAGATACGTTTTTACTGTGTAGAAAGAAATTCTACGCTAAAGTTTCAGCTTTCTTTTAGCACCAGGGCTGCCGTTTCGTAGAATTTTGTACCAAAACGCAGTAAAATAGCAGCATGTGGCAACTACACAAGGACATGAGGAATTTTTTTCTACATATCAGTGGGCTGTTAAAAACATTCAAAAACTAAAACTTTTGTTTAAAAATCAGAACAAGTTATCAAATAATAAATGGTACATCAAAATATGACTATTGGTAATTGTGTTACTTATAAAATATTATACCCCAAAAGATACGTTTTTACTGTGTAGAAAAAAATTCTATGCTAAAGTTTCAGCTTTCTTTTTTCGATAATGATATAAAAAAAAAAAAAAATTATATCTTACTGAATACATTAGGGCATTGGGGCCTTATATACATTCAAGAATAAAAAAACTAGAACCAACATTTTGTCAAAGTTTGACAAGTATATCTTGCTATGAAAGTCTGCACACGCCCGAGAAAAATATATGCCCCGGTATGGCAACACTCCCATTCTACAAGGTAGTGTAGAAAACACGGCAACCCTGGCCACCACCACTGTCCCGCGTGCATACCTTCCGATATTTACAGTGTATGTAATAAAAAATACAGTACAGTACACTGTATGTACAGTACATTTACATGCCTGTATTACAGTTATTATTACAGAATTATTAGTATAGTATTATTATTACAGTATTATTATTACAGTGTTAGAGTATTATTCATATGTGTTTCAATGCCATATCATACATTACTTATACGTATACCGCTACAAAAATCTATGGGTGTTAGGGCGACATTTTCAATGACCGGACTTTTGGCATGACCGGACCGCCCTTCCCCCCAATTAGTCCAGGCTTTCAAGGTTCGACTGTAGTTATGCTTGTCTTTCTTCCAAAACACTGTATTTGTTATTATCACCTCTCTTTCTAGACACATCTCCACCATCAACTCTCCACTACGATTCTTTCCTGGAACTCCACATTTCCCAATCACTCCGTCAATTGGTTCATTTCCTACCCTAGCATTAAGGTCTCCTAGTACTCTAGGAGGTGCTAAGATGAGAAGGAGGGTGGAGGGGTGTGGAGTGTATTCAGGGATGGAATGGGTGGGAATGATTTTATGCCTTTTCCTTTTTGGCTACCTCCCTTGTAAGGGGAAAAAAGCCTTGGTATATGTATGTATGTAGTACTATTACTTTGACATTTCTCCCTGATCCTTCTATGCACTCATTTAAATCTATCCAAAAAGCCTCCCTTTCTTCTACACTCTTCTCACTACCAGGCCCATATGCACTTTCAAAAACTCACATCTCCTTTCCCAGTTTCACTTTCATCCACATTATCCTTGAGGAAACCTCCTTCCACTCCACTACACATTTACCTATCTCTTCATTTACTAGTATAGCCACCCCTTCTCTCCCTTGCCCTCTCTTCACTCCTGAAAACCTCCCACTTACACTCCCAAACTTACACTCACCCTTCCCTCTCAACTTAGTTTCACTCAAAGCCAACACATCTATCTTCTCACAAACATACTACCTATCTCTTCCCTTTTACTCTCATCTGTACCACATCCACACACATTAAAAAACCCAAACCTAATTAGGTCAGGAGATGATGCAGAGATTCTGCAGGATGATCTTAATAAACTGATCACATGGTCGGTGAAATGGCAAATGAACTTCAATATCTCTAAGTGTAGCATGTTAAACATAGGGCTATACAACCCTGAAAACAGATACAGCTTAGATAAAATGCTTTTAGAGAAAACTGAATGCGAGAGAGACTTGGTAGTTCTAGTGAGTCCGGATCTTAAATCCAGGAAACAGTGCATTAGTGCCAGGAATAAAGGAAACAGAGTATTAGGTTTTATTGCTAGGACAGTAACGAATAGGAGTGCAGAGGTAATTATTAAACTCTATCTAGCAATAGTTAGACCCATCCTTGACTATGCAGTACAGTTTTGGTCTCCGTCCTACAGAATGGACATCAATTCACCATGATCAATACAGAGAAGAATGACCAAAATGATACATGGACTCAGAAATTTGCCTTACGAAGAGAGCCTTAGGCACCTTAACTTACACTCTCTGGAAAGACGCAAAGTGCGGGGTGGTCTAAAAGAGGTGTTCAAGTGGATCAAAGGCTTTAACAAGGGTAATGCAAACAAGGTCATCATATTAAAACAACAGGGCGGGACTCGCAGTAATGGTTATGAAATGGACAAATCTAGCCAGTCTATGAATGTTTGATTTGCTTCATAGATAGTCTGGTAACCCCCTGGCACTGCTGTGATTGGGCAGTGCAGTACGAGATGGTCTGTATCTTGGGGCGAATTATGACAAGATGGGCACATTGGGGAGTCTTTGTAGCCCCAGCGATGCAGGTTAACGGCTGTTTTGCCTTGTTGTGATATCAGCCTGTTGGCTTGTGTCCATTCTCTTCTGGTTAGGTTGGAAAATCCAGGTAGTATTTCGGTTGGGTCTGTTACTAAGTTTCCCCCAGTGGGTAGTTTCCTTGTCCATTCTTCTTGCCAGGCTTCTTTTAGGTTGAAATTTTCGTTTTTTGTTTTAAAGAAAGGTTTTCTTGATTTTAGCCTCGTTATTAGTGGGGCCTCCTCCATTATTTGTTTGAGGGGTATATCTGCTGGAAGGTTGTCTATGCGTTGGTGTTGTTTTTGTATGGCATCCTCACGTCGTATATTTGGTGGTGCTATGCCACTCATCGTTGGCAGCCAAATGAGTGGTGTTGGTTTAATGGCCCCTGATATTATCCGCATGGTTGCGTGGAGTTTATTGTCAATTTTATTTGTGTGTGCACTCTGAGCCCACACTGGTGCCCCATATTCTGCTACACTGTAGCACAGGGCAAGTGCTGCGGTTTTAAGCACTGTTTGTTTTGCTCCCCGGGTGGTTCCAGCTAGTTTTCTGATCAAGCAGTTTCTTTAGTTCAATTTGTGGGCTGTGTTTTCTATATGCTTTTTATATGTTAGAGTCCTGTCTGGGGTTATACCAAGGTACTTGGGGGTTTTGTCGGCTGGGAGGGTTTGGTTGTTTATTTTAATATCCAGAGTTTTGTCAGTTTGTTTATTGTTTAGGTGAAACAGTGTTGACACAGTTTTGTTTGTGTTCATTTGCAGATACCATTTCTCAAAGTATTTTTGTATTGTTTGCAGGTCCTCTGATATTGTATATTCTAGCTGTTCAATCTTGTTTGATTGGTAGGCCATTGCAAAATCGTCTGCATATCCAAACTTTCTGGAGGTTGTGGTGGACATATCACTCATATAGATGTTGAAAAGTGTTGGAACCAAGACTGATCCTTGTGGAACTCCATTTTTTATTTTCCTGCTCTTGCTGGTGTCGTTACCCAAGCAAACAAAAAAGGTTCTTTTTCCAGACATTTTGTTTAAAAGCTTTAGGGTTTTCTTGCAGGGTATGTGTTGGGCAAGCTTTGTCATTAGTCCATCGTGCCAGACGGTGTCATATGCGGCTGAAATGAACTTAGTAACCATGTAGTAAGCGCTGAAACTATCAGTTGTTTTAAGAAACGATTAGACAACTTTATGGATGGGGATGAAAGGTGGTGATGGACATGGAGCTGCCTAGTGTAGGCCTTATGGTCTTTTGCAGTCTCCTTCGTTCTTATGTAAAGCTATCTACTTTCTCCAGTCTCTCCCTTAATGCTCACTTCCAGCCTGCTTTCACTCTCTCCCCTCGTACATCTCATCACCTTATTTTTACCCACATTTATCTTCAGCTTCCTTCTTTCACACATCTTCTCAAACTCTCATTAACTTCCTCAATCCCTCCTCTGATCCTGGTACAAGCGCAGTCAGCAAACAACAACTGGCTTATTTCCCACTTAATCCAAAACAATTTGGCTCTAGACATGGAAGATCATGTGCCACTAACTTACATATACAAAGGCTTTTTCCCCCTTACAAGGGAGGTAGCCAAAAAGGAAAAGGCATAAAATCATTCCCACCCATTCCATCCCTGAATACACTCCACACCCCTCCACCCTCCCTCTTATCTTAGCACCTCCTGGATGATGGGTCATCCCTGCACCTTGTCCACTGCCCTGGGTCAGAAGCATTGTCGCAAGACACAGCACATCCACAGCAAGGCCGCTTCATTAAATCGGTGACCCCCCCCTCTCCGTCCCCCCATGCATAAAAGGAGAAGACGGGGAGAAATCCCTTCGGGCTGCGTCAAGTTTTGCTCACACATACTACCTCACCTCCCATCCCCCCGCCCATTCCACCTCATGCATCACAACATCATCCATATACAACCATTCTCCATTCACCCCTGTCTTCTGTCCTCTCCCGCCCTTCCTCAACAGACATTCCCCTCTTCCCCAAAGCCCCCTTTACCCCATCCATCCACCTCATCCTAGGACGTCCCCTCATGTTCACTCCCTCCACATCTGCCTTCCATACCTCTTTTACTAGTCTTCTTCACTCATTCTTTCCATGTGTCCAAACCATCCTAATACTCTTTCATCAACCCTATCTCCCAACTCCCTTTCCACCCCTGTTCTCCTCACCTCCTCATTTCTCACTCTATCTAGCCTAGTAACCCCCATCATACTTCTCAGACACCTCATTCTTCTTCTCACCATACACCAGGTAGGGCCAGTGCTCTGTCAGTTGTGTTGCCTCACGAAACTTCTCCACTAGGTACGATCCTTGTAAAGTTCCTCTTCTTCCACACTCTCTATTGTTGATCCTCTCGCTTCAATTGCTTCCCTCACTCCATCTCTCCATCTCTTTCTGGGTCTTCCTACCGGCCTCTTCCCTCTTGGTTTCCATCGATAATATTTAGCAGGGTACCTTTCTTAACTCATCCTCATGATGTGTCCATACCATCTCAGTTTACTTCTTTCTACAAGTTCTAATATTGATTCGATGTCCAGTTCATCTCTGATATCCTCATTTCTTAAGCAATCTCTTCTTGTTACTCCCTTTATTAATCGCAACATTCTCATCTCTGCTGCCTGTATCTTGCTCTTTAATCTCATTGTTAGTGTCCAGGTCTCTGAGCCATATGTTAATACTGGTCTTAGTATCATTTTATATATGATAACTTTATAGGGAAGAGGCCAAACGCAGAGTATGGGAGTCCAATATATTTTACGTTTCGCCCAGCAGGGCTTCTTCAGAAATAACGTCGATGAAAAACATTTTACTCCTTATATAGCCCGAGCCTTGCGGGAGAAACAAACATTAAAATGGTGTACACACAATTTGCGCAAATTGCTTGTCACTTGTAATTAAAATTGCCAATGATAACTTTAACTTTTGATGGTATGAGTCTCTTTTAGTAGTGGATACATTAATCTTAGATTATTTGTATAAATTTCTATTCTGCTTGTAGATTGAGAGAAGCAAGTAAATGCCTTGGTGGATTAAAGAGTGTAATGAGGAATAGACATTTGGGAATGGATGATAAGAGGAGACTGTATGAAGGAGTGATTGTGCCAACAGCACTGTATGGGGCAGAAACATGGAACATAAGAGAGGAAGAGAGAAGGAGTTTGAATGTGTTTGAGATGAGGTGTCTGAGAAGTATGATGGGGGTTACTAGGCTAGATAGTGTGAGAAATGATGAGGTGAGGAGGAGAAGAGGGGTGGAAAGGGAGTTGGGAGATAGGGTTGATGAAAGAGTATTATGATGGTTTGGACACATGGAAAGAATGAGTGAAGAAAGACTAGTAAAAGAGGTATGGAAGGCATATGTGGAGGGAGTGAACATGAGGAGACGTCCTAGGATGAGGTGGATGGATGGGGTGAAGGGGGCTTTGGGGAAGAGGGGAATGTCTGTTGAGGAAGGACAGGAGAGGACAGAAGACAGGGGTGAATGGAGAATGGTTGTATATGGATGATGTGATGCATGGGGTGGAATGGGCAGGGGGATGGAGGGTGAGGTAGTATGTGTGAGCAAAATTTGACGCAGCCTGAAGGGATTTCTCCCCGTCTTCTCCTTTTATGCAATGGGGGGACGGAGAGGGGGGTCGCCAATTTAATGAAGCGGCCTTACTGTGGATGTGCTGTGTCTTGCGACACTGCTTCTGACCCAGGGCAGTGGACAAGGTGCAGGGATGACCCATCATCCAGGAGGTGCTAAGATAAGAGGGAGGGTGGAGGGGTGTGGAGTGTATTCAGGGATGGAATGGGTGGGAATGATTTTATGCCTTTTCCTTTTTGGCTACCTCCCTTGTAAGGGGGAAAAAGCCTTGGTATATGTATGTATGTATTTCTTTCTTTCTCCATATAACACCTCTCATTTATTTGAACTCCCAAGTACTGAAAGTCTTCCACTTGTTTCATTTGTATTCTATCTATTTCTATCTCAATATCAACTTTCTCTCTCGCCACCATCATTACTTTAGTTTTATTTGCATTTATTATCATTCTTGATTTTTTCAATTCTTCATTCCATGCATTCAGGGTATCCTGCAATTTTTACGAGACTTTGTAATTATCGCAATATCATCTGCATTTGCCAATGTAGTTACCTCTCCCCCAAGTCTCAACCTCTTCATGCTCTTGTCCATGAACAGCACAAACAGTAAAGGAGATATCACACCACCCTGTCTTACACCCTCAGTTATGTCAAACCAGTTATCCTCTCTTAGCTGGGTCCTTACCACACTGACATTATTTCTGTAAAGACTCTTTATAGCTCTAATTAATGAGGGTTCTATCATATATGTTGGGTCTTCTAAAGTATCCCATATTTCATTCCTTGGTAACCTGTCAAATGCTTTTTCTAGATCTACAAAAGCGATGTACACATGTTGGTCCCACTCCCAGTTCTTTTCTATTATCATCTTCAGTGTGAATATTGCATCCGTTGTTCCTCTCTGGAGTCTAAATCCATATTGTCCTTCTTCCAGCTTGTCCACAACTATTATTCTTAATCTCTTCTCTAGTACTCTTTCATATATCTTCCCCATTTGTGACAGCAGTGATACTCCTCTGTAGTTCCTCCAATCAGCTGGGACTCTACCTTCATTCCAGGCAACGTTAAAAACTCTGGTTAGCCTCTTAACTATTTCTTCATTTCCCTTCAGTAGTTCGACTGGTATACCATCACTTCCAGGGCTTTTTCCATTTTTCATAGCTTTAATAGCATCTTTAATTTCATTTGTTGTTATTATACTATTTTGTTCTGTTCTCTGAATAACTTCTTCATCTGTTGGTCTCTCCACTTCTGCTGGATTTAGAAGCTCTGAGAAGTATTCCTTCCATCTCTCATCCACTTCGCCTTCCTCTGTGAGTAGTTTCCCTTCCTTATTTTTAATTGTATTCACCCCACTTTCTTCTTTCCTTCTGTAACTTTTAGCTATACTGTATACAAGTTTCTTTGTGCCCTGTATGTCCTCTTCCAGTTCTTTTCCTAACCCCTCCCATGTCTCTCTCTTAGTTCTTGTTTTTACTCTCTCAGCTTCATTTCTTGCTGCTTTGTATTCTCTTCTGTTTTCAGGATTTCTTCTCTTCATCCACTTTCTGAAAGCAACATTTTTGTTCTTAACAGCTTCTCTGACTTCTTCTGTCCACCAAATTGTTTTCTTTTTCTTTCCTCCACTAACTCACTTTGTTCCTATCACCTTTCTTGCGATTTGGATAATTTTTTCTTTCATATTCCCCCACTCTTTCTCTCTATCTTCAGTTTCTTGATGTCCTTCAGGTCTAGCTTCATATACCTTCTTTCTGTATTGTTTATCAATTTCTTGTTCTTTCAGTCTCTATTTTTATTCTTTCTCTTACAAGTTTTTTCAATGGCTTTAACTTTTTTCTTTTAATTTTTGCTAAAACCAAGCGGTGGTCAGAATCTAGTGATACAGAAGGAATACTTTTCATATCTCTGAAGATATTTTTGTTGTTAGTTAAGATCAGATCTATCATTGACTTCTCTACATAATCTCCTCTTTCAGAATTCCACCTGTATCAGCTCCATTTGTGGGTGTCTCGGTGCTTAAAAAATGTATTCATAATAGCCAAGCTGTTTCTAATGCAGAAGTCTATCAGATTTTCACCTTCACCATTCACCTCACCTATTCCAAATGCACCCATCACACTTTCTATATTGTTTCTCTTATTTCCAACATGGGCATTCAGGTCCCCCAGTACGATCTTGTCTACATCCTCAAATTTGTCCAAGGTATCCTGTAATTTCTGATAAAAGAATTCTTTTTCTTCTTGGGGTCTTCCTTGTTGTGGTGCATATACTTGTATTAATGAGACTTTACTTGTGCTTAATTGATGTGTCATACCCAATATTCTCTCATTAACATAATCTATCTTACCAACTCTTTCTGCAAAGTTTGGTGCAAGGATAAATGCTACTCCATACTTTCTTTCATAGTTCATTCCTTTATAAATTAGATGAAAATCATTGTGTATCTACTTCATACCCTCTCCAACTAACCTGGTTTCACATATCCCCATGATGTCTATATTTCTCTCCATCATTAGTTCCACAACCTCCAATTTACCATTCAATGTAGATGCATTGATTGCACCTAATCTTATATTCCTAAGAGACTGTCCATTATCATTTCAAGTTCGTTGCCGTAAGTTCCGTCCGCTCTGAGGCATCACTTGTGTTTCTTGAGCAAGAGTATCAAAACCACCGGCTTGCTAGGCCTGTTGTGGTCCTTGAGACTGCTAACTAATTCCACCAAGGCGTCTATCGCTCCCCGAAGGTTACAGATCTGCTTTCATCAGATCCGAGCAGACACCAAGTAGGTTAAGCCACTGCACCTCAACAAGGTTACACAGCTCTAGAACCGCAGTGGCAGACACCTCATCTCAAACACATTCAAACTCCTTCTCTCTTCCTCTCTTATGTTCCATGTTTCTGCCCTATACAGTGCTGTTGGCACAATTACTCCTTCATGCAGTCTCCTCTTAGCATCCATTCCCAAATGTCTATTCCTCATTACACTTTTTAATCCACCAAGGCATTTACTCGCTTCTCTCAATCTACATTCTACCTCCACTCCACCTTTTCCTGCCACATTTGCACCCAAGTATCTAAAACTATCCACTTCCTCCAGTCGCTCTCCCCTAATGCTCACTTCCAATCTGCTGCCATTTTCACCCCTTGTACATCTCATCACCTTACTTTTACCCACATTTATCTTCAGCTTTCTTCTATCACATGCTCTCCCAAACTCTGTCACCAACTTCCTCAATCCCTCCTCTGATCCTGCCACAAGCGCAGTGTCGTCTGCAAACAACAGCTGGCTCACCTCCCACTTTTCTCCATTTTCTTTAACCATCTCCAATCCCTGACCCACCACCCTTGTATTCACCTCTCTATGTACAAGTTGAACAGCCAGGGCAACATAACGCATCCCTGACGAAGTCCCACCTTTACCTCGAACCACTCACTCTCTCCATTTCTAATCCTGACACAAGCTCTACTACTCTCATAAAAACTCTTGACAGCTCCTAGAAGCTGTCCTCCTATCCCATATATCCGCCAAACCTCCCACAGTCCCTTTCTGTCTACCCTGTCATAAGCCTTTTCCAGATCCATAAAAGCCAAAAAAACATCCTTCCCCTTTCCTATAGCTTTCTCACATATCTGTCTTACCACAAAAATCTGATCTACACAACCTCTACTCATCCTAAATCCACACTGTTCCTCACCAATTACTCCTTCTCTTCCTCTCCTAATCCTCTCAATGAAGATCCTCCCATAAGCCTTCCCAACTACACTTAACAAGCTAATCCCTCTGAAACTACTACATTCACACTTGTCCCCTTTTCCCTTGTAAAGTGGAACTATACAGGCACTCCTCCAGTCCTCCGGCACTCTACCCTCTCTCCAGCAAACATTAAATAATCTCACCAGCCAGTCCACCATCACTGTACCTCCTTTTTTTTAGGCATTCTGCATGGCATCCATCCAGACCAGGTGCCTTACCTGCTTTCATCATCTTAACAACTACCTTCACTTCATCCTTCCTTATTTTTCCTCCATTTTCCTCACTCCCCTTTTCCCTTGTAAAGTGGAACTATACAGACACTCCTCCAGTTCTCCGGCACTCTACCCTCTCTCTAGCAAACATTAAATAATCTCACCAGCCAGTCCACCATCACTCTACCTCCTTTCTTTAGACACTGTGCATGGTATCCATCCAGACCAGGTGCCTTACCTGCTTTCATCATCTTAACAACTGCCTTCACTTCATCCTTCCTTATTTCTCCTCCATTTTCCTCACTCATCACAGTCATTTTCTTAACATTTCCCACTGCAGCTGTCTTTCCCTCCCTATCCTCCTTCACATTTAGGAACTCCCTAAAATATTCTGCCCATCTTCCCCTTACTGCCTTCTCTTCCATTATCATTTCTCCATCTGCACCTTTTACCTTTTCTTGTCTACTTGATTCGCCTCCTCTTCCTCTCTTAATTTCTTTCCAAAACATCTTTTTATTACTTTCAAAATTTTCTGTCATACTCTTACCCCATTTCACATCTGCTCTCTTTTTTGCCTCCTTTACCTTTTGCTTTTCTTTTTTCTTGTCTTTGTACCTCTCATATGACTCCCTCATCCTATTTTGTAACCAATCTGTGAAAGCTCGCTTCTTCTCTTCTACAACCTTCTTTATTTCCTCATCCCACCATTCACTACCCTTCCTTCTATTTCCTCCTGTCCTTCTTGTTCCACACACCATCTTTGCACACTTTGTGACTTCCTCCTTGAACCATCCCCATTCCTCCTCCACTCCTAGCTCTACTCTATCCTTCACTCCCTCACACTCCTCCATCAGCTTCTTCTTGTACTTCTCCTTTTCATTTAAGGAGTTCACTCTAAGCACCTCCCTACCTTTTGTCCTTTTCCTCTTTCTCCATCTATCCTCCACTCTCAACTTACCTTCCACCAAAAAATGATCTGATATTCCCCCACTCTCTCCCCTTAGCACATGTACATCCTTATCTCTTCATATCATACTCCTATCTACCACTACATAATCCATTAACGCTCTATCTACCACCCTTCCATCCACCACCCTCTCCCATGTGTACTTATGCTTGACTTTCTTCCGAAACACTGTATTTGGTATCATCAACTCTCTTTCTAGACACATCTCCATCATCAACTCTCCACTAAGATTCTTTCCTGGAACTCCTCATTTCCCAACCACTCCATCAATTGGATCATTTCCTACCCTAGCATTAAGGTCTCCCAGTACTATTACATTGACATTTCTCCCTAATCCCTCTATGCACTCATTTAAATCTATCCAAAAGGCCTCCCTTTCTTCTACACTCTTCTTACTGCCAGGCCCATATGCACTTACAAAAACCCACATCTCCTTTCCCAGTTTCACCTTCATCCACATTATCCTTGAGGAAACCTCCTTCCACTCCACTACACATTTACCTATCTCTTCACTTACTAGTATAGCCACCCCTTCCCTCCCTCGCCCTCTCTTCTCTCCTTGTAACCTCCCACTTACACTCCCAAACTTACACTCGCCCTTCCCTTTCAACTTAGTTTCACTCAAAGCCAACACATCTTTCTTCCCACAAAGATACTACCTATTATATCTCTTCCCCTTTACTCTCATCTGTACCACATCCACGCACATTAAAAAACCCAAACCTTAGGGTGCTTGTCAGAAAGCTCCTAGACCCTCTTATGCCTTTACTTTTTTTAGGAATGTCCCCTGTGGGGCTACAGGGAGAAGGATGCCTGGTCCCAATCCCCGTCCCTTTTTTTCTCGCCTCCTACGATCCAAGTGGAAATACTTGGTGGCAGTATTCTTTTCCCCCACCACAGGGTAGGTAGAGGAAAAAGGAAATGAATATTCAGAGAAATTGTACAGGACAGTAACAAGGGGTTAGGGGACAGCATAACGGAGGGACAGTCGTAGTATAAAAGTGTCATCATTTCTCTATGAACAGAGTTTTCCTCTATCACAGACAAAATGATGTGTGGCTCTGGTCTGTAGGGGCACCCAATATAGACCCTAAAGTATCAACTGCATGCTACTTTGCCACAATAATATGCAGCCAAATATCCCAGTACAGAAAATGACTGTAAATCACTATAGAGAGACCTGGATAAAGTCTGGAAAGGGAGCCAAAGTAGGAAGTGAACTTCAACATCAAGAAATGTAGTATAATGAAGTTTGGAAAAAGTAAAAATAGAATATCAGGGTAATATAAAATTGGTACAAAGGAAGTAAAAAAAAGTTAGCTTGGGAAAGAATGTAGGAGTAATTATTAACAAAGACATGTCACCAGACAAGCATATTAACAAAATAGTTGGAGAAACCTTCAGTTTACTAAGCCCAATAAAAGCGGCCTGTGACTACTTGGATGAGGTAATGGTAAAGAAAATATTAGTCACACTGATAAGACCAAGATTAGAGTACAATGCAACACTATGGACACCCAGTACCAAAAAGAATGTAAAGAAATTAGAAAGAATTCAAAGAGCAACACGAAAGATGGCAAACTCTTTCTAAATTGACATATGAACAAAGATTGCCCAAACTCGAACTACCAACCCTGACCATATACAGAATTATTAAAGGGATGGAAGTCATTGACAGAGAAGATTTATTATAGTGGGATAAAAGAAAACAAGAGTACATGAAAAGAAACTTAGAAAGAATAGTTATAGAAAAGATCTGAAAAAAGAATAGTGTCACACACAGAGTGATGGATGTCTGGAACAAATTGGATGAGGCAACATTGTGTGCAAAAACTATACAAGAATTTAACCCCTTCCATACGGTGCCGCACACGTAGGCGTCATGGACTTAGATCTTGGTGGCAGCAGCCAATGCCAGCCGTACGACGTGTCGTAATAATACTCGCATCATAAAATATAGTCACCGCTCATATCGATCGTTCTCTCTTCACCCGTGAATTTTTATAACCATAGAAAATGCGATTACAAAAGAATTAGAAAGAATGTCATTATGGAGGGGCGACTACAATAAATATAATCAAGACGCCGATATGGCAGCCTCGCGAATACACTCGCTCCCCATGACGCCTACGTGTGCGGCACCGTATGGAAGGGGTTAAGAACAAACTAGATGCTGAAAGATACAGAGACTGGTCACTATGAGCATAGCTCCCTTCCCATATAATACAACTAGGTAAATACAATCTCCTCTTAGCATCCATTCTCAAATGTTTATTTATCATTACACTTTTTAATCCCCCTAGGCATTTACTTGATTTTCTCAATCTACATTCTACCTCCACCTCCACTCCTTTTCCCTCCACATTCACCCCCCTCTTAAAATGGGTGCATATAATGGAAATAAATTAGATGAGTGAGGAAAATGGAGGAGAAATAGAGAAAGATGAAGTGAAAGCAGCTGTTAAGATGATTAGAGCTGGTAAGGCAACTGGTTGGGATGGATACCATGCAGAATGTTTGAAAAAATGAGGTACAGTTGTAGTGGACTGGCTGGTGAGGTTATTTAATGTTTGTTTAAGGAAGGGTAGTGTGCCGGAGGACTGGAGGAGTGCCTGTAAAGTTCCACCTTACAAGGGAAAGGGGGACAAGTGTGAGTGTAGTAGTTTCAGAGGGATTAGCTTGTTGAGTGTAGTTGGGAAGGCTTATGGGAGGGTCTTGATTGAGAGGATTAGGAGAGGAACAGGGGGAGTAATTGGTGAGGAACAGTGGTTTTAGGACAGGTAGAGGTTGCGTAGATCAGATTTTTGTGGTGAGACAGATATGTGAGAAAGCTATAGGAAAAGGTAAGGATGTTTTTTTGGCTTTTGTGGATTTGGAAAAGACTTATGACAGGGTAGACAGGAAGGCACTGTGGGAGGTATTGCAGATATATGGGATAGGAGGAAAGCTGTTAAGAGTAGTTGGAAGTTTTTATGAGAGTATTAGAGCTTATGTTAGGATTAGAAATGGAGAGAGTGAATGGTTTGAGGTAAAGGTGGGACTTGGTGAGGGATGTGTTATGTTGTCCTGGCTGTTCAATCTATACATGGATGGGGAGGTGTAAGAGTTTAATGCAAGGGTAGTGGGTCAGGGGTTGGAGATGGTTAAAGAAAATGTAGAAAAGTGGGAAATAAGCCAGTTGTTGTTTGCTGATGACACTGCGCTTGTAGCAGGATCAGAAAAGGGATTGAGAAATTAAGTGGCAGAGTTTGAGAAGGTGTGTGAAAGAGTTTGGGAGAGTGATAGAAGAAAGCTGAAGATTAATGTGGGTAAAAGTAAGGTGATGAGATTTACAAGGGGAGAGAGTGGCAGCAGGCTGGAAGTGAGTATTAACGGAGAGAGACTGGAGGAATTGGATAGTTTTAGATACTTGGGTGTGAATGTGGCAGGAAAGGGAGGAGTGGGGGTGGAGGTAGAATGTAGATTGAGAGAAGCGAGGAAATGCCTTGGTGGATTAAAAAGTGTAATGAGAAATAGACATTTGGGAATGGATGCTAAGAGGAGTTTATATGTAGGTGTGATTGTGCTGACAGCACTGTACGGGCCAGAAACATGGAATATAAGAGAGGAAGAGAGAAGGAGTTTGAATATGTTTGAGATGAAATATCTGAGAAGATATGATAGGGGTTACCAGGCTGGATAGAGTGAGAAATGAGGAAGTGATGAGAACAGGGGTGGAAAGGGAGTTGGGAGATAGGGTTGATGAAAGAGTATTGGGATTGTTTGGACACATGGAAAGAATGAGTGAAGAAAGATTAGTAAAAGAGGTGTGGAAGGCAGAGGTGGAAGGAGTGAATATGAGGGGGCATCCTAGATTAGATGGATGAATGGGGTAAAAGGGGCATTACAAAAGATAGGAATGTTAAGGAAGGATGGGAGAGGACAGAAGATAGGGGTGAATGGAGAAGGGTTGTGTACAGATGATGCTGTGATGCATGAGGGGGTGGGGGATGGGGGGTGAGGTAGCATGTATGGGAAATAAATTGACGCAGCACAAGGGGATTTCTCCCCGTCTTCTCCTTTTCTGCATGAGGGGATGAAGAGGGGGGGGGGGGTTTGCCAAATTAATGAAGCGGCCTTGCTGTGGATGTGCTCTGTCATGTGACACTGCCTCTGACCCAGGGCAGTGGACAAGATGCAGGGATGACCCCTCATCCAGGAGGTGCCAAGATGTGAGGGAGGGAAGAGGGTGGAGGGGAGTGGAGTATGTAGGGGATGGAATGGGTGGGAGTGGTTTCTATGCCTTTTTCTTTTTGGTTACCTCCCATGTAAAGGGGAAAAAGCCTTTGGTATATGTGTGTATATGTATATAGTGGAAACTCAGTGGCTGAGCGGGTTAGGGTGTCATTACTTGTGGCGAAGGTTGAGGTGATGGCGGTTCGAATCCTGCCACCGGCAAAGTTGAAACAAAGGCATGGTTAATTAAATTCCACGCTACAAAATCCTCTGTGAGGGGCACTGTCCTAGCCTTCCGATAGGAGGGAGTTTGTGACATTAAACCATATCATCATCATCATATAGTGGTAATGAAATACATACATACATATACCAAGGCTTCTTCCCCCTTACAAGGGGGGTAGCCAAAAAGAAAAAGGCACAAAATCACTCCCACCCATTCCATCCCTGAATACACTCCACACCCCTCCACCCTCCCTCTTATCTTAGCACCTCCTGAATGGTGGGTCATCCCTGCACCTTGTCCAGTGCCCCAGGTCAGAAGCAGTGTCGCAAGACAATGAAATAGAATATATAATTATATAATATATAATGAATATATAATAAGGTAATGAAATAGAATATATAATTGATTTTATCCATGCATAAATAATGATTATAGTAGGGCACACCCCAAAAATAGCTGGATTTTCTAGGATCCAGAAACATAAAACCCTTAATTACCATTATTTCATATTGGAGATGATTCTGGTGTCCATTTTGTAGGACCACCACAAGTAGGTACAGATTATTGGATCCAGTTTGAAGATTGGTTTGGAGTGATTTTTTTTAATGATCTTGCAAAGTTTTTATGTGTATTCCAGTTCCTATTTTAACATTAATGGAGGTGATGTAATTATCCCAGTTTTCATTATTTTCTTCCTTTTTTTTATTTTGGCAACATTTATGTAAGTTCTGGTAACTCTTATCTTTTACAGAATCAAGATGGCTTCAGTACACCAAAGCAAAGGGAAATGAGTACCAATCTTGGAAGTTGTGTGGATGCTCCAACTTCCACACAGGTTCCTACATCTCCATTAATAGTACCCCAACATAGAAGAACCTTGTCCAGCACTTCTACTTGTTCTTCCTCAGAAGAGGATACTGGATCGTATGATGTGAATTCCTCATTTTTAGATTATTTAAAGGAAGCAAGAGCAAGAGTAGCTGCCTGCAATGAAGCTTGCTCATGTTGGGTTTGGCAGTATGATGGACAAAATCCATCACCGACCCAAGCCGTAGAACTTCTTGGTAATGCTCGGGCAACTCCAACAATTATCTACCCAAAACCAAGGTCACATTCAGATCCCAAATCATATACAAGGTCTACCAGTGAAAATGGTCATAATGAAAAATCAAATATTGCAGATTTACCTAGACAGATAAGTGGAAGGACACTCTGTGACAAAGGGAATGTGCTCAATACCAACTGTGATACCTGTGATACCATTGCTGAAAAGAAAAGTATAGCCACATCTAGTGTAGCAGAGGAGGGGGATAAAGGTGTGGAAGAACAAGTGGTTGTACATGGGGAAGAGGCAATGGATTCTTTGGGGGAAAGTAGTGGTTATGAAAGCTTCAATATTCGTGTATCAAGGGATTCATCTCCAATACACAGTGGAGGAGCTTCCTCAGAAGGGCAAGGCTCACCCAGTCAGCATAGCTTACCTGATGAGAAGAGGCCTGAGGAATATGAAGATGATAAAGAATTTATGGCAATATTACAGAGATCAAAAACACCAACAGAACTATTAGATATAGAAGAAACTTTTAGGGAATTAGAGCAAGTATTTTCTGCCCACAAGATATTTGATGTTAGTACAAGAGATTCTCATAATAAAGTAAGTGTTATTTCTGCATTTGATGATATTGGTGAATACACCCATCCCTCGATTTAACAGATAAAATGGGAAGAACATTGATCTGATATTTTTGATTGTCCAAAGTTTCTGAGATTTACCAAAAGCTGAAATGATACTATAAATCAAATACAAAATTAAGTAAAACTTATAATATGGCTATTAGAAATACATGTACATTGGAAAAATATAAATAGAATGTAACTGTGATAGATTCAAGATAATTTGATATCAGGCTTACCAAGGATTGTAAAGATGGGTTGGTATGCCATGATTGTATAGTGGGGGGAGACTCAAAAATTTATTCTGAGTCAATTGCTGTTAAATTTACCATTTTCTATTTTACTCAAAATGCAGATGACATAGTTTAGATGATTACAAATATTCACTATGCCTAATGCAGCTAATACATACATTCATGTACATACATATACCAATGGCTTTTTACTCCTTACAAAAGGAGGTAGCCAAAAACAAAGGTATAAAATCCACTCCCACCATTTCCATCCCCACATACTTCACTCCCATTCATCCCCCCTCCCTCCCTTTTATCTTGGCTCCTGCTGGATGATGGGTCATCCCTGGGTCAGAAGCAATGTAGCAAGACACAGCACATCCACAGCAAGTCCTCTTCATCTAATCAGCAATCCCCTCTCTCTGTCTCCTTATGCAGAAAAAGAGAAGATGTAGAGAAATCCCTTTGTTGTGTGTCACAATATCGTTCACACATACTCCCTCTCTACCCCCATTCCCCACCCACTCCCTTCCATGCATCACAGCATCATCCATACACAACCATTCTCCATTCACCCCTATATTCTGTCTTCCCCATTCCTCGGCAGACATTCCCCCCTTTCCCAATGCCCCTTTTACCCCATCCATCCATCCATCTCACCTTTGGTTGCCCCAAGTACATAAGAAATAATACATACATACATATACCAAGGCTTTTTCCCCCTTACAAGGGAGGTAGCCAAAAAGGGAAAGGCATAAACTCATTCCCACCCATTCCATCCCTGAATACACTCCACACCCCTCCACCCTCCATCTTATCTTAGCACCTCCTGGATGACGGGTAATCCCTGCACCTTGTCCATTGCCCTGGGTCAGAAGCAGTGTCGCAAGACACAACACATCCACAGCAAGGCTGCTTCATTAAATCGACGACCCCCCTTCTCCGTCCCCCCATGCATAAAAGGAGAAGAAGGGGAGAAATCCCTTCAGGCTGCATCAAATTTTGCTCACGTACTACCTCACCCCCCATCCACCTCATGCATCACAACATCATCCATACACAACCATTCTCCATTAAAAAATAATAAGATATGGAATAAATGTACATGCTCAGTCATAAATACAGTGGTCAACTTTATAAATAGTAGTTTTCGTACAGTATTGCTGCATTTGTATCTGCTGCACTCAGTGTATGGGACTTTTAAATTGAAAAATATGTACTATTGGGTTGATCCAGGTTTTTTCCATTGCTTCTAAAATATCAATGAGGATCTGTTAAATCGATGGTTGAGTGTATTAAGTAGTTGTTTTGTTGAGACATTAAGTACTTTGTTGACAAATGTGAAGTAGTTCTTTGAATGATAGTTTTTTTGGTACTACTATAATATACATGAAAGCAGCATGGTCAACAGGTGTTGTTGTGATGTATGGGATGGGGGAAATCCATTAAGGATGTCTGTCAAATATGCAAAAAATTTCTTTTTCTTTTTATAATTTTACGAAAACTTGTGGAAAAATAATTTGAAGCATGCACAATATACTGGTGAAGTAAGAGCTTCATATGGCATCATTTACTATTTTTTATCAATACTTGAAAAAAATATCTCAAACAGGAGATGTCCCTGTTTAAAGGGACATGGCATAAGACTAGCTTTCTATCTAACATTTACAGTTCCAACATTAATCACTGTTTCTCTAATGCCCCAGGGATAATGGCTCAATAAAAGCCAATAAAAGTGTCATCATTTCTCTATGAACAGAGTTCCTCTATCACAGACAAAATGATGTGTGGCTCTGGTCCATAGGGGCACCTCATATAGACCCTAAAGTATCAACTGCATGCTACTTTGCCACAATAACATGCAGCCAATACCTGAGACGAGGTATTGGCTGCATGTAATGTAAATGTGAGAAATATCACTTACAAAATGCTGAACTTCATTTATAATATGTCATTTTTTTCAGTATCTATGCATTTGTCATTTATTGTGCTAATGTTTTTTTATACAGAGGGTGATTTTTTTTTTTTTTTTTTCCCTCATCTCAGTAACAGTATTTTTGTCACATTTTTGTTTATAACTCAGAAACTTCTTTGTATGAATTATTTTTTGTTTATGCAATACAACCAAAGGCTTTCCCCCTAACAAAGGAGATGGCCAAAAAACAGAGGCATAAAATCCACTCCCACCCATTCCATCCCCACATACTCCATTCCCATTCAGCCCCTCTCCCTCCCTCTTATCTTGGCTCCTCCTGGATGACAGGTCATCCCTGAATCTCGCCCACTGCCCTGGGTCAGAAGCAGTGTTGCAAGAGACAGCACATCCACAGCAAGGCTGCTTCATTAAATCGGTGACACCCCCCTCTCTGTCCCCTCATGCAGAAAAAGAGAAGATAGGAAGCAATCCCTTTGGGATCCATCAAATTATTTTTTCAGACATACCCCCTCACCTCCATCCCCCACCCACTCCCTTTTATGCATCACATCATCACCCATACACAACCATTTTCCATTCACCCCTATCTTTTGTCTAAACAACCATTCTGGTCCATATACCCACCAAATGAATCTTTCCTTAAACCCCCCAGCACTGCAAGGTTAGGTGACAAAATCAGCCATATTATGTTCAGAAGGAACATAAGTAAAGGAAATAGTATATTTGGCTTTGAAATTTTCCAAAAGATTGGAAATTTCCTTCAATATTTTTGTTAACAAATATGTTCTTCATAGAAGCCTCGTTGGTTAGAATCCAAGAAAGAGCAATTTCACTATCAACAAAGAGTACAACAGAATGAACCAGTGGGGCAGACACCAGTCCCTCCTCAAAAATAGTTTTGAGGCATTTTAAAGATAGTAAAGCTGCCATAAGCTCCAGAGAAGGCAATGTTCTTTGTTTTATAGGAGTCACTATGACCTTGGCAAATAGAAGAGAGCCATTTGACTCCTTTATCTCTCTTCTTTTTTGCCCTGCATAGATGGCATACCCATAAGCTTCTGTAGAAGCATCAGCAAAAACAAATTACTTAAGGGGAGATTCTGAACAGAAGGTTTTTCTTTTAAAGGATAAGTCGTTAACCTCCCGAAAGTTTTCACATAACTTATTCCATCTTGTAAGCAACTCGCTATCCAATTTCAAATCTCAATCTACCATTTTTTTTGCACATCTCCCTTATTAGAATTTTTCATTGTAATAACACAGGAGAAAAAAGACCTAATGGATCAAATGTAGAAGCCAAAAAAGACAAAAATTGTCTCAGTTGAGGCATCTTTGTGGGAAACATCCTTGATTCTCAAGGTATCATAATTTTTATTATGAATATATCCCAACATCTTTACCTCTTCCTTATTGCAAATGACTTCTTGTTCAAGAACAGAGAGAACAAAAGTATAGTTGCATGTCCACTCCCTGAGAGGTAAACCTCCATTAACCACTTCCATACGGTGACGCCTATGTAGACGGCATGAGAAGCAAGTGGGTACTCGATGATGCCGACGTCGCCATCTTGATTATATTTATTGTAGTCGTACCTACGTAATTTCCATTCTCTCTAGACTGGCTTCATCAATTTTCTATGGTTATCAAAATACACAGGTGAAAGAGAACAAACGATTGAGCACTGACTTTATATTTTATAATGCGATTATTATGACGCAACAGCTAATGCTGCCAGACGTGCCATGTGCCCCGGAGTGAAGAGGTTAAGCATGATCTTATTAATCCTCTCAACCATAGCAGGGAGTGAACAAAATTCATTGGAGGTGTAGATCAGATTGTCTACATAGAATTTATCCTTAAGGAGGCAGTTTGAGAGTCAGGCTGCACGGAAAGATGATGCTGGATGATGAAATTCAGTATAAAGGGAGAGCAGATGAAACCAAAAATAATAGTGTTATATCTGTAAGGAATATATTGGTTGTTAATCGTCCTAAAGAAACAGAACCTATTATGATCACCTTCATCCTTCAAATGGATCTGCAAGAAGGCTTTCATAATATCAGCTAAAATGACAAAATTGTTGGTTCTGAAGTACAACAAGAGAAAGAGGAGGTTATTCATCAAATCAACTCCCGGGAATGCAGCCTCATTTAAGGAAGGGGCCTTTCATATTTTGAGAGAGCAGTTGAAAACAGGTCTTATTTTAGAGGTGGCAAGATCATCATTCTTGAGCACATGTCTATGGGGTATAAAGATTTGGCCAGGGATTCATTCAGTAATGGGTTCAATAATGCCCAAGGCCTCTTGTTGATCAAACACAGCCTCATACTCCTCCCGAAGGCCCCTTTTGCTCAAGCTTGTATTTACCTAGTTGTATTATACGGGAAGGGGAGCTATGCTCGTGGTGACCCATTTTTGTATCTCGCAAGATCAAGTTTGTTCTTAAATTGTTGTATTGTGTTTGCACACACTATTTCTTCATCCAATTTGTTCCATATATCTATCACTCTGTTTGGGAAGCTGTTCTTTTTCAGGTCTTTTCTATAGTTATCCTTTTTGAGTTTCATTGCATGTCCTCTTGTTTTTCCTCTGTCCTATTTTAATAGGTCCTCTCTATCAAGGCATTCTTTTCCTTTCATAATTCTGTAGATGGTTATTAGGTCCCCTCGTTCTCTTCTTTGTTCCAGGGTTGGCAATTCCAGTTCGGCCAGTCTTTGTTCATATGTTAGGTTTGCAAATGTTGGGACCAACATTGTCGTTGCTCTTTGTATTCTTTCCAATTTTCTTATATTCTTTTTTGTACTGGGTGACCATATCAGCACTGCATATTCCAGTTTTGGCCTTTCAGTGTTTGGAATATTTTCTTTATCATTTCCTTATCCAGGTATTTAAAGGCCACCTTTATTGATCTCAACAAATTGTTTGTTTCTCCTACTATTTTATTTATATGTTTATTCGGCGACTGGTCTTTGGTGATAATTACTCCGTCCCTTTCAGAATTCAATTTCTTTACCTCTTTTCCATAAATTTTATACTGTCCTGTTATTCTCTTCTTGCTTTTTCCAAATTAGATTTTCTTCCATGTAGGAAGTCCTCCATCCAATTCAATAGTTTTCCATGTATGCCTCCTATTGTTTCCAGTTTATATAGTAATTTTCTGTGTGGTACCTTATCAAATGCCTTTTGTAGGTCCAGGAATGCACAGTCTGCCCAGCCATCCCTTTCCTGCAATATATCTATCAATCTTGAATAGAAACAAATTAAATTGGTGGTACATGATCTTCCTTGTCTGAATCCAAATTGCCTCGGGTTCAGTATATTATTCTCCTCCAGATATTTTGTCCATCTATCTTTGATGATTCTCACAAATTTTGACTATTGTACTTGTTAGGGACACCGGTCTATAATTTGTTGGGTCTTCCTTATTTCCCCCTTTATATATTGGCACTATATTGGCATTTTTCCAGTCTCCTGGTAGTTTTCCTTCTTTGAGAGAGCATTCTATTATTTTGTATATTTTTCCTGTTAGTTCGTCTATACATTCCTTCAGTATCCAGTTTGCAACTCCGTCTGGTCCATGTGACTTGTTAACGTCGAGCTTTAGTATTTGATTCTTTATTTCATTCTGAGTAATGTTTATTTTCTTTAGTGGAGGAAATCTTATTTCAATTTTTTTTTTTTTTTTATCCCAGTTTTGTATATTTTTTTCCTTTTTGGTGAATACAGATTTGAAATGTTTGTTCATAATATCTGCCATTTCTATATCTTCTGTGTATTCTCTATTACCTTGACGTAATTTGTGTATTTCCTGTTTATTTTTTAGTTTGCCGTTTACATATCTATAAAATAGTTTAGGTTGATCTTTACATTTATCTATTATGTCCTTTTCATAATTTCTTTTTTCTTCTCTACGTAATTTTACATATTCATTTCTTAGTTTGGTATATAATTTCCATTTCTCAGTTTTTTTTTTCTTTTCTTCTTCCATCTTTTCCAGGCTTTATCTCTTCTGTATTTTGCCTCACTGCACTTTTTATTATACCAGGATTTTATATATACCCTTTCATGTTTTTGTCTAGGTACATACTTATTCACACCCTCATTATAAATTTCCTTCCAAATTGTCCATTTCTCTTCCACCTTTGTTTCATCATTATTAAAATTATTCCAATTTGCTTCTTGAAAGAATTTTCTAAGTTTCTCAAAATCTGTTTTGTTGTACATTAGTCTTCCTTTTCTGTGTTTTTCGTTTATTTCTATATTCGTTTCTTCATTTAATTCTAGTTCCATTAGAATGTGATCACTTTTTCCAATTGGTGTCTTGTATTCGTTTTTATCAACAATTTTGGGTTCTGAAGTGAATATCAAATGCAATCTTGAGGGGTCTTTGTTATTTCTATATCTGGTGTTTTCCTTGACCCATTGCGTCAATGTGTAATCAATGGTCATTTCCAGTAATATGTTTCCCCAGTGATCTTCACCTTTCACAGTCATCTCTTCCCAACATATTTCTTTCGAGTTAAAATCACCCATAATTACCAGATTTCCTTCTTTCTTTAGTATTTCATTTAGTGTATTTCTTGTGTCTTCCAGCATTTTAGAGTGTTCACTTTCATTCCATGCGCGAGTTTTGGGTGGGACATAAATCACTGCATATTTTCTCTTTTTCATATCACTATCCTCAACTCTTATCATAATCAATTCCACATTGTTCTCTCCTTCTGTAATTTCTGTCACATTTAGGCCTTTCTTGGTTAATAACATCACTCCTCCACCCTGCTTTGTTTCTCTATTTCTGTACCAACAATTATATACTCCTTGTCCTACACTATTTGGTGGTAATGATCCTTTCAATTTTGTCTCCACAATCCCCATTATATCTGGTTTTTCTTGTTCTAGATAGTCATTCAATTCATCTATTCCTGATATCAATCCGTCTATATTGGTATATGATATCTTCAATTTTTTTCTTTTTCTTCTTTCTCCTGCATTTCCTTTTCTCTTATGTACCATTTCCTCAGTCTCAAGTCTATCACTCTCCAAAAAAAACTCCTTCATTTCTTTTTCTATTCTTTTTTCGTTCTTTTCCTTAGCTTCCTCCTCAGGTGTTTTTTCCTTTTCTTTTTCCTTTTTTTACATACATATACCAAGGCTTTTTCCTCCTTACAAGGGAGGTAGCCAAAAAGGAAAAGGCATAAAATCATTTCCACCCATTCCATTCCTGAATACACTCCATACCCCTCCACCCTCCATCTAATCTTAGCATCTCCTGGATGACAGGTCATCCCTGCACCTTGTCCACTGCCCTGGGTCAGAAGCAGTGTCGTAAGACACAGCACATCCACAGCAAGGCCACTTCATTAAATCAGCGACCCCCCTCTCCGTCCCCCCATGCATAAAAGGAGAAGACGGGGAGAAATCCCTTCGTGCTGTGTCAAATTTTGCTTACACATACTACCTCACCCCCCATCCCCCTGCCCATTCCTTTTTTTATCCCTAGATTTTTGTAGTTTTTACTTTTTGCTAGTTTCCCTATGTACGATAATATTTCTTCTGCTATTCTCTGTGAATTAAGTTTTATTTTAAGAGGTCTATTCTTCTCTTCAGAATATTTGCCCATTCTATAGATATCTTCTATTGCCTTATCATGTCCTTGTCCCTCCTCTTGTATTTCTTTTAGTATCTGTCACTATATTCTTCTCCTCTTTTTCCCTTTGGAACCTTATTAGACCATGCTTTTCTTTGATACCATAGATTACAATACTTTTTTTTTTATCTATTGTGTCTCTTACCCAATCTTTTTTCTTTTATTACTTCTATTACTGTGTCCTTTGTACTTTTGTTCATTTGTTCTTTGATTATTTCTTTAAATATTTTTTTGTTTTCTTTGTCTTCATTCATTTGGTTTTTAATTTCCATCATGTTTGATTTTTTTTATATTTTCACCAACTTTACCTGCGATTTATTTACATACATACATATACCAAGGCTTTTTCCCCCTTACAAGGGAGGTAGCCAAAAAGGAAAAGGCATAAAATCATTCCCACCCATTCCATCCCTGAATACACTCCACCCTCCCTCTCATCTTAGCACCTCCCGGATGACGGGTCATCCCTGCACTTTGTCCACTGCCCTGGGTCAGAAGCAGTGTCACAAGACACAGCACATCCACAGCAAGGCCGCTTCATTAAATCGGCGACCCCCCCTCTCCGTCCCCCCATTGCATAAAAGGAGAAGACGGGCAGAAATCCCTTCGGGCTGCGTCAAATTTTGCTCACACATACTACCTCACCTCCCATCCCTCCGCCCATCCCACCTCATGCATCACAACATCATCCATATACAATCATTCTCCATTCACCCCTATCTTCTGTCCTCTCCTGTCCTTCCTCAACAGACATTCCCCTCTTCCCCAAAGCCCCCTTCACCCCATCCATCCACCTCATCCTAGAACGTCCCCTCATGTTCACTCCCTCCACATCTGCCTTCCATACCTCTTTTACTAGTCTTTCTTCACTCATTCTTTCCATGTGTCCAAACCATCTTTCATCAACCCTATCTCCCAACTCCCTTTCCACCCCTGTTCTCCTCCTCACCTCCTTATTTCTCACTCTATCTAGCCTAGTAACCCCCATCATACTTCTCAGACACCTCATTTCAAACACATTCAAACTCTTTCTCTCTTCCTCTCTTATGTTCCATGTTTCTGCCCCATACAGTGCTGTTGGCACAATCACTCCTTCATACAGTCTCCTCTTAGCATCCATTCCCAAATGTCTATTCCTCATTACACTTTTTAATCCACCAAGGCATTTACTCGCTTCTCTCAATCTACATTCTACCTCTACCTTCATTCCACCTTTCCCCCCAAGTATCTGAAACTATCCACCTCGTCCAGTCGCTCTCCCTTAATGCTCACTTCCAGTCTACTGCCACTTTCACCCCTTGTACATCTCATCACCTTTTACCCACATTTATCTTTCGCTTTCTTCTATCACATACTCTCCCAAACTCTGCCACCAACTTCCTCAATCCCTCCTCCGATCCTGCCACAAGCGCAGTGTCGTCTGCAAACAACAGGTGGCTCACCTCCCACTTTTCTCCATTTTCTTTAACAATCTCCAATCCCTGACCCACTACCCTTGCATTTACCTCTCGCACTACCCCATCCATGTATAAGTTGAACAGCCAGGGCGACATAACACATCCTTGACGAAGTCCCACCTTTACCTCGAACCACTCATTCTCTCCATTTCTAATCCTGACACAAGCTCTACTACTCTCATAAAAACTCTTGACAGCTCCTAGAAGCTTTCCTCCTATCCCGTATATCTGCATAACCTCCCACAGTGCCTTTCTGTCTACCTTATCGTAAGCCTTTTCCAGATCCATAAAAGCCCAAAAAACATCCTTCCCCTTTCCTATAGCTTTCTCACATATCTGTCTTGCCACAAAGATCTGATCTACACAACCTCTACCTGTCCTAAATCCACACTGTTCCTCACCAATTACTCCCTCTGTTCCTCACCAATTACTCCCTCTGTTCCTCTCCTAATCCTCTCAATCAAGATCCTCCCATAAGCCTTCCCAACTACACTTAACAAGCTAATCCCTCTGAAACTACTACATTCACACTTGTCCCCTTTTCCCTTGTAAAGAGGAACTATACAGGCACTCCTCCAGTCCTCCGGCACTCTACCCTCTCTCCAACAAACATTAAATAACCTCACCAACCAGTCCACCATCACTGTACCTCCCTTTTTCAGACATTTTGCATGGCATCCATCCAGACCAGGTGCCTTACCTGCTTTCATCATCTTAACAACTGCCTTCACCTCATCCTTCCTTATTTCTCCTCCATTCTCCTCATTCATTACTCTCATTTTCTTCGCACTTCCCACTGCAGCAATCTTTCCTCCCCTATCCTCCTTCACATTAAGCAAATCCCTAAAATATTCTGCCCATCTTCCCCTTACTGCCTTCTCTTCCATTATCATCTCTCCATCTGCACCTTTTACCTTTTACTTTGGCACAGTTACGCCTTCATACAATCTCCTCTTAGTATCCATTTCCAAATTGGAATACGCTGCGACACTATAGACACCCAGTACAAAAAAGAATATAAAGAAATTAGAAAGAATCCAAAGAGCAATAACCAAGATGGCACCAACACTCCAAATAGACACACAAAGATTGGCCAAACTGGAACTACCAACCCTGGAACAAAGAAGAGAAAGAGGAGATCTACTGGTCATTTACAGACTTCGAAAGGGATGGAAGTCCTTGACAGAGAAGATTTATTAAAGTGGGATAAGAAAAAAATGAGGACATGAAAAGAAACTCAAAAAGGATAGTTATAGAAGACATCTGAAAATAGTTTCCCACACAGAGTGGTAGATATCTGGAACAACTTGGATGAGGCAACAGTGTGTGCAAATACAATACAAGAATTTAAGAACAAACTAGATGCTGAATGATACAAAGACGTGTCACTATGAGCATAGATCTTTTCCTGTATAATACAACCTGGTGAATACAAAAATCTGATTCACACAACCCCTGCCTGTCCTAAACCCACACTGTTCCTCACCAATTACTCTTTTTGTTCCTCTCCTAATCCTGTTAATCAAAACCAAACCCTCCCATAAGCCTTCCCAACTACACTTAACAAACTGATCCCTCTGAAACTACTCACACTTGTCCTCTTTACCCTTGTAAAGTGGAACTATACAGGCATTCCTCCAGTCCTCTGGCACTCTATCCTCTCAAACAAACATCTAGTAACCTTACCAGCCAGTGCACTACCACTGTACCTTCTTTTCTTTTCTTTTTTTAGACATTTTGCATGAGTAACCAACTAACATTGCTTCATGGATGTTGTCATCCTCCTTTATAAGTACTTGGAATCTATCAAAAGTTGTCTCTGGAACCAATTTTTCACATTTATTTTTTGTAACTTTTTTATGTTTCTAAACAGATTTTCAATGGAGTCCTGAGAGAGGGGAAAAGTTATTGTTTACAAGTGGAGGAGTGACAGACTAGGGTTTACTGGAGTTTACTAGCTCTCAGTGGTTCTCGAAATCCATGGCATTTTTCACCAAATTCGCAGCATGAATGTTCTACCTCTTTCCTCAAAGGCTTCATATTGTCCTCTAACCTATTAAACCTGGAAGAGGTAAAATGAAAAAATAAATAAATAAATAAGTAAATAAAAAAAATGCTTAGTAAAGTGACCACAAGTTGGGGGCATTTTGAAAATGTAAGATAACAGTAAATGTATGAATATACAAATGAAATCAATTAATGAACAATGATAAGCAAGGGAAACTATAAAAGTAATAAACAGAAAGCATACATACATATGTTTTTTGTGTCAATTGACATTTGGAAATAAACTCTTCTGCTGGGATTCGAACCCTTGCCTGAGCGGCTTGTGTCTTTATAAGACAAGGACCGTAACCACTACTCCATCCTGACCCTACAAAAGGAAACGACTTAGTTCACGGCCCAGTCGTTCCGTCGAGGGCACCCGGGTGGAGCGTGTTATGTACTGTATTTCATCAAATCCTTTATGCAGGCTAGTCTTCCGACAAATGTTTTTTGTGTCAATTGACATTTGGAAATAAACTCTTCTGCTGGGATTCGAACCCTTGCCTGAGCGGCTTGCGTCTTTATAAGACAAGGACCGTAACCACTACTCCATCCTGACCCTACAAAAGGAAACAACTTAGTTCACGGCCCAGTCATTCCACCGAGGGCACCCGGGTGGAGCGTGTTATGTACTGTATTTCATCAAATCCTTTATGCAGGCTAGTCTTCCGACAAATGTTTTTTGTGTCAATTGACATTTGGAAATAAACTCTTCTGCTGGGATTCGAACCCTTGCCTGAGCGGCTTGCGTCTTTATAAGACAAGGGCCGTAACCACTACTCCATCCTGACCCTACAAAAGGAAACGATTTAGTTCACGGCCCAGTTGTTCTGCCGAGGGCACCCGGGTGGAGCGTGTTATGTACTGTATTTCATCAAATCCTTTATGCAGGCTAGTCTTCCGACAAATGTTTTTTGTGTCAATTGACATTTGGAAATAAACTCTTCTGCTGGGATTCGAACCCTTGCCTGAGCGGCTTGCATCTTTATAAGACAAGGACCGTAACCACTACTCCATTCTGACCCTACAAAACGAAACGACTTAGTTCACGGCCCAGTCGTTCCGTCGAGGGCACCCGGGTGGAGCTTGTTATGTACTGTATTTCATCAAATCCTTTATGCAGGCTAGTCTTCCGACAAATGTTTTTTGTGTCAATTGACATTCGGAAATAAACACTTCTGCTGGGATTCGAACCCTTGCCTGAGCGGCTTGCGTCTTTATAAGACAAGGACCGTAACCACTACTCCAGCCTGACCCTACAAAAGGAAACAACTTAGTTCGCGGCCCAGTCGTTCCGCCGAGGGCACCCGGGTGGAGCGTGTTATGTACTGTAGGGTCAGGATGGCGTAGTGGTACGATCCTTGTCTTATAAAGACGCAAGCCGCTCAGGCAAGGGTTCGAATCCCAGCAGAAGAGTTTATTTCCAAATGTCAATTGACACAAAAAAACATTTGTCAGAAGACTAGCCTGCATAAAGGATTTGATGAAATACAGTACATAACACACTCCACCCAGGTGCCCTCGGCAGAACGACTGGGCCGTGAAATAAGTTGTTTCCTTTTGTAGGGTCAGGATGGAGTAGTGGTTACGGTCCTTGTCTTATAAAGACGCAAGCCGCTCAGGCAAGGGTTCGAATCCCAGCAGAAGAGTTTATTTCCAAATGTCAATTGACACAAAAAACATTTGTCGGAAGACTAGCCTGCATAAAGGATTTGATGAAATACAGTACATAACACGCTCCACCCGGGTGCGCTCGGCAGAACGACTGGGCCGTGAACTAAGTCGTTTCCTTTTGTAGGGTCAGGATGGAGTAGTGGTTACGGTCCTTGTCTTATAAAGACGCAAGCCACTCAGGCAAGGGTTCGAATCCCAGCAGAAGAGTTTATTTCCATACATACATATACCAAGGTTTTTTCCCCCTTACAAGGGAGGTAGCCAAAACAGGAAAAGGCATAAAATCATTTCCACCCATTCCATCACTGAATACACTCCACACCCCTCCACCCTTCCTCTTATCTAAGCATTTCCTGGATGACGGGTCATCACTGCACCTTGTCCACTGCCCTGGGTCAGAAGCAGTGTCGGGCTGCGTCAAATTTTGCTCACACATACTACCTCACCCCCCATCCCCCCGCCCATTCCACCTCATGCAATCACAACGTCATCCATATACAACCATTCTCCATTCACCCCTGTCTTCTGTCCTCTCCCATCCTTCCTCAACAGACATTCCCCTCTTCCCCAAAGCCCCCTTCACCTCATCCATCCACCTCATCCTAGGATGTCCCTTCATGTTCACTCCCTCCACATCTGCCTTCCATACCTCTTTTACTAGTCTTTCTTCACTCATTCTTTCCATGTGTCCAAACCATCCTAATATTCTTTCATCAACCCTATCTCCCAACTCCCTTTCCACCCCCGTTCTCCTCCTCATCTCCTCATTTCTCACTCTATCTAGCCTAGTAACCCCCATCATACTTCTCAGACACCTCATCTCAAACACATTCATACTCCTTCTCTCTTCTTCTCTTATGTTCCATGTTTCTGCCCCATACAGTGCTGTTGGCACAATCACTCCTTCATACAGTCTCCTCTTAGCATCCATTCCCAAATGTCTATTCCTCATTACACTCTTTAATCCACCAAGGCATTTACTCGCTTCTCTCAATCTACATTCTACCTCCACCTTCACTCCACCTAGCATTAAGGTCTCCCAGTACTATTACACTTATATTTCTCCCTAAATCCTCTATGCACCCATTTAAATCAATCCAAAAAGCCTCCCTTTCCTCTACGCTCTTCTCACTGCCAGGCCCATATGCACTTACAAAAACCCACATCTCCTTTCCCAGTTTCACCTTCATCCACATTATCCTTGAGGAAACCTTCCACTCAACTACACATTTACCTATCTCTTTACTTACTAGTATAGCCACCCCTTCCCTCCCTCACCCTCTCTTCACTCCTGATAACCTCCCACTTACACTCCCAAACTTACACTCGCCCTTCCCTTTCAGCTTAGTTTCACTCAAAGCCAACACATCCATCTTCTCACAAACATACTACCTATCTCTTCCCTTTTACTCTCATCTGTACCACATCCACGCACATTAAAAGACCCAAACCTTAGGGTGCTGGTCGGAAAACTCCCAGACCCTCTTATGCCTTTGCTTTTTCTTTTAGGAATGTGCCCTGTGGGGCTACAAGGAGAAGGATGCCTAGTCCCAATCCCCGTCCCTTTCTTCTCGCCTCTTACGATCCAAGTGGAAATACTTGGTGGCATGCTCTGCCTTTGTAATCCTTTGTATTCTTTTCCCCCACCACAGGGAAGGTAGGCGAAAAAGGAAATGAACATTCAGAGAAATTTATACAGGACAGTAACAAGGGGTTAGGGGACAGCATAACGGAGGGACAGTTGTAGTATAAAAGTGTCATCATTTCTCTATGAATAGAGTTTTCCTCTATCACAGCCAAAATGATGTGTGGCTCTGGTCTGTAGGGGCGCCCCATATAGACCCTAAAGTATCAACTGCATGCCACTTTGCCACAATAACATGCAGCCAATACCCCAGACGGGGATGTATATATATATATATATATATATATATATATATATATATATATATGGCACTAATGTTATTGAAGTGTAACCACACAAAACTACACAAAACTCTTTAATTTTTTACGTATTACAATTTGAAATTATATTGTCTTCAAAATATCTGCTTCAGGCATTTTTCTAAAACCTACTTGTGGCACTACCTGTTTAGCAGTGATATCACGGATTCTGTTCATTTGTCATATATCGCCATTGTATTCAGTGAATAGTGATCATGTTGAGTGCCTCAGGCCATATATTAAATTTAGGAATTCTTTCCTCCCCCCCCTGTGGTGGGGGAAGAGAATGCTACCACCAAGTCTTTCCACTTGAGTTGTAACAGGTGACAAAAACACAGGACAGGGGATGGGGTTAGGAGTCCTACTACCTGTAGCCCCAAAGGGGACATTCCTAAAAAAAGAAAAGGCATAAGAGGGTCTGGGAGTTTTCCATCCAGTACCCTAAGGTTTGGGTCTTTTAATGTGTGTGGATGTGGTACAGATGAGAGTAAAAGGGAAGAGATAGGCAGTATGTTTGAGAGAAGAAAGATGGATGTGCTGGCTTTGAGTGAAACTAAAATGAAAGGGAAGGGCGAGTGTGAGTTTGGAAGTGTAGCTGGGAGGTACTCAGGAGTCAAGAGGGGACGAGTAAGAGAAGGGGTGGCTATACTAGTAAGTGAAGAGATAAGTAAGCATGTAGTGGAGTGGAAGGAGGTTTCATCAAGGTTGATATGGATGAAGGTGAAGCTGGGAAGGAAGATGTAGGTTTTTGTAAGTGCGTATGGGCCTGGTAGTGAGAAGAGCGTAGAGGAAAGGGAGGCTTTTTGGGTAGATATAAATGAGTGCATAGAGGGATTAGGGAGAAATGTCAATGTAGTTGTATTGGGAGACCTTAATGCTAGGGTAGGAAATGAACCAATAGACGTGATTGGGAAGTATGGAGTTCCAGGTAAAAATCGTAGTGGAGAATTGATGGTAGAGATTTGTCTAGAAAGAGAGTTGATGATAGCAAATGCAGTGTTTAGGAAGAAAGTCAAGCATAAGTACACATGGGAGAGGGTGGTGGATTGAAGGGTGGCAGATAGAGTAATGGACTATATAGTGGTGACCAGGAGTATGGTAGGAAGAGTTAAGGATGTACATGTTCTAAGGGGAGAGTGGGGGAATATCAGATCATTTTCTGGTGGAAAGTAAATTGAGAGTGGAGAATAGGTGGAGAAAGAGGAAAAGGGCAGAAGGTAGGGAGGTACTTAGAGTGAACTGCTTAAATGAGAAAGAAAAGGAGAATGAGTATAAGAAGCTGAGAGAGGAGTGGAAGGGAGTGAAGGATAGAGTAGAATTAGGAGTGGAGGAGGAATGGGGATGGTTCAAGAAGGGAGTCATAGGGTGTGCAAAGATGGTGTGTGGAACAAGGAGGGCAGGAGGAAATAGAAGGAAGGGTAGTGAGTGGTGTGATGAAGAAGCAAAGAAGGGTGTAGATGAGAAGCAGTCATTCATAGATTGGCCACAAATTAGGACGAGGGAATTGTATGAGAGGTACAAAGTAAAGAGAAGGGAAGTTAAGCATAAGATAAAGGAAGCAAAGAGGAGAGCAGATGTGAAATGGGGTAAGAGTATGACATAAAATTTTGAAAGCAATAAAAAGATGTTTTGGAAAGAAATTGAAAGAAGAAGAGGCGAATCAAGTAGAGAAGAAGAGGTAAAAGGTGCAGATGGAGAGATGAAAATGGAAGAGAAGGCAGTGAGAGGAAGTGGGTAGAGTATTTTAGGGAGTTGCTAAATGTGAAGGATAGGGAGGGAAAGGTAGTTGCAGAGGGAAGCACTAAGAAAATGTGAGTGTTGAGTGAGGAAAATGGAGGAGAAATAGGGAAAGATGAAGTGAATGCAGCTGTTAAGATGATGAGAGCAGGTAAGGCACCTGGGTTGGATGGATGCCATGCAGAATGTCTGAAGAAAGGAGGTACAGTTATGGTGGACTGGCTGGTGAGGTTATTTAATGTTTGTTTAAGAGAGGGTAGAGTGCTGGAGGACTGGAGGAGTGCCTGTATAGTTCCGCTTTACAAGGGAAAGGGGGACAAGTGTGAGTGTAGTAGTTTCAGAGGGATCAGCTTGTTGAGTGTAGTTAGGAAGGCATATGGGAGGATCATGATTGAGAGGATTAGGAGAGGAACAGAGAGAGTAATTGGTGAGGAACAGTGTGGTTTTAGGACAGGTAATGGTTGTGTAGATCAGATCTTTGTGGTAAGACAGATATGTGAGAAAGCTTTAGGAAAAGGTAATGATGTTTTTTGGGCTTTTATGGATCTGGAAAAGGCTTTCGACAGGGTACTGTGGGGGGTACTGCAGATATATGGGATAGGAGGAAAGCTTTTAAGAGCAGTCAAGAGTTTTTACGAGAGTAGTAGAGCTTGTGTTAGGATTAGAAATGGAGAGAGTGAATGGTGGGACTTCGTCAGGGATGTCTTATGTCACCCTGGCTGTTCAATCTATACATGGATGGGGTGGTGCAAGGAGAGTGGGTCAGGGATTGGAGATGGTTAAAGAAAATGGAGAAAAGTGGGGAATAAACCAGTTGTTGTTTGCTGAAGACACTGTGCTTGTAGTAGGATCAGAGGAGGGATTGAGGATGTTAGTGACAGAATTTGAGAAGGTGTGTGAAAGAAGTTGAAGATAAATGTGGGCAAAAGTAAGGTGATGAGATGTACAAGGGGAGAGAGTGACAGCAGGCTGGAAGTGAGCATTGAGGGTGAGAAACTGGAGGAAGTGGATAGTTTTAGATACTTGGGTGCAAATGTGGCAGGAAAGGGAGTGGGGGTGGAGGTAGAATGTAGATTGAGAGAAGCGAGTAAATGCCTTGGTGGATTAAAAAGTGTAATGAGAAATAGACATTTGGGAATGGATGCTAAGAGGAGTTATATGAATGAGTTATTGTGCCAGTAGCACTGTACGGGGCAGAAACATGGAACATAAGAGAGGAAGAGAAAAGTAGTTTGAATGTGTTTGAGATGAAATGTCTGAGAAGTATGATAGGGGTTACTAGGCTATGTAGAGTGAGAAATGAAGAGGTGAGGAGGAGAACAGGGGTGAAAAGGGAGCTGGGAGATAGGGTTGATGAAAGAGTATTAGGATGGTTTGGACACATGGAAAGAATGAGTGAAGAAAGATTAGTAAAAGAGGTGTGGAAGGCAGAGGTGGAAGGAGTGAATATGAGGGGATGTCCTAGGATGAGATGGATGGATGGGGTGAAAGGGGCATTACAAAAGAGTGGAATGTCTATTGAGGAAGGACGGGAGAGGACAGAAGACAGGTGAATGGAGAAGGGTTGTGTATGGATGATGCCTTGATGGATGAGGAGGAGTGGGTGAGGGATGGGGGTTGAGGAAGTATGTATGAGAAAAAATTTGACGTAGCCCAAAGGGGGGGGTCGCCGAATTTATGAAGCGGCCTTGCTGTGGATGTGCTATGTCTTGCAACATTGCTTCTGACCCAGCGCAGTGGACAGGATGCAGGGATGACCCGTCATCCAGGAGGTGCCAAGATAAGAGGGAGGGTGGAGGGGAGTGGAATATGTAGGGAATGGAATGGGTGGGAATGGCTTTTTCTTTTTGGCTACCCCCCGTGTAAGGGGAAAAAACCTTTGGTATATGTATGTATGTATGAACATAAAGAAAGAACTACTTAGGAAAATACATGATTGAGAAGAAAAAAAAATAGGGGAAAAGAAGCAGAGAATAATAATATATTGATAACACACAGACCTCAGAGAGAAAGATGGAAGAAGAAATCTTATGATAACCACCTAGCCAAATCAAAAGCCTAGATTTTTTACAGCAATACTATAAGTAAATGGCCTTTTTTTAAAGCATTATGCTAAACAAATGATAAAAGATATTCGCCAGTATTCTTAAAAGATATTTCCCTTGAAAACCAAGGGAAAGAAATATCTGAGGATTTCTTATATTCTTAAACATTTTCCACTCATGTACATGTACATTATAGGAAAAGGAAAGAGATATTTCAATTCAAATTGATAACACATAACTATGTGGTCATTCTACACATCTGTTGTCAGAGATAAATAGGGAGGGAAGAGTACTCTCAAAAAATGATGAACAATTCTCAATATAGCTGAAGGAATTGTTTGTCTCACCACATGGTATCTTTGTTAATAGAGATGGCTTGGGTTGATACACAAAACTATATGTCATTAGAACTAATACCAAGAATGGCACTATATGCTGTGTTTTAGAGTGCAAATTAATAAAACTATTTTCATCAAAAGGTCACTCAAAAACTACTTTTGAGATGTGATATTTGTTTTAAACATGGTTTTTGTGAAGATACATACATACATATACCAAGGCTTTTTCCCCCTTCCAAGGGAGGTAGCCAAAAAGGGAAAGGCATAAAAACACTCCCACCCATTTCATCCCTAAATACACTCCACACCCCTCCCACCCTTCCTCTCATCTGAGCACCTCCTGGATGACGGGTCATCCCTGCACCCTGCCCACCGCCCTGGGTCAGAAGCAGTGTCGCAAGACACAGTACATCCACAGCGAGGCCGCTTCATTAAATCGGCGACCCCCCCTCTCCGTCCCCCTTTGCATATAAGGCGAGGACGGGGAGAAATCCCTTCGGGCTGCGTCAAAATTTACTCACACATACTACCCCACCCCCCACTTCCCTGCCCATTCCTCCTCATGCAGTCACAACATCATCCATATACAACCATTCTCCACTCACCTCTGTCTTCCGTCCTCTCCCTTCCTTCCTCAACAGACATTCCCCTCTTCCCCAAAGCCCCCTTCACCCCATCCATCCACCTCATCCTAGGACGTCCCCTCATGTTCACTCCCTCCACATCTGCCTTCCATACCTCTTTTACTAGTCTTTCTTCACTCATTCTTTCCATGTGTCCAAACCATCCTAATATTCTTTCATCAACCCTATCTCCCAAATCCTTTTTCACCCCTGTTCTCCTCCTCACCTCCTCATTTCTCACTCTATCTAGCCTAGTAACCCCCACCATACTTCTCAGACACCTCATCTCAAACACATTCAAACTCCTTCTCTCTTCTTCTCCTATGTTCCACGTTTCTATGTTCCACGTTTTTGTGAAGATAGATAATATTATAAAAGTTGTGCTAGGGAATGGTGATTACCCTTTTAGGAAAAACATAGCATTATACATTATCAGCAATGATGAGTCGAGCCACCTGAATGCCCTTACACTCCAAAGAAAGAAAGAGTAAACAATATCATGGGTGGCCATCATTGTCATGGAAGATAGTGTGTTGGTGAATCTCGCTCTCTGATGAACAAGTACATATATATATATATATATATATATATATATATATATATATATATATATATATATATATATAAATAAAGATCATGTTCAATGTATGCACTACTGGTAACATTATATAGTGTATTATTTGCACAAAGTGCATATGTAATCATTTTTTCAAAAGGTATTAAAGCGAATTTGCAAACTTCAAGTTCATGCAAAACAAACAGGATATATACATATTTGGGTATTGATTGCATGTTATCGTTCAGTACTAATTACCTGACAGAATAGATCTCCTAATTAAAGATGGTAGTACTTTAAGAGGTCACGAGAGCAAATTAAGAAAGACCACATGTCTAAAGGATGTGAAGAAATACAGTTTTCCATATAGATAAATGGAATAGCTTAGAAGGTGATATAGCCCAAGCTCAAACAGTACATGAGTTCAATTGTAATTATGATAAGTGATAATCAAGAATATAGATTAAGTTGGAACTGTACATGAATTTGAGGCTAGGTATAAAAAAAATGGAGTATAAGAAATGGGACCTGAGTGTTACTCCTGTCCTGTATACAATTGTGGTAGCATGCAGCCAATACAGAGTGGAGCTACATATGATTCTTCTGTGAGTAAAATCACTATTTGCATATAGATTATGCTACTTTTGTACTATGTACTTTATGCAGTTCCCTTGTAATTACCCTTCTATGATTCTTCCTTGTGGTAAGGGAAAGAATTCTGCCATGTGAGTTGTAAAATGTTACAGTAGGAATGAGTGATTAGACTAGGGATCGTTGTCTTTGTATCTTCATCCTACAAAAAGTCAAAGCATAAGTGGGTCTGGGAGAACTCCATCCAGAACCCTAAAATTTGGATCATAGAATGTGTTTGGTTGTGATATAAATGGGAATAAAAGGGAAGACATTGGTTATATGTTTATGAGAATGAAGATGGATGTGTTGATATTGAATAAAACAAAGTTGAAAGGGAGAGATGAAGGTCATGTTTGTTAAACATTTCAAGCTTTTACGTGAGTTATTATTGTGCTGCAAGAGAGAGGGATGGGTGTACTATGTGTACCTGGATCTATAGAAGGCTTTTGTTGAAGTACCTCACAGTCATCTTGTGTAGAAGCTGGAACATATTGGAAGAGTAAGAGGGAATTACTCAAATGGATGAACAATTTTCTGAATATAAGGTACATTAGGACAATAGATAAGATGTCAAGATGGAGAACAGTGACTAGTGGGATTCCACAAGATTCAGTGCTAGTGCCTTTATTTCTCATGCATTTCATTGACATGATAGAAAGTACAAGCCATGCCAACATGTTCACAGATGATGCAGAATCATGAAAAAATTGAAAAATGATGATTGTACACTATGCAAAAAAATCTAGACATTATAAGAGGGAGGGTGGAGGGGTGTGGAGTGTATTCAGGGATGGAATGGGTGGGAATGATTTTATGCCTTTTCCTTTTTGGCTACCTCCCTAGTAAGGGGGAAAAAGCCTTGGTATATGTATGTATGTATATTTGCATGGAGACTAGAATGGAATTTTTTTCAATACTTAAAATGTCAAAGTGTTGGAAATGGATATCTTTAAAGGACCATCTTTATCTGTTCCTTGGGAAGCAAAATCATAAACATAAAAGGAAAAGAGGAGAAAGATTTGGTAGTTTATGATAATAGACTATGTCACATGACATCAACAGGATTGTGGGAGAGATGTATAGACTGCTGCAGAAGATTAAAGTGTCTTTTCACCAGATGGATGAAGAGATGCTGAAAAAACTCATTGAAACCTTGATCCAACCAAAATTAAAATACATGTCAGTGGTATGGTCCATACACAGAGTGAAGGATATAAGTGAGATTGAGAGAATACAAAAGGCAACAACCAAACTGGTTCCTAGCCAGGCAGATAAACCATATAAGGAGAGACAAAAAGAACTATGTCTGCCAACATTAAAAATTAAAAAAGAAAGAGGTGATATGCTTACAGTATTCAGGTTGCTAAAGGGGATAAGCTACATTGACTGAGAGCTGTAAGAGGTAATGAAAATAAATTGAGAAAGACTGTGTAAAAGTTGTGAAGAAATACAGTTTTCCCTATGGATACATAGATATTTGAAATACCTTAGAAGGTGGAAATGTTCAAGCTAGTTTAATATATGAATTAAAATCTAAGGATGATATTTGGAAAATATGGATGTAGCCTAAGTTGGAAGCAAGCATGAATTTGAAGGTCAGTTTGATAGAATGGATAATGAAAGATAGGACCCCATGAACCTTGTTCTTTTCCAGTATACTACGGTTAGGTAAATACTACCACTTTATAATTTGCTAATGATTGGTTTACAGGTTTACTGCATAGAACTTCCTGGGGAGGATGACTGGGACCAACAACCCTGGTCTGATTCATCCCCATGCCAGTCAGAAGTAGCTGACCCATTTTCATCTGCAAGTGAGCCGTCATCACCAGTGCGACCAACAATTGGTATGTGCAATTACTGACTGTACTGGATGAAATAGATACATACATATACATACATATACCAAGGCTTTTTCCCCCTTACAAGGGAGGTAGCCAAAAAGGAAAAGGCATAAAATCATTCCCACCCATTCCATCCCTGAATACACTCCATGCCCCTCCACCCTCCCTCTTATCTTAGCACCTCCTGGATGACGGGTCATCCCTGCACCTTGTCCACTGTCCTGGGTCAGAAGCAGTGTCGCAAGACACAGCACATCCACAGCAAGGCCGTTTCATTAAATCGGTGACCCCCCCCTCTCCGTCCCCCTATGCATAAAAGGAGAAGACAGGGAGAAATCCCTTCGGGCTGCGTCAAATTTTGCTCACACATATTACCTCACCCCCCATCCCCTCACCCATTCCACCTCATGCATCACAACATCATCCATATACAACCATTCTCCATTCACCCCTGTCTTCTGTCCTCTCCCATCCTTCCACAACAGACATTCCCCTCTTCCCCAAAGCCCCCTTCACCCCATCCATCCACCTCATCCTAGGATGTCCCTTCATGTTCACTCCCTCCACATCTGCCTTCCATACCTCTTTTACTAGTCTTTCTTCACTCATTCTTTCCATGTGTCCAAACCATCCTAATACTCTTTCATCAACCCTATCTCCCAACTCCCTTTCCACCCCTCTTCTCCTCCTCACCTCATTTCTCACTCTAGCCTAGTAACCACATCATACTTCTCATACACCTCATCTCAAACACATTCAAACTCCTCTCTTCCTCTCTTATGTTCCATGTTTCTGCCCCATACAATGCTGTTGGCACAATCACTCCTTCATACAGTCTCCTCTTAGCATCCATTCCCAAATGTCTATTCCTCATTACACTTTTTAATCCACCAAGGCATTTACTCGCTTCTCTCAATCTACATTCTACCTCCACCTTCACTCCACCTTTTCCTGCCACATTCACACCCAAGTATCTAAAACTATCCACTTCCTCCAGTCGCTCTCCCTTAATGCTCACTTCCAATCTACTGCCACTTTCACCCCTTGTACATCTCATCACCTTTTACCCACATTTATCTTCAGCTTTCTTGTATCACACACTCTCCCAAACTCTGTCACCAACTTCCTCAATCCCTCCACCGATCCTGCCACAAGCACAGTGTCGTCCGCAAACAACAGGTGGCTCACCTCCCACTTTTCTCCATTTTCTTTAACCATCTCCAATACTTGACCCACTACCCTTGCATTTACCTCTCGCACTACCCCATCCATGTATTAGTTGAACAGCCAGGGCAACATAACGCATCCTTGACGAAGTCCCACCTTTACCTTGAACCACTCACTCTCTCCATTTCTAATCCTGACACAAGCTTCACTACCCTCATAAAAACTCTTGACAGCTCCTAGAAGCTTTCCTCCTATCCCGTAAATCCGCAAAACCTCCCACAGTGCCTTTCTGTGTACCCTGTCGTAAGCCTTTTCCAGATCCATAAAAGCCCAAAAAACATCCTTCCCCTTTCCTATAGCTTTCTCACACACCTGTCTTACCACAAAAATCTGATCTACACAACCTCTACCCGTCCTAAATCCACACTGTTCCTCACCAATTACTCCCTCTCTTCCTCTCCTAATCCTCTCAATCAAGATCCTCCCATAAGCCTTCCCAACTACACTTAACAAGCTAATCCCTCTGAAACTACTACATTCACACTTGTCCCCTTTTCCCTTGTAAAGTGGAACTATACAGGCACTCCTCCAGTCTTCTGGCACTCTACCCTCTCTCCAGCAAACATTAAATAACCTCACCAGCCAGTCCACCATCACTGTGCCTCCTTTCTTCAGACATTCTGCATGGCATCCATCCAGACCAGGTGCCTTACCTGCTTTCATCATCTGAACAACTGCCTTCACTTCATCCTTCCTTATTTCTCCTCCATTTTCCTCACTCATCACGGTCATTTTCTTAGCATTTCCCACTGTAACTATCTTTCCCTCCCTATCCTCCTTCACATTTAGCAACTCCCTAAAATACTCTGCCCATCTTCCCCTTACTGCCTTCTCTTCCATTATCATTTCTCCATCTGCACCTTTAACCTTTTCTTCTTTACTTGATTCGCCTCCTCTTCCTCTCTTAATTTCTTTCCAAAACATCTTTTTATTACTTTGAAAATTATCTCTCATACTCTTACCCCATTTCACATCTGCTCTCTTCTTTGCCTCCTTTACCTTTTGCTTTACTTCTCTTTTCTTTTCTTTGTACCTCTCATATGACTCCCTCGTCCTATTTCATAACCAATCTGTGAAAGCTCGCTTCTTCTCTTCTACAACTTTCTTTGTTTCCTCATCCCACCATTCACTACCCTTCCTTCTATTTCCTCCTGTCCTTCTTGTTCCACACACCATCTTTGCACACTTAGTGACTCCCTCCTTGAACCATCCCACTCCTCCTTCAGCTTCTTCTTGTACTCCTTCTCCTTTTCCTTTTCATTTAAAGAGTTCACTCTAAGCACTTGTACTACTCTCGTAAAAACTCTTGACAGCTAGAAGCTTTCCTCCCATCCTGTATATCTGCAAAATCTCCCACAGTGCCTTCCAGTATACCCTGTCATAAGCCTTTTCCAAATCCATAAAAGCCCCCCAAAAATCCTTACCCTTTCCTATAGCTTTCTCACATATCTGTCTTACCACAAAAATCTGATCTACGCAACCTCTACCTGTGCTAAATCCACACTGTTCCTCACCAATTACTCCTTCTGTTCCTCTCCTAATCCTCTCAATCAAGATCCTCCCATAAGCCTTCCCAACTACACTTAACAAGCTAATCCCTCTGATACTGCTACACTCACACTTGTCCCCTTTTCCCTTGTAAAGTGGAACTATACAGGCACTCGCCCAGTCCTCCAACACTCTACCCTCTCTCCAACCAACATCAAATAACCTCACCAGCCAGTCCACCATCACTGTACCTCCTTTTTATACATTCTGCATGGCATCCATCCAGACCAGGTGACTTACCTGCCCTCATCATCTTAAGGGGGTACGCGACACCTGGAGGTCATTTTCTAAAATATTTAGAGTAAAGAGCTGAAACTTCTCAGGTAAATAGGTATCCATATTGCCTACATTTTAGGTGAAGCAGAATGATGTATGTACACATGTACACATGTACGTATACCAGTAGCGACATTTAAAAGTGCACAGCACCATAATACGGGGACCAATTTGTTTTATATTTTGGCTATGATTAGTCAGTAGGCACACCTAGGGCCGGTCATTGAGTAATTGAACAATTTCCTTTATACTTTTGCAAACAGGCCTTTCAATTTTAATGGCTGGCAAAAATCGTGAAAAATACTTTTTTTTTTTGCTCTTGTTTCCATTATTACTCCGAACTCTTTCATCCTATTCAAAATATTCGAACGATCGGCCCTAGCAGTTACTAAAAGTAATATTCCCTGTAAGTTTCATCTAAATCTAATGTATATTAGATTTTTTATGATTAAAAAAAAGTAGAAAAATATTGAACGGAGATATGGCAACTTGAAATATGAATATATCTGTAACTTGCTTATAGTTTCACCAATTTGACTGATTTTTTCATGGCTTAATTCTTATTATATAATAAGTAAGTACAGTAAAAATTATCAACATATTTTAATTATGAGTACTTTAAATACTGAAAAACTAAAGTATAAGTATGTCACAGTAGTGACGACGCACAAACGACAACATCATATAATTTGCTTTTTTGCACCTTTGGCGGTTTCTTCATATGAAACCTCTCTGCTGGGGGTCTTCAGGGTATCTAAATAATTGGAAAGAGGTTTATTTTCCAATAGTGGGCGCTTTCTCTTTCCTCATCAGATTCCCCTCGCCAATCTATGTTGGTAGGGCACCCCGTCCAGCATCATATGATGTCCCTTCTTCTTTCTTCTTCCTGTATAGCCTTGATCTTTTTCCTCTTGCTTTCTTCTTTGGATTTAATCTTCCTCTTTGAATTGTTTAGTCTAATGTTGTCCTTTACCTCTGTCACCGTCACAGAGGTGCAGGTGAGGGCGGTGGTGGAGTGAGAGGTGGTGAGATCTTTAGTCGTCTTTGACTGCTTGCCATCTTTAACTGCTGTTTTTTGTCATTGTGATGTTCTTTTGTTGTTTTTGCTACCCATGATGACTGTACTAAAGAGTAATATGTACTAGCTAAAGTAATAGATTGCAATGAGAGCTCATGAGACATGCGTACTTCCCTTTTTGGAGCTAGCCGGTAACTAACGCTTAGTTTCGCACAAAGTTGGCGAAATATTCTCCCTCCACCTTCCTCCCTTCCCCTCCACAATCGTATTGGCCGTTGATACACTGGGCGAGTGTAAATTCAATCAAATTTCAACGTTATTCGCTGCGCCTGAAGGTCCTAAGTGGCACGCCTCCTTCCAGTGTGGGTTGCGCCTTTAAATCTGTCCCTTTAATCCTCACCCAGGACCTTTAAATTGCGCGCGGCTGGAAAATTATTTGTCGGGATTTATTTCTAAGTGGTATACGAACATTTTGAACACAGTTTTGAAAAATGCCATATCTTGACCAAATTCACCCCCCCAGGTGTCGCGTACCCCCTTAACCACTACCTTCAATTCATCCTTCCTTATTTCTCCTCCATTTTCCTCACTCATCACAGTCATTGTCTTAGCACTTCCCACTGCAACTATCTTTCCCTCCCTATCCTCCTTCACATTTAGCAACTCCCTAAAATACTCTGCCCATCTTCCCCTTACTGCCTTCTCTTCCATTATCATCTCTCCATCTGTACCTTTTTCCTTTTCTTCTTTACTTGATTCGCCTCCTCTTCCTCTCTTAATTTCTTTCCAAAGCACCTTTTTATTACTTTCAAAATTATTTGTCATACTCTTACCCCATTTCACATCTGCTCTCCTCTTTGTCTCCTTTACCTTTTGCTTTACTCCTCTTTTCTTTTCTTTGTACCTCTCATATGACTCCCTCATCCTATTTTGTAACCAATATGTGAAAGTTCGCTTCTTCTCTTCTACAACCTTCTTTATTTCCTCATCCCACCATTCACTACCCTTCCTTCTATTTCCTCCTGTCCTTATTCCACACACCATCTTTGCACACTTAGTGACTCCCTCCTTGAACCATCCCCATTCCTCCTCCACTCCTAGCTCTACTCTATCCTTCACTCCCTCCCACCCCTCTCTCAGCTTCTTCTTGTACTCCTTCTCCTTTTCCTTCTCATTAAAGAGTTCACTCTAAGCACCTCCCTACCTTTTGTCCATTTCCTCTTTCTCCATCTATCCTCCACTCTCAACTTACCTTCCACCAAAAAATGATGTGATATTCCCCCACTCTCTCCCCTTAGAACATGTACATCCTTAACTCTTCCTACCATACTCCTATCTACCACTACATAGTCCATTAACAATCTACCACCCTTCCATCCCACCACCCTCTCCCATGTGTACTTATGCTTGACTTTCTTCCTAAACACTGTATTTGCTATCATCAACTCTAGACAAATCTCCACCATCAACTCTCCACTACGATTCTTTCCTGGAACTCCACATTTCCCAAACACTCCATTAGTTGGTTAATTTCCTACCCTAGCATTAAGGTCTCCCAATACTACTACATTGACGTTTCTCCCCAATCCCTCTATGCACTCATTTAAATCTATCCAAAAAGCCTACCATTCTCCTACACTCTTCTCACTACCAGGCCCATATGCACTTACAAAAACCCACATCTCCTTTCCCAGTTTCACCTTTATCCACATTAGCCTTGAAGAAAACTCTTTCCACTCCACTACACATTTACCTATCTCTTCACTTACTAGTATAGCCACCCCTTCTCTCCCTCACCCTCTCTTCAATCCTGAGAACCTCCTAACTACACTCCCAAACTCACACTCGCCCTTCCCTCTCAACTTAGTTTCACTCAAAGCCAACACATCTATCTCTCTTCTCACAAACATACTACCTACCTCTCCCCTTTTACTCTTATCTGTACTACATCCACGCACATTTAAAGATTCAAACCTTAGGGTGCTGGTTGGAAAACTCCTAGACCCTCTTATGCCTTTACTTTTTTTAGGAATGTCCCCTGTGGGGCTACAGGGAGAAGGATGCCTGGTCCCAATCCCTGTCCCGTTCTTCTCGCCTCTTATGATCCAAGTGGGAATACTTAGTGGCAGCATGCTTTTCCCCCACCACAGGGTAGAAAGAACAGGAAAGGAACAGAGGGAGTAATTGGTGTGGAATAGTGTGGATCTAGAACAGGTAGAGGTTGCATAGTTCAGATTTTTGTGGTAAGACAGATATGTGAGAAAGCTATAGGAAAAGGTAAGGATGTTTTTTAGGCTTTTATGGATTTGGAAAAGGCTTATGACAGGGTAGACAGGAAAGCACTGTGGGAGGTTTTGCAGATATACCGGATAGGAGGAAAGCTGTTAAGAGCTGTCAAGAGTTTTTACAAGAGTAGTAGAGCATGTGTCAGGATTAGAAATGGAGAGAGTGGGTAGTTTGAGGTAAAGGTGGGACTTCATCAGGAATGTGTTATGTCACTGGCTATTCAATTTTTACATGGATGGGGTGGTGCGAGAGGTAAATGCAAGGGTGTTTTGTCAGGGATTGGAGATGGTTAAAAAAAATGGAGAAAAGTGGGAAATAAGCCAACTGTTGTTTGTGGATGACATTGTACTTGTAGCAGGATCAGAGGAGGGATTGAGGAAGTTGGTGACAGACTTTGGGATGGTGTGTGAAAGGAGGAAGTTAAAGATAAAGGTGGGTAAATTTAAGGTGATGAGATGTACAAGGGGTGAAAGTGGCAGCAGACTGGAAGTGAGCATTTAGGGAGAGAGACTGGAGGAAGTGGATAGTTTTAGATACTTGGGTGTGAATGTGGCAGGACAGGGAGGAGTGGAAATGGAGGTAGAATGTAGATTGAGAGAAGTGAGTAAATGCCTTGGTGGATTAAAAAGTGTTTTGAGAAATAGACATTTGGGAATGGATGCTAAGAGGAGATTGTATGAAGGAGTGATTGTGCCGACAGCACTGTATGGGGCAGAAACATGGAACATAAGAGAGGAAGAGAGAAGGAGATTGAATGTGTTTGAGATGAGGTGTCTGAGAAGTATGATAGGGGTTACTAGGCTGGATAGAGTGAGAAATGAGGAGGTGAGGAGGAGAACGGGGGGTGGAAGGGGAGTTGGGAGATAGGGTTGATGAAAGAGTATTAGGATGGTTTGGACACATGGAAAGAATGAGTGAAGAAAGACTAGTAAAAAAGGTGTGGAAGGAGTGAACATGAGGGGGTGACCTAGGATGAGATGGATGGATGGGGTAAAAGGGGCTTTGGGGAAGAGGGGAATGTCTGTTGAGGAATGATGAAAGAGGACAGAAGACAGGAGTGAATGGAGAATGAAACTCTAATTATTACCCTCATTTTTCTCCCAGTCAGGAAGTCCTCCATCCATTCTAATAATTGTCGTTTGATACCACCTATTGATTCTATTTTTCTTATTAACTTCTTGTGTGGTATGTTATCAAATGCTTTTTGTAGGTCTAGAAAGGCACAGTATGCCCACCCATTCCTCTCTTGTATTGTTTGTATTAGTCTTGAATAGAAGCAGATCATGTTTGTTGTACATGATCTTCCTTGTCTAAATCCAAATTGAGACCGGACTGTAGTTGGTTGGATTTTCCTTGTTTCTTCCTTTATTGGGGGTTACTAGGCTGGATAGAGTGAGAAATGAGGTGAGGAGGAGAACAGGGGTGGAAAGGGGGTTGGGAGATAGGGTTGATGAAAGAGTATTAGGATGGTTTGGACACATGGAAAGAATGAGTGAAGAAAGACTAGTAAAAGAGGTATGGAAGGCAGATGTGGAGGGAGTGAACATGAAGGGACGTCCTAGGATGAGGTGGATGGATGGGGTGAAGGGGGCTTTGGGGAAGAGGGGAATGTCTGTTGAGGAAGAACGGGAGAGGACAGAAGATGGGGTGAATGGAGAATGGTTGTATATGGATGATGATGTGATGCATGAGGTGGAATAGGCGTGGGGATGGGGGATGTGGTAGTCTGTGTGAGCAAATTTTGTTGCAGTCCGGAGGGATTTCTCCCCGTCTTCTCCTTTATGCATGGAGGGACGGAGAGGGGGGGTCGCCGATTTAATGAAGCGGCCTTGCTGTGGATGTGCTGTGTCTTGCAACACTGCTTCTGACCCAGGGCAGTGGACAAGGTGCAGGGATGACCCGTCATCCAGGAGGTGCTAAGACAGGAGGGAGGGTGGAGGGGTGTGGAGTGTATTCAGGGATGGAATGGGTGGGAATGATTTTATGCCTTTTCCTTTTTGGCTACCTCCCTTGTAAGGGGGAAAAAGCCTTGGTATATGTATGTATGTTCCTTTATTGGTACAATGTTTGCATTTTTCCTATCTTGTGGTACCTTTCATCCTTTGAGCGAGCATTTGATTATATTGTATATTTTATCTGTTAACTCCTCTATGCATTCTTTCAGTATCCAATTTGCAATTCCATGTAAAGCGTCTGATTATCTGACATCAAGGTTTTTTATTTGGTCCCTGATTTCCTTCTTTGTTACAGTTATTTCATTCAGGGGGATTTCTGTCTCTCTATTCCCTCACAGTTAGGTGAGTTCTCAATTGTGAATACCGATTTGAAATTATTACTCATAATTTCAGCCATTTCTGTATATTCATGACTTTCTTGGTGCAGCTTTTCTATTTCTTGTTTGTTTTTTAGTTTACCATTCACATACCTGTAAAATGGTTCAGGTTGTCCCTTGCATTTTTCTATTATTTCTTTTTCATAATTTCTCTTTTGCTTGTTTTCTTTTTTGCCTTTTTTTCCATTTTTTCCAAGCTTTGTCTACATTTTTTGTTGTACCAGTTATTTATGTATGCTCTTTCTTGTTTTGTTGTGGTACGTATTTGTTCACTCCCTCATTATAAATTTCTTTTAGTATATTCCATTTCTCTTCCATCCTTGGTTCTTCCTTTAGGAATTTTTCCCAGTTTGCATTATGAAAGAATTTTTTAAGTTTCTCAAAATTTTTGTTGTTGTACATTGTTCTTCCTGTTCTATGTTTCTCATTTCTTCTTAGGTCTATTTGCTCATTTAATTTGAATTCTATTAGTACATGGTCTCTCTTTCCTATTGGTGTTTTGTAATCTATTCTCTCTACAATTTTGGGTTCTGACGTAAGTATTAAATCCAGTCACGAAGGTTCCTCATTGTTTCTGTATCTGGTATTTTCCTTTATCCACTGAGTCATTGTGTATTCAATGTTCATATCATGTAGCATGCTGCCCCATATGTCTTCTCCACCCTTTACTGTCATTTCCTCCCAACATATTTCTTTTGAGTTAAAATCACCCATAATTTCTGTATTTCCTCTTTCAGGACTGTGAACAGCTCTGATCATCTGCGAACAGCATCTCATTTAGGTCTCCTGGGTTGGGGTTTGCCTCTTATGTGATTTTGTCCATATAGATGATAAAAAGTAGTGGTGATAGCATGCATCCTTGTCTCACACCAGATGAAACGTTGAACCAGTCAGTGAATCTGTTCTGGGTGCAGATTGCGCTTACACTATTGGTATAGTTGGCTCTGATGTCCATCAGTTGCCCCCTGATGCTGTACTCTTCAAGTGTTTGCCACAGCTTGTTTCTGTTTACTCAGTCAAATGCTTTTTTCAGGTCTATGAACACAAGATTCAGTTCTTTGTTGTGTTGGATCTTTTCGCTCAGTTGTCTGAGAGCGAAGATAGTGTCTGTACACCCTCTCCCTTTTCTGAAGCCCATCTGTGCCTCAGCAATGGTACCAGCTTGTATCTTGTGCGCTGTTCCAAGATCTTAGCGTATATCAAATGAAGTTTCACAATTTAATGAATGATATTATACCACTACTTTGTCCATTAATGCCCTATTAGCCACCTTCTCCATTAATGCCCTATTAGCCACCTTCTCCATATCCCTCACATGTATTAATGCTAGGCTCTTTATTTAACCACTGCTATCATCAAATCCCTTTCTATGTACATCTCCATCACTATAACTCCTGCATGATACCCCAAGCCTTCCTACTACTGCATCCATTGGCTCCTCTCCTACTGTGGTATTGAGATCCCCAAACAGTGTGTTTACATTTCTCCTAAAATCCTCTATACAGTTGTTTAGATTTAACCCCCCTAAAAATATATATATAAAAATCCTTCTAACTTTTCTCACTACCAGGACCATATACACTTGTGTAATCCACATCTCCCATTCCAATTTCACCTTTGCCCACATCCCTGAATACGCATTCCTCTACTCCATACACTTTTCCTATCTCATCAATTATAATTATCAACAGAACCACTCCTTGCTCTTGGCCACTCATTATTCCCAACACCCCACCATGCTCAACAAATTAGTCAGAGAAACTTTTAACTTATTAAGATCAATGAAAGTGGCCTTTGACTACATGAATGAAGAAATGGTAAAGAAATTACTAGTTACACTGATAAGACCAAATTGGAATATGCAGCATCACTATGGACACCTAGTACCAAAAAAACTAAGAAACTAGAAAGAATTCAAAGAGCAACAATATAGATGACACAAACACTTTGCAATTTGACATACGAACAAAGATTGGACAAACTAAATTTACCAACCCTGGAACAAAGAAGAGAAAAAGGTAATTTGATAACCATTTACCAAATTATGAAAGGGATGGAAATTCTTTATTGGGATGACCTAAAATGGGACAGAAGAAATACAAGAGGACATGAGAAGAAACTTTAGAAAGACAGTTACAGAAGAGATCTGAAAAATAATAGCTTTCCACACAGAGTGATAGATATCTGGAACAAACTGAAAGAGGAAACAGTGATTGCTAAGACTATACCTGACTTTAAGAAAAAAAATGGATGCAGAAAGATACAACAGCAGGTTACTACGAGCATAGCTCTCCTCCCGCAAAATACAGCTAAGTACAACTAGGTAAATACAAACTCAGATTCACCCCTCCCCTTCAACTTAGATTCACTTAATGGTGGCACATTCATCTTCTTTCATGTGAACAAATTGTCATGTATACCACAAACTCTCATATGCATTGTCCCAACTACTAAGGTTTAGAGGCCTTCTCCCAGACCCACTTGAAGTCATGACTTTTTGTATGAGAAACATACAGAGGAGGATCCCAAGTCTCATCAATACATCCTATTTAGTTGTCTACCATGAAACATTGGAAATACAGTGGCAGAATTCTATTCCCTCCACTGTAGGCGGAAAAAGTTAAATACATGTATGATATTACTATTTCTCTTTAACCACTTCACTCCGGGACTTAAATCTCGCGGGCAGCAGCCAATGCCAGCCGTACGACGTGTCGTAATAATACTCTCATCATAAAATATAGTCACCGCTTATATCGATCGTTCTCTCTTTCACCCGTGAATTTTGAAAACCACAGAGAATGGGATTAAGGGCATATTAGGGAGAATGTAAATACGCAGGGGCGACTACAATAAATATAATCAAGACGCTGATATGGCAGCGTCGCGAATCCACTTGCTCCTCATGACGCCTACGTGTGTGGCACTGTAGGGTAGGGGTTAATACCACAAACAGTATTTAATGTCTAGTGTTCCTGTACAAGTCTTTATTTCACTTCCTTTATATGACTAACATGGTAATTATACTGGTAGAATTCTCTCCCCCCCCCCCAACTGCAGGGGAAAAATTTAAAAGAACATTTATAGAATTACCATTTCTCCATATCATTTCCAGAGGAAGGAGGTTTCTTCAAGGTTAATGTGGATGAAGTTGAAACTGGGAAGGGAGATGTATTTACCTAGTTATATCTTATGGGAAAGGCGAGCAAAGCTCATGGTGTCCTGTCTTTGTATCTTTCCACATCCAGTTTGCTCTTAAATTCTTGTATTGTTTTTGCACACACTGTTTTTTCATCAAATGTGTTCCACACTGTTGTTTTCAGATGACACTGTGCTTGTAGCAGGATCAGAGAAGGGATTGAAGGAGTTAGTGACAGAGTTTGGGAAGGTGTGCAAAAGAAGGAAGTTGAAGATAAATGTGGGTAAAAATAAGGTGATGGGATGTACAAGGTGAGAAAGTGTAAGCAGACTGGAAGTGAGTGTTAAGGGAGAGAGACTGAAGGAAGTGGATACTTTTAGATACTTGGGTGCGAATGTGAGGGGAAAGGGAAGAGTGGAGGTGGAGGAAGAATGTAGATTGAGAGAAGCTAGTAAATGCCCTGGGGGATTCAAAAGTGTAGTGAGAAATTGACATTTGGGAATGAATGCCAAGAGGAGATTATATGAAGGTGATTGTGCCAACAGCATTGTACAAGGGGGCTTCAAAAAGTTCGTGGAAAAAGGACAGAGAAAATGGTCAAATTTATGATGTTTATTTTTCAACATATGCTCCATCTAGGTCAATACACTTCTGCAAACGTTGATACCAGCCTTTAAGTCCATCTGTGTAAAACTGAGAGTCATGCAATTTGAACCATGTCAAAGCAACTCTTTTTACATCTTCAACTGATGGAAATTGGGTACCTTTCAATTACTTTTTCAAGTTTGGAAATAAAAAGAAGTTGGATGGGGCTAAGTCGGGGCTATAAGGTGGATGTTGAATAATTTCCCATTGAAATTCGTATAGCACAGCTCTTGTCTGCCAAGCACCGTGCACGGGTCCATTGTCGTGGTGGAAGAGGACGTGCCGATGCAAATTCCCAGGGTGTTTTTCTGTGATTTTTGTGGACAGTTTTCTCAAAATGCCATCATAATAAACAGCTGTAATTGTTTTCTTATCCTTAAGGAAGTCAACCAGCAAGATCCCCTCTACATCCCAGAAGACAGTGGCCATAACCTTTTCTCTTGAATGCTCAGATTTTGTCTTGACAGGCCCATTTCCACCCCTGGGCAGCCACTGCTTCGATTGAGCTTTGTCCTCGGGATCGTACTGGTAGAGCCATGTTTCATCCCCGGTCACAATTCTCTCCAGAAAAGCTTCAGGGTTCTCATCTCACTTGTTCAAAATTTCCATGGAAAGATCTGCCCTTGTTTCCTGCTGATCTGGGCACAACAGCCTAGGAACCCATCCAGCGGAGAGCTTGCTCAGCCCCAAATTGTCCACTAGAATTGTGTGTGCAGAACCCACGGAGATGTTGAGTGTGTCTGCTATTGATTCAGTGGTTATTTTTGCTTATCCTTTTCAATGAGGTTGCAAACAGTATCAATGTTTTCCACAGAAACTGATGTGGATGGCCTGCCACTGCGGGGATCATCTTCAGTCTCATTTCTTCCACTTCTGAAACGACTAATTCATTTGTAGGTTGCTGATTTCTTTGGAGCATTGTCACCATAAACTTGTATCAGAGAATCGATGATTTGGCTCTTCTTCCACCCAAGCTTCACCATGAATTTGATATTTGTCCTAGCCTCGATTTTGGCAGAGGCCATGTTGCTTGAGCGATTGTTGCCTTACAAATGGCAGTGCTGCATTGTAACATTCATTTAAGGATTCATATAAAAACATGTTATAATACATTGGTACAGGAACGTTCTGGTGCATTGACATCAAAACCTATTCATATAATTTTTAGTTTTGTACTTTTTCCACAAACTTTTTGAAGCCCCCTCGTATGGGGCAGAAAATGGAACATAAGAGAGGAAGAGAGGAGTTTGAATGTATTTACCTAGTATTTTACGGGACTGGAGCTATGCTCGTGTTGACCTGTTTTTGTATCTCTCTACATTTAGTTTGTTTTTGAATTCATGCATATTTCTGGCATTAACTGTTTCACTGTTCAATTTGTTCCAGACATCAATTACCCTGTGTGGGAAACTGTTCTTTTTCAGGTCTCTTCTGTAACTGTCTTTAGTTTTTTTGTGTGCCCTCTTGTTTCTCTTTTGTCCCATTTTAATAGGTCATCTCTATCAAAAACTTCCATTCCTTTCATAATTCTAAAGATGGTCAACAAATTGCCTCTCTCCCTTCTCTGCTCTAGTGTTATCAGTTGTAATTTCTCCAATCTTTGTTCATATGTCAAATTTGATAGTTTAGGTGCCATCTTGGTCGCCGCTCTCTGGATTCTTTCTAATTTCTTTGTGTTTTTCTTTGTGCTTGGTGCCCACAATGATATAGCATATTCTAGTTTCAGTCTTATCAATGCAACAATTAATTTCTTAACCATCTCTTCATCCATTTAGTCAAAAGCCACTTTCATAGATCTTAACAGATTGTAAGTCTCACCAAATATCTTGTTTACATGTTTGTCAGGAGTCATGTCACCTGAAATGATTACTCCTAGGTCCCTCTCTGAGTTAACTTTTTTTAATTCTTTATCTCCAATCATATAGTTTCCTGAGACTCTATTTTTGCCTTTTCTGAACTCCATTATGCTACATTTCTTGATGTTGAAATTCATTTCGTGTTTCTGACTCCATTCCCATACTCTATGTAAGTCATCTTGTAATGATCTGCCATCTTCTGTTTTCACTCTCTTGAGCAATTTAGCATTGTCGGCAAAGAAGTTCGTGTAACAATTCATTCCTTCGTCCATATCATTTATGTATATGGCAAACATTAAGGGAGCCAAAACAGAGCCCTGAGGGATGCCACTTTTTACTTCTTCCCATTTCAAGTTTTTATGCCTAAGAACCACTCTCATCTCTCATCTTCCTTCCAATTAAAAAGTCCTTCATCCATTCCAACAGCCTGCCTTGAATTCCTCCTATTTTTTCAAATGAGAAATGAGGAGGTGAGGGGGAGAATGGGGGTGGAAAGGTAATTGGGAGATGGTTGATGAAAGAGTATTGGGATGGTTTGGACACATGGAAAGAATGAGTGAAGAAAGACTAATAAAAGGGGTGTGGAAGGAGTGAATATGAGGGGGCGACCTAGGATGAGATGGATGGATGGGGTAAAAGGGTCATTGGGGAAGAGGGAAATGTCTGTTGAGGAAGGACGGGAGAGGACAGAAGATAGGGGTAAATGGAAAATGGTTGTGTATGGATGATGCTGTGATCCATTAGGGAGAGTGGGTGGGGGATGGGGGGTGAGGGAGTATGTGTGAGAAATAATGCAGCCCAAAGGAATTTCTCCCTGCCTTCTTCTTTTCTGCATGAGGGGACACAGGGGGGGGGGGGGTTGATGATTTAATGAAGTGGCCTTGCTGTGGCTGTGCTGTGTCTTGCAACACTGCTTCCGACCCAGGGCAGTGGGCGAGATGCAGGGATAACCCGTCATCCAGGAGATGCCAAGATAAGAGGGAGGGAAAAGGGTGGAGAGAAGTGGAGTATGTTAGGGATGGAATGGGTGGGAGTGGGTTTTATGCCTTTGTTTTTTGGCTACCTCCCTTATAAGGGGGAAAGGGCCTTTGGTATATGTATGTATTATTAAAGGTTACTTGAGCCTTCCTGTTCAATTCTCCTAGGCCACTCCACTTTACTTATAAATCCCATTCACTCATAATTTTCCTGTACTCCACAGGTCCTTTTCTGGAAGCATTGTTACAACGTGTAGATCAGATGCTGTGCACCAGTATCCATATCAATCTTCTTGTTACCTCCATCCTCTCCCGATTGGCCCTGTATCCAACACCACTGCTTACATCTCTCCTCCTCGACCCTGCACTCGTGTTTCAGCCATCTGTCAGGTCCTTATTACAGGTATGTATAATCTTTTCTCCTCAGGAAGAAAAGTAGAGTTTATCAGTACTAGAACATTTGAAAGGATTTTGTCATTAGCTGTAATGTAAATGGTTGGCATTTAGAATTTGATAAAGTATGGATGATATATATCAATTCACATGCCTCTATTTTACTCACCAATTCTCTCATAGAGGAAACCCATGACCAAAGGAAACTGGCTATGCCCCTCAGTTTAGCCCATAGGTCACTTGGTGAGGAGTTTTTATAGAGTATAGAGTAAAAACTTTGTAAGGTAGCATGATTTGTATGCACCTAATTGTATTTAGTTAATATGCCAGAATGTGCCTTACCATAAAGATTTGATCCATGGACCCTAAGCCTTTCCTGAAGCCATAAATATAATATGATAATAAGCTATCTACCTTGTGTCTGAAAATGAAAGTTGACAGTGTATTGCCACCTGAATGTTCATATGCGAGACTTGGAAACTGACAAAGGCAATGGAAACGGAGGTAAGGAGTGTTCAGAGAAGAATGGAGAGATCACTGCTAGGAATTAGGTTTAGGATTACAAAAAGGGCAAATTGGGTAAGAGAACAGACTGGAATGAAAGATGTTGAGGTGGTAAAAGAGAGGAAGTGGAATAGGGCTGAAAAGTTAGTGTGAAAGAATGATCAGTGATGGAGGAAGTGTATTACTGAGTAGTCATTGCAATATAGGAAACATTGCAAAGGGAGACTAGACAGAAGGTGGAGAGATAGAGAAGTTTGCAGGAGTGATGTTGCAGAGGTTGGAGTCCTGCAAGTCATTGAATAATATGATAGAGGTCTTTGTTTAGCAGTGGACTCGAAATGATTGATTGATAGAATGATAGTTGTTTGTGGGTAACACTATGATCGTGGATTGGTCAGAGGAGAGACTGAAGCCCAGTGGTGGAGTTTGGGAGGGTATGTATTTACCCAGTTTTAGTATCCAGGAAAGGAACAATGATCATAAGATCCTTTCATCTACTCTCCAATTTATCATACCTAGCCTTAAATTCATGTATTTACCTGATTGATGTATACAGGAAAGGAGCATTGCTAATTGGGCTCCTTCTACTCACCAGTTGATCATATCTAGTTTCAAATTCATGTACACTTTGTACAATTTCAACTTAGTCTGTACCCTTCATTTCTACTTAACATTTTGAGACTTGATTTAATATATTGTTCCAACTTGGACTATATCACCTAAGCTATTCCAAGTATTTATGCATCTATATGGTAAACTGTATTTCTTCACATCCTTTAGACATGTCTGTCTGTATATATATCAAAGGCAAATATTGTACCAATATATGAAGGAGGGAACAAGGAAAATCCAACCAACTACAGACCGGTCTCCCTTACAAGCACAATAGCAAAAATATGTGAAAAAATGATCAAAAGTAGATGGGTTAAACATTTGGAAGAAAAAGATATACTGAATCCAAATCAATTTGGATTTAGACAAGGAAGATCATGTACAACAAACCTGATCTGCTTCTATTCAAGACTAATAGAAATAATACAAGAAAGGGATAGATGGGTGGACTGCCTTTCTACATACATACATACATATACCAAAGGCTTTTTCCCCCTTACACGGGGGGGGGTAGCCAAAAAGAAAAAGGTATAGAAATCCCTCCCACCCATTTCATTTCCCATATACTCCACTCCCCTCCACCCTCCTCCCTCCCTCCTATCTTGGCACCTCCTGGATGATGGGTCATCCCTGCACCTTGTCCACTGCCCTGGGTCAGAAGCAGTGTCGCAAGACTCAGCACATCCACAGCAAGGCCGCTTCATAAATTCGGCGACCCCCCTCTCTGTCCCCTCATGCAGAAAAGGAGAAGACGGGGAGAAATCCCTTCGGGCTGCGTCTAGACCTACAAAAAGCATTTGATAAAGTACCACACGAAAAACTAATAAGAAAAATAGAATCAATAGGTGGGATCAGAGGAAAGTTATTGGAATGGATGAAAGACTTCCTGACTGGAAGAAAAATGAGGGTAGTAATTAGAGACAAATACTCGAAATGGGAAAAAATGATAAGTGGTGTCCCGCAAGGTTCGGTATTGGCTTCAGTTATGTTTGCCATATATATAAAAGACATGGATGAAGGAGTGGAGTGTTATATGAATTTCTTCGCAGATGATGCAAAAATACTAAAGAAAGTAAGAGCAGAGGAGGATTACGAATCAATACAGTTAGACCTAGATAAAATCTGGAGATGGACTCAAAAGTAGGAAGTAGTATAATGGAGTTTGGAAAAAGTAAAAATAGAATATCAAGAAATTATAAAATTGGTGAAGTCAAAAAAGTGAACTCCGGAAAGAGACCTTGGAGTAATATTCAACAAAGACATGACACCAGACAAATGTATCAGTAAAATAGTCGGAGAAACCTTCAACCTATTAAGTAATTATTTTCTTCAAACCCTTAGCGACCCAATAAAATGGCTCGGCGACCCAAATTTGGGTCGCAACCCAGGGGTTAAGAACCACTGGTTTAGACAAATGGAAAGGATGAGTGAAAAAAGATTAGTAAAAGAGGGTTGGAAGGCAGAGGTGAATGGAGTGAACTTAGGGGGCAAATGAGGATGACACATATTGGTGGGGGCTTTGAGCAAGGAAGGGAGAAGGAAGGAATGAGTGAAGAATGGCTGTGTATAGATGATACTGTGATGCAAGAAAGGGATGGGCGGGAAGTAGGGAGTGGTTACGTGTGTATGGTATTTTGACACAACCTGAAGGGATTTCTTCCTGTCCTCTCTATTTTCTGCATGAGGGGATGGTCACTGATTAAGTATTTACCTAGTTGTATTTTGCAGGAAGGGGAGCTATGCTCATGGTGTCCTGCCTTTGTATCTCGCAGTGTCTAGTTTGCTTTTAAACTCATGAATGGTTTTTGCACATACTATTTCATTATCCAGTTTGTTCCAAGTGTCCACTATACATGGAAAACTGTTTTTCTTCAGTTCTCTTCTGTAGCTATGTTTTTTTATTTTCTCTCCATGTCCTCTTGTGTTTCTCTTGTCCCAGTTTAGTAAGTCCTCTCAATTGAGTATCTCTGTGCCTTTCATGATTCTGTAGATGGTCAGTAGGTCACCTCTCTCTCTTCTTTGCTCCAGCGTCGGTAACTCCAGTTTAGCCAATCTCCCCTCATGTGATATGTTTGCAAGTGCAGGTGCCATTTTTGTTGCTGCTCTCTGGATTCTTTCTATTTTCTGTATATTCTTTTTGGTACTGGGTGACCACAATGTCGCCACATACTCTAATCTAGGCCTTATCAATGTAACCAATATTTTTTTTATCATGTCTTCGTCCAAGTATGCAAATGCCACTTTTATTGATCTTAGCAAGTTGTAAGCCTCCCCAACAATTTTATTAATCTGTTTATCATAGGACAAGTCGTTTGTGATAATTACCCCCAAATCTTTTTCAGATCCTGCCTTCTTTACCTCCTTGGTTCCAATTGTATATTTTCCTGATATTCTGTTTTTGCTTTTTCCAAACTCCATTATGCTACACTTCTTAGTATTAAAGTCCACTTCCCATTTCAGACTCCAGTTCCATACCTTATTCAGGTCTTCCTGCAGTGCTTCACAGTCCTTATCAGTTTCTACTTTCCTTAACAGTTTGGCGTCACCTGCAAAGAAGCTCATGTAACATTTCAAATCCTCGTCTATGTCATTCACATAAATAGCAAACATTATTGGTGCCAATACAGATCCTTGCGGTACTCCACTGATCACCTCTTTCCAATCTGAATATTTTTCTCTGCACACTACTCTCATCTTTCTACCAGTCAGGAAGTCCTCCATCCATTTTAGTAGGTTCCCTTGTATTCCTCCTATGTGTTCCAGTTTTTTTTTAGTAATTTTCTGTGTGGTACTTTGTCAAAAGCTTTTTGCAAGTCTAGGAATGCACAATCAGCCCATCCATTTCTTTCTTGCACTATGTTTATTAGTCTTGAGTAGAAGCATATTAAGTTTGTGGTGCATGATCTTCCTTGTCTGAACCCAACTTGCCTTGGGTTTTTTATGTTGTTATCTTCCAGATGTTTTACCCATCAATTCTTGATGATTTTCTCACAAAGTTTGGCGATAATGCTTTTTCGTGATACTGGCCTATAGTTGGTGGGTTCTTCCTTGTTTCCTCCTTTATATGTTGGTACAATGTTAGCATTTTTCCAGTCTGTAGGTATCTTTCCTTCTTTGAGTGAGCTATTTATTATGTTGTGTATTTTGTCTGTTAGTTCTTCTTTGCATTCCTTTAGAATCCAATTTGCAATACCATCTGGGCCATGTGATTTTCTGATGTCAAGTTTTGATAGGTGTTCTGATATTTCTTTTTGTGTTGTAAACTCACTCATGTGGGGAAGTTGCTTGTTATTATCTTCATCCCAATTTTGTATTTTCTCTCTGGTGAAGATAGATTTAAAGTGATTATTCATGACTTTGACCATTTCAAATTCTTCTATGTATTCTATATTTCCTTGGCGTAGTTTCACCATTTCCTGTTTGTTTTTAAGTTTACCATTCACATATCGATGGAATAGATTGGGTTGATCTTTGCATTTATCTATAATATTCTTTTCATGGTTCCTTTTCTCCTCTCTTCTCTCATTAACATACTCATTTCTATAGTTTATATAGATTTGCCATTTACTAGGTTTTTTATCTTTTCTCCACCTTTTCCAAGCTTTGTCCCTTCTGTGTTTTGCCTATGCATTTTTTGTTGAACCAACATTTGATGTACTCTCTCGCTTTTGTCTTGGTACATGCCTGTTTACCCCTTCATTGTAATTATCTACCAAGATATTCCATTTCTCATCCACTTTTGTCTCTTCCATATAGAATTTTTCCCAGTGTGCACTCCGGAAGAATATCTTTAGTTTTGCAAAGTCCATTTTGTTGTACATCAATCTTCCTTTCCTATGCTTTTCATTTCTCTCTATGTCTATTTCTTCCTTTAGTACAGTTTCGATGAGTATATGGTCAGTCTTTCCAATTGGTGTCTTGTAATGGATTTTGTCCACAATTTCAGGTTCTGTTGTAAAAATTAAATCTAGTTTCGACAGCTCTTCATTGCTTCTGTATCTAGTGTTTTCACGGACCCATTGTGTCATTGTGTATTCCATGGTCATGTCCAGCATTACATTACCCCACAAGTCATCTCCTCACACTGTCATGTTATCCCAACAAATTTCTTTGCAATTGAAGTCGCCCATAATTACCAGATTACCCCTGCCCATTAGTATCTCAGTGATTTCCTTGTACAGGAGTCCCTCAAATAACGTGGGGGTTAGGTTCCTGAAATTACCGTGTATGACCAAATCTGCATATGCTGACATTCCATATTAAATACTGAGAACTGTATGTATGTGTGTGTATGTGTGTGTGTATTTACCTAGTTGTATTTTACGGGAAGGGGAGCTATGCTCGTGGTGTCCCGTCTTCATATCTCATTTTATCTAAACTATTTTTAAATTCATGTATTGTTTTTGCACACACCACTTTCTCATCTAACTTGTTCCAACTGTCTATTACTCTGTGAGGAAAGCTGTTCTTTTTCAGATCTCTTCTATAGCTGTCTTTCTTGATTTTCTTTCCATGTCCTCTTGTATTTCTATCATCCCATTTTATCAGATTCTATCAATAATTTCTATGCCTTTCATGATTCTGTAAATAGCTATCAAATCTCCTCTCTTTTTTGCTCTGGTGTCTTTAGTTCAAGTTTTGCTAGTCTCTCTTCATATGATAGTTTTGAGAGTGTTGGTGCCAATTTTGTAATTGCTCTTTGTATTCTTTCAAGTTTTTTTTTATACATTTTTTTTTACTTGGTGACCACATCGTTGCTGCATATTCCAATCTTGGTCTTATCAGAGTGATTAGAATTTTCTTCACCATTTCTTCATACAGGTATGTAAATGCCACTTTGATTGTTCTTATTAAATTATAAGTTTCAACAAAAATCTTATTTATATGTTTCTCAGGTGACATATTATTCATAACAATGACTCCCAGGTCCTTCTCATTTTCTACTTTTTTTATTCCTTCTTCTCCCAATTTATATGATCCTGTTATTCTGTTTTTACTTTTTCCAAATTCCATTATACTGCACTTTTTAGTGTTGAACTCCATCTCCCACTTCCTACTCCATTCCCATACTTTATTTAGATCACTCTGTAGTGACTCACAATCTTCTTCCATGTTCACTTTTTTTAATAGTTTTGCATCATCTGCAAAGAAGCTCATATAGCTTTCAATTTCTTCATCCATATCATTAATATATATAGCAAACATTATTGGGGCCAGAACTGTTCCTTGTGGAACACCGCTTATTACTTCATCCCATTTTGAGTGTTTGTCTCTTATCACTACTCTCATTTTTCTTTCTTGCAAAAAGTCTTCCATCCATTTAAGCAGTTTGCCCTGTATTCCTCCTTCAGTTTCTAATTTCTTAAGCAACTTCTTATGTGGTACTTTGTCAAAAGCTTTTTTTAGGTCTAGAAATGCACAATCAGCCCATCCATCTCTTTCTTGTATTATATCTATTAGCCTTGAATAAAACATTAAATTGGTGACGCATGATCGTCCTTGTCTGAATCCAAATTGTCTTGGATTTAGCACTTTTTTTTTCTAAATATTTTACCCATCTACTTTTGATAATTCTTTCACAAATTTTTGCTATTGTACTTGTTAGAGAGACTGGTCTATAGTGTGCGTGCGTGTATGTATGTGGCGTTTGTGCCGTATGTATGTGTTTGTGCGTATATACATGTATGTGTGTGTGGCATATATGCATGTGTGTGTGTATGTTGCGTATATACATGTGTGTGTATGTGGCGTATACACATGTGTGTATGTGGCATATGTATGTGTGTGTATGTGGCATATGTATGTGTGTGTATGTGGCATATGTATGTGTGTGTGTGTGTGGCGTGTATTTACCTAGTTGTATTCTACGGGAAGGGGAGCTATGCTCGTGGTGTCCCGTTTTCATATCTCGTTTTATCTAAACTATTTTTAAATTCATGTATTGTTTTTGCACACACCACTTTCTCATCTAACTTGTTCCAACTGTCTATTACTCTGTGAGGAAAGCTGTTCTTTTTCAGGTCTCTTCTATAGCTGTCTTTTTTTATTTTCTTTCCATGTCCTCTTGTATTTCTGTCATCCCATTTTATCAGATTCTCTCTATCAGTAATTTCTATGCCTTTCATGATTCTGTAAATAGCTATCAAATCTCCTCTCTTCTTTACTCTAGTCTCTTTAGTTCAAGTTTTGCTAGTCTCTCTTCATATGATAGTTCTGAGAGTGTAGGTGCCAATTTTGTAATTGCTCTTTGTATTCTTTTAATTTTTTTTATACATTTTTTTGTACTTGGTGACCATATCGTTGCTGCATATTCCAATCTTGGTCTTATCAGGGTGATTAGAATTTTCTTCACCATTTCTTCATCCAGGTATGTAAATGCAACTTTGATTGTTCTTATTAAATTAACGGTTTCTCCAAAAATCTTATTTATATGTTTCTCAGGTGACATATTATTCATAACAATGACTCCCAGGTCCTTCTCATTTTCTACTTTTTTTATTCCTTCTCCCAATTTATATGATCCTGTTATTCTGTTTTTACTTTTTCCAAATTCCATTATACTACACTTCTTTGTATTAAACTCCTTCTCCCACTTTCTACTCCATTCCTGCAATTTATTTAGATCTCTTTGTAGTGATTCACAATCTTCTTCCGTGTTCACTTTTTTCAATAGTTTTGCATCATCTGCAAAGAAGCTCATATAACTTTCAGTTCCTTCATCCATATCATTAATATATATAGCAAACATTATTGGGGCCAGAACTGTTCCTTGTGGAACACCGCTTATTACTTCATCCCATTTTGAGTGTTTGTCTCTTATCACTACTCTCATTTTTCTTTCTTGCAAAAAGTCTTCCATCCAATTTAGCAGTTTGCCCTGTATTCCTCCTTCAGTTTCTAATTTCTTAAGCAACTTCTTATGTGGTACTTTGTCAAAAGCTTTTTTTAGGTCTAGAAATGCACAATCAGCCCATCCATCTCTTTCTTGTATTATATCTATTAGCCTTGAATAGAAACATATTAAATTGGTGACGCATGATCGTCCTTGTCTGAATCCAAATTGTCTTGGATTTAGCACGTTTTTTTCTAAATATTTTACCCATCTATTTTTGACAATTCTTTCACAAATTTTTGCTATTGTACTTGTTAGAGAGACTGGCCTATAGTTGTTAGGGTCTTCTTTATTTCCCCCTTTATATACAGGTACTATATTTGCTTTTTCCCAATCTTCTGGAACTTTACCTTCTTTCAAGGAACTGTTTATTATGCTATGTATTATGTCTGCCAGTTCATTCCTGCATTCTTTCAAAATCCAGTTTGCTATTTCATCTGGTTCATGCGATTTTCTGACATCAAGATTACTCAAGTGGTTCAATATTTCATTCTTTGTTACTTCTATTTCTTCCATAGGGGGGACTTTCTCTTTCCATTCAATCTCTTCAGGTTGTATGTTCTCCCTTGTAAACACAGATTTAAAATGTTTGTTCATAATTTCCGCCATTTCAATTTCCTCTGTGTATTCAACTCCTCCTTGTCTTAATTTCTCCAAATCTTGTTTGTTTTTCAGTTTGTTGTTTACAAATCTGTAGAATAGTTTTGGTTGATCTTTACATTTTTCTATGACATCTTTTTCATATTTTCTCTTTTCCTCTCTGCACGCTTGTACATATTCATTTCTATAACAAGTATATATTTTCCATTTTTCTGGTCTTTTGTTTTTCTTCCATTTGGCCCAGGCTTTGTCTCTTTTGTCTTTTAACTCCCTACAACTTTTATTGTACCAGCACTTTACATATTCTTTTTCTTGTTTTTGTCTTGGGACATACTTTTCTACTTTTTTATAGATTTTTGTCAAAATATTCCATTTCTCTTCTACTGTTGTATCTTCTTCGTGTATTCTTTCCCAGTTTTCATTTTGGAAGAATTCTCTTATTTTATCAAAATTTGCTTTTTCATACATCAATCTTCCTTTTCTATATTGTTCATTTCTTTTCATGTATTTTTTCTCATTTAGTTCTTGTTCTATCAATATGTGGTCACTTTTGCTTATTGGTGCCTGGTATTCTATCTTTTCCACTATTTCAGGTTCTGATGTGATTATTAGGTCTAGTCTGGATGGTTCTTCTTCATTTCTATACCTAGTGTTCTCTTGGATCCATTGTGTCATTGTGTGGTCAGTAATCATCTCAAGTAGAACACTTCCCCATGAGTCTTCACCCTTTATAGTCATCTCTTCCCAGCATATTTCTTTGCAATTATAGTCGCCCATCATAACTATTCTTCCTCCATCTTCCATTATCTTGTTTAGTGTTATTCTTGTGTCTTCTAACATGCTTTTATGTTCATTCTCTTCCCACGATGCTGTTTTTGGGGGCACGTAGTTTATTACAAACTTTCTGCTCTTCTTATCTCTATCTTCTACTTCTATCATGATCATCTCTACTCTATTGTTCCCATATGTGACACTCTTCACGCTTATATCCTTCTTAGTCAGGAACATAACTCCACCCCCTTGTTTTTTCTCTCTGTTTCTAATCCAATAATTATATGCATTGTGTCCTATGCTGTTGGGTGGTAGTGGACCTTTTAATTTTGTCTCAACAATTCCCATTATGTCCGGATCTTTTTCTTTCAGATATTTGTTCAGTTCATTCAGTCCTGTTATTAGTCCATCTATATTTGTGTAGGATACTTTTAACCTTCTGTAATTTCCATTGTATTCTCTGTTTCTTTTGTGTTTCTCTCTGCTATTTTCCATTTTTTCAATTTCATATTCACTACTCTCCAGTAGAATTCTTGTTTTTCTGTCTCCGTTCTGGTCTCGTTTTTTTTCTTAGCTTCATGTCTTTTCCTTATTTCCTCCTCTCTTTCCTCTTTATTCATTTCCCTTTTTATCCATACCCTTTTATATTGTTCACTTGTTGTTAGTTTCCCTGTTTTGGACAAGATATTCTCTGCCGTCGTTTGTGACCTGAATTTAATCTTAATTGTTCTGGTTTTGTCTGTACTATATTTCCCGAGTCTGAATTTTTCTTCGATTTGTTTCATTATTTCTGGCTCATCTTCCTGAACTAATTCTAGTAAGTTTCTTACTTTTTCATTTTCCTCATTGATTCTTGTGGTTCTATCTGGGTTATGTTTCTCTTCCATTCCTAATATAATTATACATTTCTTTTTGTCTGCTAAGTCTCTTACAATATTCTCCTTCTGTCTCATCACTTTGATAACTGAGTCTTCAGTTTGTTCTTTCATTTGCTGTTTAATTATATCAGAAAATGCAACTTTACTATTTTCTTGTATCTTCCTCCACCCCTCTGCCTCTTTTGCTATTGTTTCTTTATTGTCTCTATTGTTCTTTTTTAATTCTTCATTCTCCACTTTTACTTCTCTTAACTGTCTTTTTAGGTCTTCTATTTCATCAGTTAAGTTTTTGTTCGCCTTCTCTAGTTCTTCCAATTTTTCAAACCTCTCAGCAATTTTTGACATCTTGCCAAACCTAATCTCCCAATGCTCAGTCATTTGTTCAAGTTTTTCCTCCAGTTTTGCCAGTCGGGGGAGGTTGGTATCCGCCGCCCCCTCATTAAATCCTTGAAAATTATTATTCTCACCTTCCATTGAACTGCTCTTATCTATGTTTCTGATCTTTACAATTTTGTTAGTCCCATCATCGAGATCCAAGTCATCCGTTCGGCGTTTGTTTACAAGCCGCCTGGACTCTAGGACCAAGTCCTCCCCTTCCTCATTTCCTTCCATTTCCCTCAATATCCCTTCCCTTCTCCTTCCCTATCACTTCCCCACTATTCCATGAGCACTCCCCTTCCCTATAGATACAAAAAGGCACTTCTCTGGATGTTGAGATCCATGTAGTTTTTCCTTTTTCTTTGGAACACCAGTTCTCGCCGTCCATTCGGTGAAAGTGTGTGTGCATGCGTGTGTGTATGTGTCTGTGTTCACATGTACAAGTAAGCATGTACGTGTGTGTGTCAGTGTTTGTATTTGTGTGTACACGCACGCGCATTCACAACATACACTGGTTGTCTAACACATGTCTACGTGTGTGTGTCTACACGTGTGTAAGCATGTATACGTCTGTTTTTGATCTCCCAAACCACCACAGCCAGTAACAACAAGAACCTCGTAAGAGAAATTAAAACACGGCAAGCGCAGTCATTGTCGGACTTATTAGTTGTTTTCCAAACGAAAGAAACATTACACCTCAACAGGTTAGGATGGTAAAATTTCACGATAGCATGGCGCGGGTGGTGGAAGCGACAAGCTAAAGCTTGTTAGCTACCCCCCTACTACCCCCTACTCCCCCTCTCCCCTCCCTCCCTCCTGCATCAGTACCTGGAGGTTGACACGTGACCGCAGGCAGCTACCCACGGCTATCCCCTCGCCCCACACCCTTGTTTGAGCAGTTCCCAGTACATAATGACCACGTTATCTGAGGATCGACTGTACAGTATATGGTAAAATAGAAAGCAGTCACCACAAATGTTTGCGATGTTGCCGTGTGTGTGCGTATGCGTGCCCAACTCGGCGAGGTTTTTAAAATGGTTCTCTACATTTGAGATGGTTTTGAAATAAAATCTGTGTGTGATTGAATCCGTGTTGATTGAGGGACTTCTGTATCTTCTAGCATTTTTGTATATTCGTTCTCTTTCCAAGTGTTCGTTTTTGGGGGCACATAGGTCACCACAATCTTTCTACTTTTCATATTCTTGCCTTCAGCTTTTATCATGATCAGTTCAACATTACCTTTGCCCTCCGCAATTTTTGTCACGTTAAGTCTTTCTTGGCCAAGAACATGATTCCTCCTCCCTGTTTCTTGTCCCTGTTTTTTATCTAATAATTATATAGTCCTTGTCCAATATTGATGGATGGTATTTCACCTCTTACTTTAGTCTCTACAGTTCCCATTATGTCTGGTTTTTCTTCTAGCAGGTAATCATTGAGTTCGTTCAGACCTGAAATTAATCCGTCAATGTTAGTATAGGCCACTTTTAACCACTTCACTACGGGACTTAAATCTCGCAGGCAGCAGCCAATGCCAGCCGTACGACGTGTCGTAATAATACTCGCATCATAAAATATAGTCACCGCTTATATCGATCGTTCTCTCTTTCACCCGTGAATTTTGAAAACCACAGAGAATGGGATTAAGAGCAGATTAGGGAGAATGTAAAAACACAGGGGCGACTACAATAAATATAATCAAGACGCCAATATGGCAGCGTCGCGAATCCACTTGCTCCTCATGACGCCTACGTGTGCGGCACCGTATGGTAGGAGTTAAGTTTCTTCTTCCTCCATTATTTTTTCTTTGGTTTTTTCCTTTTGATGTGCCATTTCCTCAATCTCATGTCGATTACTCTCCAATGGAATTCCTTGCTTTCTGTCTCTGTTCTCATTGAGTTTTTTCCTTTGCTTCTCTTAGTGACTTTTCTTTTTCTAATTCCTCAGTATTCATTTCTCTTTTTATCCATATCTTGCTGTACTTTTCACTCCTTGCCAAGCTGCCTACTTTTTCAAATATGTCTTCTACTACCATCTGTGACCTTAATTTTATCTCTAGAGGTTGATTTCTATCCATAGAATAGCGACCGATTCTATATGTCTCGTCCAGGTCTTTGCTTGCATCTCGGTCTCCCCCCCTGAATTTCATTTAGAATTTCTACTGCAGTCTTGCTGTAGATGTACTGTGTCTTGCTGCATTGGTTCTGACCCTTCATCCACAAGGAGCTAAGATGAGAGGAAAGGGTGGTAGTGAAATGGGTGGGAGTGGGTATGTGCCTTTTGACTTCGCTACCTCTCTTATAAGGGGGGGAAATCCCTTGGTATGTAGATAGTAGAGCCTGTGTTAGAATTGAAAATGGAGAAAGCAAGTTGTTTGAGGTAAAGGTGGTGCTGCATCAGGACTGTTATGTTGCCATGGCTGCTCAATGTCTACATAGATAGGGTGGTGCTGGAGGTAAATGCAAGGGTAGTGGGGAAGAGATTCGAGATGGTTAGAAACAATGGAGAGAAGTGGGAAGTGAGCCAGTTATTTATTGACAATGCTGCATTTATGGTAGGGTCAAAGGAGGGATTACGGCAGGTAGTGATGGAGGTTGGGGAAGTATGCAATGGGAGAAAGATGAAGGTAAATGTGGGTAAAAGTATTTCTTTCTTTCTGTGTCACCGTATTTCTTTCATTTTGGGGGATCCTTCTCACTGTCCTTCATCCCACATTTGTGAGCTTTGAATTGTAAATACAGACCCAAAGTGTCTGGTCATTACTTCAGCCATTTCTACATTTACTATATATTCTTTGTTTCCTTTGAGCAGTTTCACTATTTCATATTTGTCTTTTAGTTTATCGTTTACATACCTGTAAAATAGTTTAGGTTGATCTTTGTATTTATCTATTATATCTTTTTCGTGAGGTGGATTGGACGGGGGAATGGGGGTGAGGTAGTGTGTGTGAGCAAAAATTTTTGACGCAGCCCGAAGGGATTTCTCCCCGTCCTCTCCTTTATATGGGGGGACGGAGAGGGGGGGGTCGCCGATTTAATGAAGCGGCCTTGCTGTGGATGTGCTGTGTCCTGCGACACTGCTTCTGACCCAGGGCAGTGGACAGGGTGCAGGGATGACCCGTCATCTAGGAGGTGCTAAGATGGGAGGGAGGGTGGAGGGATGTGGAGTGTTTTTGGGGATGAAATGGGTGGGAATGTTTTTGTGCCTTGTCCTTTTTAGCTACCCCCCTGGTAAGGGGGAAAAAAGCCTTGGTATATGTATGTATGTATGTATCTTTTTCGTAGTTTCTTTTTTCCTCTCAGTGTATATCTACGTATTCATTTCTCAGTTTGATGTATGTTGCCATTTAGTCACTTTTTTTTCATTTTTTCCAGGCTTTGTCTCTTCTATCTTTAGCATCCCTACACTTTTTATTATACATACATACATACATATACCAAGGCTTTTTCCCCCTTATAAGGGGGGTAGCCAAAAAGGGAAAGGCATAAAAACACTCCCACCCATTTCATCCCTACATACACTCCACACCCCTCCCACCCTCCCTCTCATCTGAGCACCTCCTGGATGACGGGTCATCCCTGCACCCTGCCCACCGCCCTGGGTCAGAAGCAGTGTCGCAAGACACAGCACATCCACAGCAAGGCCGCTTCATTTAATCGGCGACCCCCCCTCTCCGTCCCCGCTTGCATATAAGGAGAGGACGGGGAGAAATCCCTTCGGGCTGCGTCAAAATTTACTCACACATACTACCCCACCCCCCACCCCCCTGCCCATTCCTCCTCATGCAATCACAACATCTTTTTATTATACCAACACTTTATGCAAAACATTTTTTGTTTCTGCTTAGGTACATGTTTATCTGTTCCCTCCCTATATTTTTCTGTAAAAATTTTCCATTTCTCTTCCATCTTTGTTTCATCATTTGCAAATTTTTCCCAGCTAGTGTTTTGACAAAAACATTCTGAATTACAAAGTCAGTTTTATGACAGGAGTGAATGGAGAATGGTTGTATATAGATGATAATGTGATGCATGAGGTGGAATGGGTGGGGGGATAGTGGGGGAGGTAGTATGTGTGAGAAAAATTTGATACAGCCCGAAGGAATTTCTCCCTGTCTTCTCCTTTTCTGCATGAGGGGATGGAGAGGGGGTAGCCAATTTAATGAAGCAGCCTTGCTGTGGATGTGCTGTGTCTTGCGACACTGCCTCTGACCCAGGGCAGTGGACAAGATGCAGGGATGACCTGTCAACTGCTAGGTTGCAGAGGAAAGTGGAGGCTGGATTAAAGAAATTAACCCCTTCCATACGGTGCCGCACACGTAGGTGTCATGAGGAGCAAGTGGATTCGCGACGCTGCCATATCGGCGTCTTGATTATATTTATTGTAGTCGCCCCTGTATTTTTACATTCTCCCAAATGTGCCCTGAATCCTATTCTCTGTGGTTTTCAAAATTCGCGGGTGAAAGAGAGAACGATCAATATAAGCGGTGACTATATTTTATGATGTGAGTATTATTACGACACGTCATACGGCTGGCATTGGCTGCTGCCCATGAGATTTAAGTCCGGAGTGAAGTGGTTAAAAGAGGCGAGGTTAATTAAGGAACAGGAATGGTCCAGGATGAGACCGGGAGACTCCATGATCCCTAAGTTTTATGGACTCCGTAAGGTGCACAAAGAGGGGTACCCCTAAGGCCCATTATTGCTTTCAGGGGCTCGCCTACCTACAACTTGGTGAGGGATTTGGCCAAACGTCTGAGTCCACTGGTGGAAAGCTCAGAGAGGATGCTTAGTAACTCAGCAGACTTTGTAGAGAGACTTAGAGGGATTAACATGGGAGAGGATGATTGCTTGGTGTCGTTTGATGTTAAAGCTATGTTCACGTCATTAACACAGGGTCTGATAAGGCAGGCTGCTATGGCTATGTCCATGGTGGAGAGCAGTCGAGAATTCCTAGAAAAGGAAAAATTGATGGCAAAGGAGTTGATAGGGCTAGTCGATTTGTGTCTGGACGCGACCTTTTTCAAGTTCAGGGATAAGATATATCATCAAAAGGTAGGGACACCCATGGGCTCTCCGATCTCGGTGGTTTTGGCGGAAATGGCCATGCAGTGCTACGAGGAGGATGCACCACCATCATTAAAATTATGGGTAAGGTATATCGATGATGTATTTGTCATTATGCAGAAAGAGGGGGTGGAACCTTTCTTCGATCTATTGAATGGAAAGAATGAAGCCATCCAGTTTGAAATGGAGAAAGAGGAGAACATACGATTGCCATTTCTGGATGTCATGGTGACAAGAAGCGGGTCTACTTTGACAACGGGGGTTTACAGGAAGGATACCCATACAGACCGGCTTCTGGACTATAACAGCTGTCATCCAGATGCACACAAAAGAAGTGAAGTCAAGATTCTGTGGTCTAGGGTAGAAAAGGTGTGTTTCACAGATGATAGCAGGAGGAAGGAGAGGAGCCACCTGAAGAAGGTATTCAGGGACAACAGTTACCCAAATTCAGTGGTGAAAAGGTGGACGGCACAACAACCAAGTGTTAAGATAGACGACAGACGACCAGATGCACTGCGGGTTACGGTCCCTTATTTGAAAGGGGCATCTGAGGTAGCGGGCAGATTACTGAGGAAACACGGTGTGGAAATGGCACATAAACCTAGGAACACACTACACACACACTGAGAGGTTTCCCTCTCGCTTGATCCTGTCTGTGTGGACACAGAACTCCCGGGCTGAGCGAATGTGCTTAATGAGGTATACTACATCGCTAACCTTTTTAATCACCCTATATGGGCCCTGGTACAGAGGCTGGAGTTTCTTTGTCACCCCTTGCTTGGGTCTGGGGGTGACGTATACTCTGTCACCGAGGGGGAGCTGTTTTATCCTTGCCCTTGGTCTTTTTGTGTGTCTTTCAGTTGATGCAGCCTCGATGAACTTTTGGCATCTATCAAAGCATGAGTTAGCCAATGCCATTGTCTCAGGTGCCAAATTATCAGTATTGTACCAAGGGGTGCTTGGCTTGGCAAACTCAGTCATCGGTAGAATGGGGTCACGGTGAAAAAGAAGGAAATGCGGGGAATCTTGCAGGACTCTGTGGTACGCTGAATTATAGGCCAATACTGCCAGAGGGAGCATCTGATCCCAGCTTGTCTGGTTGTCCTGGACAAGGGACCGTAAGATTTTAGTAATGGTCCCATTCACCCTCTCAACTATTACGTTGCTCTATGGGTGATATGGCGTTATCTTGTGATGTTCGATGTCCGCCATTTCCAACACCTCCTTAATGATTTCGTTCATGAACTCCCCTCCCCCGTCTGAGATCACCTGCTTGGGAGCACCATGTATGGCTAGCACATGGGTAAGGAAAGCCCAAGCTCCGTCTGCGCTTCTTTGGAACTTATGGGTACAGCGACCAAGAAGCAGGTTAGTACATCAACTACTGTAAGTATGTACTTCGCACCATCTAAAGTGGTGGTTAATGGTCCTATGAGATCAACATGCATTCTCTTGAATGGACCTTTCATGTCAGGAAACTGAGCGGAGCTGGGAGATCATATGAGGGCTTGCAAGTAATGCAGACTTTGCAATTCTTTATAAATTCCTTTACATTCTCTGACATCTTAGGCCAAAAGGCGAACTTTTGCAGCCGGTCCAGAGTGACTTGGACTCCGCCATGACCTGCCATAGGAAGGCAATGGGCAATACATAAGGCTGCTGCCTTTGCTCCTTCAGGGCATACCAGGCGAAGTTCCTCCAACTGGTACGCATTCCTGCGCGAGTGATATAGAAGTCCGTCCGGGAGGAGCCGAAACTCCTTGATTGGCACTCTTAAGCGTGGGACCCTTGGCTCTACTGTCGTGGCCCCCTTAAGATAATCTTTTATTTGACCCCAATCAGGGTGTTCATCCTGCTCCTTCCGGATTGCTTGTTGGTTCCATTTGACAGTGTCCTCCTCAGTGTTTGAGTTTCCTTGGCCACCGGTGGTTATGGCCGACACTATGTAATCATCTATAGGGTGGTCTGCTCCCCGTATCCTAGAGAGCGCATCAGCGACAATGTTCAATCTCCCTGGGATATAGTTGACTTCAAGATCAAAGTCGGCGATCGCCATTTGCCACCGGAGGATCCGAGTGTTGGTGCCCTTAGCAGTGAAGAGCCAGACCAAAGGCCTGTGATCACTCAATAATCTAACCAGATATTCCATGATTAGAGGGCGATTTATCGTGAGACCGTAGACCACCGCTAACGCTTCTCTTTCAACAGTACTATACTGTCTCTCATGCTCATTAAGAGTGCGACTGAAATAGGAAAGTGGGCGTCTCCTACCTCCCTCGTCCTCTTGCTGAAGCACGGCCCCAATTGCCGAAGCGCTGGCATCAGTGGTGAGCAAAAAAGGTTTCGCAAAATTGGGCTAAGGGAGGACCACCGTGGAGGACAAATGGGATTTGAGGGACTCAAATGCATGTACCTGAGCAGACGTCCATGGACCAAACTCACGATCCTTGTGCTTCCTAGCTACGTCACCCTTCGTCATAGCCACCAAAGGCAGCGAAATCTCGGCAAAGTTTGGGATAAATTTCCTGTAATATCCTGCTAATCCCAAGAAGGAAAGCAGCTCTTTCTGACGCGCTGGCTGTGGGAAAGTTTTGATGGCCCGGACCTGCTCTGGTTGAGGCTTTATTGCCTCCAGGGATATGATATGCCCTAGGTAGGCAACCTCCTTCTGAAAGAAATTACATTTCTCCAGCCTCAACGAGAGGCTCACCTCTTGCAACCTCTGAAGGACATCCTCAAGGTTCTTGAGGGGGTCGTCCCAAGATGTTCCCAGAACAATGATATCGTCCATGTACATCGCACTAACCCCTAACAGCCCCGTCAGCACCTGGTTCATCACCCTTTGAAAACAGGATGGAGCGTCTTTTAACCCAAAAGGAAGGGATGTAAACTCATAGTGACCCTCGGGCATCGAGAACGCCATTTTCTCACAGCTGCTCTCCACCAGCGGGAGTTGGAGATACCCCTGTTTAAGATCTAACAGTGAAAATATGACACTGGCGCCGAGACTCCGCAACATTGAGTCAATATGGGGAAGAGGGAACCTATCATCGACCACGTGTTGATTTAGCGCTCAAAAATTGAGACACAGGCGGTCTTATCCTTCTTCACAACTGGAACGACAGGAGCATTGTAAGGGGAACAGGATGGGCGGGTGATCCCCTTACTAAGCATATCCCCAATCTGTTCCCGTATCTCTTCCCTGTATTTCTCAGGAATGGGATAAGATTTGCGGTATACTGGTGGTCCAATGGTCCTAATCTCATGGAAGAAGTGAGGCGTCACAGTAAGTGGATCCCCTGGTAAGGCAAAAACATTGCCATATTTGACCACCAAAGTGGTCAAAGCTAGACTTTCCCTGCTATTTGTATTTGGGAAAAATTTCCCTACTTCCTGTCATAGCTTACCATCGCGTGAGCTATCCACTTCCCTGGACGCCTGCACCGTTCCCACTGATACGTTAGTTCCGCCATCTACCTGTGTGATCTGCCCTGAGAGGGTAAGTTCCCCAACAACGTGGTCTTTCTTGATCTCAGGGGTATCAGGGCCTAAGTTCAGAAATGGGACTTTGCACCAGGCCTTACCATCTTCCGTCCTGAGCAGCTCTACCACTCCCTGGCCGAGCAGGCTGGCACCTTCGGCGTATGTCCGTGCCGTGAACAGTGCCGAGACGGCCTGACCCACAGGAGCAAGCTTGTCTGCCCTCGCTAATACTAGTCCCAGTGTTCTGCCTGAGAAACCTGGCACCCAATGAGCCTCGATGGTTTTAACCAGGAACATGGCTGCCTCACCCCCTGACGACTCTGGCTCTCCTTGCGCAAGGTGAGCATTGGTGTTATGTGATCAGCCATCCCTGCAAAGATTACCAGAATATCCTTGCCCTCAACTTTGAATGTTAATGGACAGAATGTTAAAGTCATCTTGTGCACAGCGAGGAAGTCAATACCCAAAATCAACTTAGCAGGAAGTCCCTCAGCAGGGATTATGAAGAAGGAATGTTCAAACTGGAAACCCACTTGACCAAACCTAACAGTAAACTTGCCAAGATTAGGTAGCTCTGAATCATCGGCCGCTATGACTCTAATTGCACCCACCTCGGAGCCTTTCGTGGTAACAGGCAGGATACTCTTATGAATAAGAGACACCACCACTCCTGTGTCCAGGAGAGCGCAAATGGACTGAGTAGCGTTTGGCTCTAACAATGTAACTGCCACCATGGCCAAACCCCCTCCAGCACTATGGGGACCGGAAAAGTCGACGTGAACAATTTCCACGTGTGTCTCCTGCTCGACAGTTACCTTGGGGCAGACTTCCCCCTGCACGGGAAGTTTTTTGACATGCCACTCTCGGCGAAACCCAACTGGCCCTCATGACTGACACTGGTGTCAGCCTTCCTCACTCGACCAGCGCCTCCGCAGGTCTGGCAACATGTGCTTGTGTGACCACATGGGAGAAAATAGCAAGAGTCAGTCGAGTGGCCCACTTTCCTGCAATGGTTGCAGTAGGGGTGCCACCTGTTTTGAGTACCATGGCCGCAGTTTTGCTTCCATGTGTTCCTGTGGCCCTGTGAGGAGAGTAGGTGTCTTCCTCTCGAGGCCGTGCCTCTGTCTCCCATGAATTGCAAGGCGAGGAAGAGTCTGGAACATGAAAGAGGTGATCAGTGGAGTACTGCAAGGATCTGAACTAGCTCCAATATTGTTTGACATGGATGAGGATGTGAAGTGCTACATGAGCTTCTTTGCTGACGATGCCAAACTGTTAATGAAAGTAAAAACTGAAGAGGATTGTGAATCACTGCAAGAAGACCTGAATAAAGTATGGAATTGGAGTCAGAAGTGGGAGGTGGACTTCAATATTAAGAAGTGTAGCATAATGGAGTTTGGAAAAAGCAAAAACAGAATACAGTAAAAGCCCTTGTATCCGGCACCAATGGGACCGAAGACGTACCGGATACGAGAAAATGCCGGATACGGGAAGGGATATTTGAAAAATACATTTATTTACATTGTTCTTTTACTTATTAATATACCTTAATTCACTTTAATAATAAACACATCCACATATCTATATATTGTAAATTCTATCAGTATAGAGTAAATCCAATCAATATACATCAGTTATAATCATCACAGGATCACCAGTTGTCTAATTCATCATCTGATAATTTTACGACGGAGTTGTGAATGGCCGCGTTCAGTGTTGGTGGCTGAGAGGGTGCGTTCACCTCTACACTCGAATTTTCTTTCACTAAACTTTTTGTTCCAACTTTCATAAAATGTATAATGTCTCTGCTTAGAATTTTTTCCTCTTTGTGCACTGTTCTGCAAATTCCATAAACACTGCTAGACCCTTCGCTGCATCCTTCCATGAAACTTTCATCTCAGGGTCATCTTCTTCACTATCTGCCTCTGTCGTTTTTCGCGTGTTCATCGGGAAGTGATTGTAAAATTTCATCATCACTAAGTGAGAATGTTGCTGCTCGGTCACTGTCCATATCTACACACGCTTGTATCACTTCGTCACTAATGCAAAGTTTAGCGCGACAACCCATCTTTCAATTCTTTCTCCATCGATTCTCTCTTGGCGATGGAAAACCCTCAAATTTCTTATTCCCTTCCTGATCTTCAAACATTATTTTCGGATATGATTTTCTCCAACATCGCATTAAAGTTTGTTGTTTTTCATCCTCCCAAGCTAGCGATTCCATAAAAATAGCGTCTTAACATTAAGCTCACGTTGGAATTCGGAAATGCTACCGTCCTCAAAATAAATTACTTTGCGCATAGAACTTTTCCGATAATTCATTTTAAAGTTTTGAATCACTCCTTGATCCATGGGCTGGATCACACTCGTTACGTTCGGCGGTAAATACACAACAGAAATGTTTCCACTGCTCAGTTCCTCAGCTGGTGGATGTGCTTTACTGTTGTCGAGTAGGAGAATAAATTTACTGTCCTCTAGAAGTCTTTTCTTTTTCAAATTTCCTTTCACTGATGGGACAAACACATGCTAGATCCAATTCATGAATGTTTCTGAGTCCATCCATGCGTTATTTTGTGGGCGATAATTATCCACTGGTAAGTATATTAGATTTTTAAAACAATGTGGCTTCCGGTATTTTCCAACGACACACAATTTGACTTTATGGGTCCCTGCCATGTTCGTACACAGTAACACCGTCAATCTATCCTTGCTTTGTTTGAACCTTTTGGTGGTTTCCTCTGCTTCACTGGCTAGTGTAGATGCCGGTAGACAGCGGTAGAACAGGCCGGTCTCGTCAGAGTTGTAGATCTGTTCCGGTTTCAGATCGTCTTCGGCAACCAATTTTGCAAACCTATGACAGAAAGGAGGAAAGAAAAGTTAAAAGATATATATATAAGTGCACTATGCATCCGTGTATGCGAGAGATAAATTGAGATATGAGATGCGAATCTTTACCATGAAGGTATAGGTTAATTAACGTACCTGTCTATAAACTCCTCTGCAAAAGGTAAATCAGGAGATTTTGCTTCCCCAAACACATCAAGACGACGTATTCTATGGCGATTCTTGAATCTTTTAAGTCACCCATTTGAGAACTGGCACGATTCTCCAATTGGCATCTTTTCAGCAAAATCTTTGGCTTTTTCTTGCAGCGTTGGGCCTAATATAGCTGCACCTTCAGACATTTTAAGACAAAACCACTCGTACAACACTTTGTCCAGCATTTCCACACGTTTATGTTGTAGAGTGTGGTGATTTTCTGCAGCTTCAGGTGTGTCACTCAACTTCACAAACTCTCTTAGCTTTTTGGATTGGGCCTTGATATCGTAAATGGTAGACGGCCCAAAGCCGTATTCTTCCGTTAGTATTTTTCTATTTTCGCCTTTCTTCAATCTTCTGCATATGTCCACCTTTTGCTTAAGTAAAAGCACCACACTTTCTTCTTCTCAACTTTGGGCATGATAGAGTTGGCTAACATGTGCACGGAGGTGGCTAACACGTGGCGGGAGAAGTGAATGGAACTGAGAAGCCCTGGTGGCGGCGAGAGCAACTACAACCATGCGCAGGGATTTTAAACACACGCGGGAATTTTAAATTTATCTATTTTATGTATACGTCTACCTTTATCACAATTTTTCGGTTTTCGTGAAAAATATGCTGGTTATTTGAAGTGCCGGATACAAGAAGGCCGGATACGAGGGCTTTTACTGTATCAGGACAATATAAAATTGGAACCAAGGAGGTAAAGAAGGAGAGATCCGAAAAAGATTTGGGTGTAATTATCTCAAATGACTTGTCCTCATGCATCACAACATCATCAATATACAACCATTCTCCATTCACCCCTGTCTTCTGTCCTCTCCCATCCTTCCTCAACAGACATTCCCCTCTTCCCCAAAGCCCCCTTCACCCCATCCATCCATCTCATCCTAGGACGTCCCCTCATGTTCACTCCCTCCACATCTGCCTTCCATACCTCTTTTACTAGTCTTTCTTCACACATTCTTTCCATGTGTCCAAACCATCCTAATACTTTTTCATCAACCCTATCTCCCAACTCCCTTTCCACCCCTGTTCTCCTCACCTCCTCATTTCTCACTCTATCTAGCCTAGTAACCCCCATCATACTTCTCATACACCTCATCTCAAACACATTCAAACTCCTCTCTTCCTCTCATATGTTCCATGTTTCTGCCCCATACAGTGCTGTTGGCATAATCACTCCTTCATACAGTCTCCTCTTAGCATCCATTCCCAAATGTCTATTCCTCATTACACTCTTTAATCCACCAAGGCATTTACTTGCTTCTCTCAATCTACATTCTACCTCCACCTTCACTCCACCTTTTCCTGCCACATTTGCACCCAAGTATCTAAAACTATCCACTTCCTCCAGTTGCTCTCCCTTAATGCTCACTTCCAGTCTACTGCCACTTTCACCCCTTGTACATCTCATCACCTTACTTTTACCCACATTTATCTTCAGCTTTCTTCTATCACTCTCCCAAACTCTGTCACCAACTTCCTCAATCCCTCCTCTGATCCTGCCACAAGCACAGTGTCGTCCGCAAACAACAGGTGGATCACCTCCCACTTTTCTCCATTTTCTTTAACCATCTCCAATCCCTGACCCACTACCCTTGCATTTACCTCTCGCACTACCCCATCCAAGTATAAGTTGAACAGCCAGGGCAACATAACGCATCCTTGACGAAGTCCCACCTTTACCTCGAACCACTCACTCTCTCCATTTCTAATCCTGACACAAGCTCTACTACCCTCATAAAAACTCTTGACAGCTCCTAGAAGCTTTCCTCCTATCCCGTAAATCCGCAAAACCTCCCACAGTGCCTTTCTGTCTACCCTGTCATAAACCTTTTCGAGATCCATAAAAGCCCCCCAAAAATCCTTCCCCTTTCCTATAGCTTTCTCACATATCTGTCTTACCACAAAAATCTGATCTACACAACCTCTACCCCTCCTAAATCCAAACTGTTCCTCACCAATTACTCCCTCTGTTCCTCTCCTAATCCTCTCAATCAAGATCCTCCCATAAGCCTTACCAACTACACTTAACAAGCTAATCCCTCTGAAACTACTACATTCACACTTGTCCCCTTTTCCCTTGTAAAGAGGAACTATACAGGCACTCCTCCAGTCCTCTGGCACTCTACCCTCTCTCCAGCAAACATTAAATAACCTCACCAGCCAGTCCACCATCACTGTACCTCCTTTTTTTTTAGACATTCTGCATGGCATCCATCCAGACCAGGTGCCTTACCTGCTTTCATTATCTTAACAACTGCGTTCACTTCATCCTTCCTTATTTCTCCTCCATTTTCCTCACTCATCATGGTCACAGGTGAAAAATGTAATCCCACATTTGTCAGTCATGTGAAAACCACTGTTGGAGCAAAAAATATGAAATTTAATTAATTATTACCCCAACACCATTAATAAAAAAGTGGTAAATGTCCACCAAAGGTTGAAAGAAGAACATAGGGGGTTTATTCTATTCCATTTAAAGGTTGTGACTTAGTTTACATCAGACAGACTGGGAGGGATTTGGACACTAGGATGATTGAACACAAACGGTCCTTCAAATATGGACAACAAAGTTCAGCTGTGTTCCAACATGTTAAACAATTTAACCATTGTTTAGACTGGGACAAAGCTGAGCTCATTTATAAGTCTAGATGTGAGTTTAGGAGAAATTATTGAATCGACTATTATTGAATACCAGCCCAATATGAACATTTCAAAGGGCCAATGGTCCCCAGACATAATTTCAGGACTTTCCATCACCAGCCTATTAAAAAGATATTTGCGTCCTGACCCCACATATGGAGTGAACCGAAGGTAGAGACCTCTCCCAATGTTCCCTTTTTCATGTCAAGGGTGCTACTTATGTAACACTCACTATTTCATTTTTGTGTCTACTGAAGAGGATTGCAGTTTGCAATCAAAATATATAAATTCCCTGTCTACAGTCTTCTTTGCTCCAACAGTGGTTTTCACGTGATATATATATATATATATATATATATATATATATATATATATATATATATATATATATATATATATATATATATATGTATATATATATATATATATGTATATTATTTTCACTCCACCCTGACTGTCTTCTTTCCCAACTCTCTCCACTCCACCCCTTTCTCTCTGTTTCTCTCTATCTCACTCTCACTCTCTCTAGTGAAAGTCTTCTTCAAGTGCTTTGATCTTTATTTGTGAGTAACTGAACTTCTACCACCATACATAACTGAAACAAAGAAATCATTACATAAAGCAACATTGGGCTAAATGGAACAAAGTGCATTAAGACAGCATAATAAAGAGGACATAATAATGCCTAGCTTAACAGCCTTCCCCCCCCCTCTCTCTCTCTCTCTCTCTTGCTCTCTCCCACTCTCTCTCTCTCTCCCACTCTCTCTCTCTCTCTCTCCCTCTCCCTCTCCCTCTCCCTCTCTCCTTCCCTCCCCCTCCCTTTGCCTCCCCCATCAATCTCTCTCTCTTTCTCTCCCTCTCTCTTACTCTCACTTTCTCTTTTTCACTACCACTCCCTCTTTCCCTCTCCCTCCCCACCCTCTCTCTCTCTCTGACTCTGATTCTCACTCACTCCTTCTCTAGCTCTCTCTCCCCCTCTCTTTTTCTTTTCTTTTTTCTCATCCTCCCTCTCTTTCTCTCTCTCCACCTCCCTCTCATTCTCCCTCCCACACTCTCTTTCTCCCTCCCACTCTCTCTTTCTCCCTCCCACTCTCTCTCTCTCCCTCCCTTTCTCACTCTCTTCCTCCCTTTCTCACTCTCTCCCACACTTCTCTTTATCTCCCTCCCTTTCCCTCCCACTCCTCTCTCCCTCCCTTTCCCTCCCACTCCCATCTCCCTCCCTTTCCCTCCCACTCCTCTCTCCCTCCCTTTCCCTCCCACTCCCCTCTCCCTCCCTTTCCCTCCCACTCCTCTCTCTCTCACTCTCACTCTTCTACTCTCTCCTCCTCTCTCTTTCTCTTTTTCTTTCTCTTCTCTCTCTCTCATAAAAGAACTGATCAGAAAGGTGCCAGCACCACACATCCAGATGGAGCAGTATTGGTGGATTTTGAAGATTGGTAGAAGGGAGATGCTTTTATCTTACATCTGTTATAGCATCACCACTGGCAAATTCCTGTAGTTCATCCTGGTTAAGCAAGAAGAGTGAAAGAGGAGAGTTTGATGAGAATGAAAGAGTTGAGGAAGTTTCTCTCAAATGAACACACCTTTCCTTGTGGGTAGTGGCACTTACTTTGAAAAAAATATATATATTACCTAGATTTACCAATGTAGGATGTATGAATTCGTTTTGAGATATTTCTATTAATGCATTTCTTTTATTCAGGTACTGAGTGGCCAAAAACAGCGCATTGACAGTTTAGTAACAGAGGAAGATTGTGGATCCTTATCAGAGGCCAAGTTGTGGTTTACTAATAGGTGTATTGTAACACCACAACATTCTCCACGCACAGTCAGCACCCCTTCACCTATAGTAGAGTCATCTCTTGTCAGAGGTGAGTCCATAATTCTTTTTGTAGGTGTCTCAAGTTATGGACACATACTGTATTTACATACATACACACATATACCAAAGGCTTTTTCCCCCTTACTAGGGAGGTAACCAAAAAACAAAGGCATAAAAACCACTCCCACCCATTCCATCCCCACACACTCCACCCCTATCCACCCCCCTCCTTCTCTCTTTTCTTGGCTCCTCCTGGATGACAGGTCATCTCTGCATCTCGCCCACTGCCCTGGATCATAAACAATGTTGCAAGACACTGCACATCCACAGCAAGGCTGCTTCATTAGATTGGCAACCCCCCTCCATCCACTTATACAGAAATAGTGAAGATGGGGAGAAATCCCCTTCAGGCTGCATCAATTTATTTTTCATACATACTCCCACACCCCCATCCCCTACCCACTCCCCCTCATGTATCACAGCATCATCAATACACAACCATTCTCCATTTGCACCTATCTTCTGTCCTCTCCTATCCTTCCTCAACAGGCATTCCCCTATTTCCCAATGCCCCTTTCACCCCATCCATCTATCTTATCCTTGATCGCCCCCTCATGTTCACTCCTTCCACCTCTGCCTTCCAAACCTTTTTACTAATCTCTATTCACTCATTCTTTCCATGTTGGATACATATTTAAGGCTGCTTTTAAATATGGACACATATTTAAGACTGTTTAAAAGTAAGTTAAGACATAACAAATTAAAACAAAATAGCTGCTTGTTAAGAGCAACAGTGTAGTAAAGAATTGGGTTTGAATCTATTGGTTACCAGTTACTGCTACATGTCTAGGTAGTCCAAGCACATAGGGCTGTGGTGACAGCTTCAATTATAGCTTTCTCATACCTGGAGCTTACATTTTTTATGTATTATCATTATGATTTTTCAAAGGAATGTACCCCTTAGGATTATAGAGAACAGGATGCCTAGTCCCATCATTCCATCCCATTTTAGCCACCTTTACAACCCAAGTGGGAAGACTTGGCAGTATTTGTTTCTTTCCCCTACCACAAAGGAGTGGTATCGGATAGTATTAAGAGGGGGGATAGCATAAAGGAGGGACAGTTGCAGTAAAATGAAATAGCATAATTTCTGTATGCGTAGAGATTTCCTCTAAAATACACCAATTATGTGTGGCTCAGGCTCATGGGGGAGAGAGTGCATTTTTTTTAGTGGAAGGTAAGTTGAGAGTGGAGGATAGGTGGAGAAATAGGAAAAGGTCAGAAGAGAGGTGCTTAGAGTAAAGTGCTTAAATGAGAAGGAAAAGAAGCAGGAGTACAAGGAGATGCTGAGAGAAGTGTGGGAGGTGAAGGGTGAAGGATAGAGTAGAGCTAGGCATGGAGAAGGAATGGGGGTGTTTCAAGGAGGAAGTGACAAGGTGTGTCAAGATGGTATGTGAAACAAGGAGGACAGGAGTAAATAGAAGGAAGAATAGTGAGTGGTAGGATGATGAAGTGAAGTTAGTAGAAGAGAAGAAATGAGCATTCAGGGACTGGTTGCAAAGTAGAACAAGAGAAACTTATGAAAGGTAAAAAAAAAAAAGGAAAACAAAAGTTAAAGGTGGAAAAAAGAGAGCAGATGTAAATTAGAGGAGTACGACAGAAAACTGAAAGTAATAAAAAGATGTTTTGGAAGGAAGTTAAGAGAGGAAGGGGAGGCAAGTCAAGTAAAGAAGAAAAGGTAAAAGGTGCAGATGGACAGATGTTAATGGATGAGAAAGCAGTAAAGGGAAGATGGGGAGAGTATTTTAGAGAGTTGTTGAATGTGGAGAGGATAGGGAAGGATTGGTGGTAGCAGAGGGAGGCACTAAGAAAACGACAGTAATGGGAGAGGAAAATGGAGGAGAAATAAGAGATGAGGTACAAATAGTTTTGAAAAGGATGAGAACAGGTAAGGCACCTGGGTTAGATGGGTGTTATATGGAGTGTTGGAAGAAAGAAGGTAGAGTAATGGTGGACTGTCTAGTGAGGTTGTTTAATGTGTATCTGAGGGAGGGTACAGTGCTGGAGGATTGGAGGAGTGCCTTCACAATTCTGCTTTACGAGAGAAAAGGGGACAAATGCGAGTGTTAGTAGTCTCAGAGGGATCAGTTTGAGTGTAGTTGGGAAGGTTTATGAGAGGATTTTAATTGAGAGGGTTAGGAGAGGAACAGAGGGAGTAATTATGGGAGTGACGCATTGCTTTATAGAGTAGGTGATTTTTTTTTTATTTTATTTTTTTTTTTTTCCTAATGTGTTTAATGAATAAAGGTATAAATACTGTTTACATTAGTGTGTAATTCCTCAGGGTATTGTGTTCCTCCTATGTATATATAAGGCATAGTGAATATTTATGAAGATATAGTGAGCTCTAGTGAAGCTCTAATTACTTAATGGAAAGTCCTTTCACAGCATGCAGCTTGGTATGAAATGAAAGCTTAGAGTCTGGGGAACAAATCTTATTGAATAAATTTTTTCAAACTAATACCTCTGATTTTTTATTAATTTGTTTCTCTGAATAATTAATACATACATACATATACCAAGGCTTTTTCCCCCTTCCAAGGGAGGTAGCCAAAAAGGGAAAGGCATAAAAACACTCCCACCCATTTCATCCCTAAATACACTCCACACCCCTCCCACCCTCCCTCTCATCTGAGCACCTCCTGGATGACGGGTCATCCCTGCACCCTGCCCACCGCCCTGGGTCAGAAGCAGTGTCGCAAGACACAGCACATCCACAGCAAGGCCGCTTCATTTAATCGGCGACCCCCCCTCTCCAGAAATTTGTATTTCTGAATAATTAATAAATGCTGCAAAATTCAGGTTTCATAGATATATATATATATATATATATATATATATTTTTTTAATTCAAATTTCTTTTATTTTTTTACTGTAGAAAATAAAGAGCATGATGTTTTCTTTCAAGTGAAACAAAAATGACAAAAATATATAAAGAAAAACTGAAGATATTACAACAGAAAGAATAAAAACATAAACTTTACAGAATTGAGGATTTAAATTTTGGAGACCATTTTTCTCAATTATTTGTTTGATGGTTGCAGTGTATAGCCAATCTCCAATTTCCTCTTTGCTGATGAAGTGTGAGGTGAGGGCGAGTGGTGTGGCATGGGTGGAGGAGATGTAAGGTGGGTGTGGCTAGTAAAATGCATGCAGAGTGCTGGGTGCAGCTGTGCTGCTTTTCTCCTCTTTCTTTATTTTTCCTTTCTATTTCAGGCACTCATGGGCCCTCTCTGTATTCTGCCACTTCATTCTCTTGTTTCTTGTTAATTTTCCCGTGATCACAGCAGCAATACAGGGCATGGAATCAAAATTGTTGCTTACGGTGAGAGCGCCATGACCGATGTCACCTCACTTTGACCTTTTCAAGCGTACTGGTGCCCAGTCCACTGTCTTTATGGGTTATGCTGGTGGGAGGAGTTGCCAAATTTCTCCATAAACACAATTCTGTACCAAAAAACGAAACAGGTATAGAAATGTTGATGCTATTTCAATATATAGATTTTTTTTTTTTTTTTCAATGCTGTTTCTAGAGGTTGCCAATATTTTATATATTTTATGCTTTATAAAAAAAGATAGAAAAGAAATACAGTTGTATAACTTTGTATGAGTGTTGCCACCATAGAAATTCTTTTGAAATGTTTACCTTAAATTCACTCATGTACCAGAATTTTTCCAATAATCGCTGGTGATGCTCCCTTAATGAGTAACAGTGTGGGTTTAGGAAAGGTAGGGGTTGTGTGGATCATATTTTTGTAGTAAGACAGATATGTGAGCATTAGGGAAAGGTATGGATTTTTTGGGGCCTTTTTTTTGGCCATGGATTTGGAAAAGGGTTATGACAGGGTAGACAGGACAGTACTGTGGGAGGTTTTGCAGATATATGGGATCAGGTGAAAGCTGTTAAGGGCAGTCATGATTTACAGAAGTAGTAGAGCCTGTGTCAGAATTAGATATTAGGAAAGTGAATACTGAAATGGATAGTGAATCACTACATAAGAGACCTAAACAAGGTTTGGAAATGGAGCCAAAAGTGGGAAGTAGACTTCAACATTAAGAAATGTAGCATAATGGAGTTTGGAAAAAATAAAAAAATAATATCAGGACAATATAAAATTGGAACAAAGGAAATAAAGTGAGATCAGAAAAAGTCCTGGGAACAATTATCTCAAATGACTTTTCCCCTGATAAATGGATCAACAAAATTGTCGGAAGAATCTTACATATTGCTAAGATCAATAAAAGTGGTTTTTACCTAATTAGACAAAGAAATGGTTGAAAAAAATACTAGTACCAAAAAGAATATAAAGAAAATTAAATGAATCCAGAGAGTAGCCACAAAAATGGCCTAAACACTTTCAAACCTGTCATATGAGGAGAGACTGGCTAATTTTAAATTACAGACTTTGAAAGAAAGAAGAGAAAGAGGCAGCCTGCTGACCATTTACAGAATCATGATAAGAGAAATACAAGAGGACAAGAAAAGAAACTCAAAAAGGATAGTTATAGAAGAGACCTGAAAAAATAGTTTTCTATAGAGAGTGATGGATATCTGGAACAAACTGGATAAAACAATAGTGTGTGCAAAAAATGTACATGAATTCAAGAGCAAACTAGACATTATGAGCATAGCTCCCCTTCCTGTAAGATATAACTAGGTAAATACACATCATCTCTGCACACCTTATGACCCCCACCTTGAAACATCACCCATTCCTCCTCCACTCCAATTTCTACTCTATCCCTCCTTCCCACTCTTCTCTCAGCTTCTTATACTCCCTATCCTTTTCTTTCTCATTTAAGTAGATTACTCTAAGCACCTCCCAACCTTCTGTCATTTTCCTCTGTCTCCATCTATCTTCCATTCTCAATTTACCTTCCACCAAAAATGATCTGATATTCCCCCACTCTCTCCCCTTAGGACATGTGCATCCAAAATTCTTCCTACTATTCTCCTGGTTGCCACTATATAGTCCATAAAAGCCCTATCTACCACCCTTCGATCCACCACCCTCACCCATGTATACTTATGTTTGACTTTCTTCCTAAACACTGTATTTGCTATCATAAACTCTCTAGACACATCACCATCATCTCTTCAGAATGATTTTTTTCCTGGAACTCCACTCTTTCCAACCACTCTGTCTATTGGTTCATCTACCCTAGCATTGAGATTTCCCAATACTACCATATTGACATTTCTCCCTTAACCCTCTATGCACTCATTTAAATCTGTTGAAAAAGCTTCCCTTTCCTCTACACTCTTCTCACTACCAGGCCCATACTCAAAATCACACCTCCCTATCAACTTTGTTTCACTCAGTACCAACACATCCATCTTTTTTTCTCACAAGCATACTGCCTATATCTTCCCTTTTACTCTTGTGTACCACATCCATGCATATTCAAAGACACCTTCGGGTTCTGTTTGGAAGACTCTTCCTAGTCCCTCATATGCCTTTGCTTTTTTAAGGAATGTCTCCTTTGGGGCTACTGAGAGTAGGATGCCTAGTCCTATCCCTGCCCCTATTTTGTCGCCTTCTATGACTCAAGTGGGACACTTGATGGCAATATACTTTCTCCCCTACCACAGGGCTTGGCAAAAAAGGAAATTAATAAAAAAGTGGTACTGGACAGTATTAAGAGTAGGGGGGACAGCATAATGGAGAGACAGTTGCAGTATAATAAAGTAAAATTATTTATCTATAGATATTTCCTCTATCACAGACATGATGTGTGACTCGGGTCTGTAGGGGCACTCTGTATAGCCCCTAAAATATCAGCTGTATGGTACTGAGGAGCTTTTAACCCCACAATAATATGCAGCCAATACCTTAGGCTGGTTACCTTATGATACATTAACCACTTCAATAAGAGTCAAATTCTTGCATGCAGCATCAGCTGCCATATGTACGACTCATCACACTACTCGCATTATGCATACATATACCAAAGGCTTTCCCCCTGCACGGGGGTAGCCAAAAAGAAAAAGGTACAGAAACCACTCCCACCCATTCCATTTCCTATATATTCCACTCCCCTCCACCCTCCTCCCTCCCTCTTATCTTGGCACCTCCTGGATGACGGGTCATCCCTGCATCCTGTCCACTGCCCTGGGTCAGAAGCAGTATCACAAGACACAGCACATCCTCAGCAAGGCCGCTTCATAAATTCAGCAACCCCCCTCTCCGTCCCCTCACGCAGAAAAGGAAAAGACGGGGAGAAATCCCTTTGGGCTTCATCAATTTTTTTTCTCATACATACTTCCTCAATCCCCATCCCCCACCCACTCCCCCTCATGCCTCACAGCATCATCTATACACAACCCCTCTCCATTCACCCCTATCTTCTGTTCTCTCCTGTCCTTCCTCAACAGACATTACTCTCTTTTGTAATGCCCCTTTCACCCCATCTATCCATCTCATCTTAGGACGCCCCCTCATATTCATTCCTTCCACCTCTGCCTTCCACACCTCTTTTACTAATCTTTCTTCACTCATTCTTTCCATGTGTCCAAACCATCCTAATACTCTTTCATCAACCCTATCTCCCAGTTCCCTTTCCACCCCTGTTCTCCTCACCTCCTCATTTCTCACTCTATCGAGCCTAGTAACCCCTATCATACTTCTCAAACATTTCATCTCAAACACATTCAAACTCCTCTCTTCCTCTCTCATGTTCCATGTTTTTGCCCCGTACAATGCTGTTGGCACAATCACTCCTTCATATAACCTCCTCTTAGCATCCATTCCCAAATGTCTATTTCTCATTACACTTTTTAATCCACTAAGGCATTTACTCGCTTCTCTCAATCTACATTCTACCTCCACCCCCACTCCTCCCTTTCCTGCCACATTTGCACCCAGTATCTAAAACTATCCACTTCCTCCAGTCTTTCACCCTTAATGTTCTAATGCTCACTTCCAGCCTGATGTCACTCTCTCCCCTTGTACATCTCATCACCTTACTTTTTCACACATTTATCTTCAGTTTCCTTCTTTCACACACCTTCTCAAACTATGTCACTAAATTCCTCAATCCCTCCTCTGATCCTGCTACAAGCGCAGTGTTGTCAGCAAACAACAACTGGCTCACCTCCCACTTTTCTCCATTTTCTTTAATCATCTCCAACCCCTGACCCACTACCCTTGCATTCACCTCTTGCACCACCCCATTCATGTAAAGATTGAACAGCCAGGGCGACATAACACATCCCTGATGAAGTCCCACCTTTACCTCAAACCATTCACTTTCTCCATTTCTAATCCTAACACAAGCTCTACTACTATCATAAAAACTCTTGACTGCTCTTAACCCCTTCCATACGGTGACACCTATGTAGGCGTCTTAAGGAACAAGGGGGTACGCGAGGATGCCGATGTCGGCGTCTTGATTATATTTATTGTAGTCATACCTGCGTGAGGCCCATACTCTGTAAACTGGCTTCATCATATTTTCTATGGTTATCAAAATTCACGGGTGAAAGAGAACGAGCGATAGAGCAGTGACTTTATTTTTTATAATGCGAGTATTTTGACGCAACATCGCACGTCTGGCAGCTAATGCTGCCAGACGTGCGATGTGGCCTGTATTGAAGGGGTTAACAGCTTTCCTCCCATCCCATATATCTGCAGTTCCTCCCACAGTGCCTTCCTGTCTACCCTGTCATAAGCCTTTTCCAGATCCATAAAAGCCCAAAAAACATCCTTACCTTTTCCTATAGCTTTCTCACATATCTGTCTTACCACAAAAATCTGATCTACACAACCCCTACCTGTCCTAAACCCACACTGCTCCTCACCAATTACTCCCTCTGTTCCTCTCCTAATCCTCTCAATCAAGATCCTCCGCATTGTAAGATATAAAATTACTTCAGTAATATTTATTGTAGTTGTACCTGCGTGAGCCCCATACTCTGTAAACTGGCTTCATCATATTTTCTATGGTTATCAAAATTCATGGGTGAAAGAGAACGAGCGATAGAGCAGTGACTTTATTTTTTATAATGTGAGTATTATGACGCAACATCGCACGTCTGGCAGCTAATGATGCCAGACGATGTTGCCCGTATTGAAGGGGTTAACAGCTTTCCTCCCATCCCATATATCTGCAGTTCCTCCCACAGTGCCTTCCTGTCTACCCTGTCATAAGCCTTTTCCAGATCCACAAAAGCCCAAAAAACATCCTTACTTTTTCCTATAGCTTTCTTACATATGTCGTACCACAAAAATCTGATCTACACAACCCCTATCTGTCCTAAGCCCACACTGTTCCTCACCAATTACTCCCTCTGTTCCTCTCCTAATCATCTCAATCAAGACCCTCCACATTATAAGAAATGAAATTACTTCAGTAATACTTGTTATCTTTTACTCAGAGTAATAATAAACACAGAAAACATGATTAAACCAGTTCACAGAATCTGGGAGTAACTGTTGTACAACTACAAAAAAAATATATATATATATAATCAAGACGCTGATGCTGGCATCCTCATGTACCCACTCGCTCCTTGTGATGCCTGTGTAGGTGTCTCATACTAAAATGGTTAAAAAAATAAATAAAAAAAAATCAAGCTCTTCAAAACAAACCACCAAAATCTGTCCTTCTTCATAACCCTTTAAACATAAGCTTTACAGAAAAGTCTCCACAAGAAGTAAGAACATCACTGGTACACTTGTGTTCAGGACACCATCCAGCTCTAAGACAGCATCAACATGTAATATGGTTGGCCACAGATTCAGCCTGCCCTCAGATGCAACCACCACACAGAAGACACAAAGCACCTCATTCTACAATACCCCACACTAAGAGTCCCTTGACAAGAATAAGAACAAGAACATGATATTTCTTCTCAGAGTGGACTGTGGGACTGCCTGGTGTCCATTTCTTTTTACCTGGGTGTTATGGATCTCTAGCAAGAGAGACCTGGGGCAACAGAGTGATTATATTCACTTGTAATAAGATTGGAGTGTTTTTGTGCATTTATCTAGTTGTATGGGGCAGGAACCTGGAATATAAGAGAGGAAGAGAGAGTTTAAATGTGTTTGAGATGAAATGTCTGAGAGGTATGGTAGGGGGTTATTAGGCTGGATAGAGTGAGAAATGAGGAGGAGAGTGGGGGTAGAAAAGGAGTTGGGAGATAGGGTTGATGAGGGAGTATTGGGATGGTTTGGACACATGGAAAGAATGAATGAGAAAAGAGTTGTGAAAAGTATGGAAGGCAGAGGTGGAGTGAACAGGAGGGGGCAACCAAGGATGAGATGGATGGACAAGGTAAAAGGGGCGTTGGGAAACAGGAATGTCTGTTGAGGAAGGGAGAAGATAGGGGTGACTAGAGAATGGTTGTGTATGGATGATGCTGTGATGCATGGAAGGGAGTGGGTGGGGGATGTTAGGGAGTATGGGTGAATGAAATTTTTATGCAGCCCAAAGGGATTTCTCACCGTCTTCTCTTTTTCTGCATGAGGGGTTGGAGAGGGGGTTTGCTGATTAAATGAAACAGCCTTACTGTGGATGTGCAGTTTTGCTGCATTGCTTCTGACCCAGGGCCATGGGCAAGATAGAAGGATGACCCATCATCCAGGAGGAGCCAAGAAAAGGGGGAAGGAGGGGTGGTGAATGGAAGTGGAGTATGTTGTGATGAAATGGGTGGGAGTGGATTTATGCCTTTTGACTTTGGCCACCTCCCTTGTAAGGGGGAAAAAGCCATTGGTATATATACTGTATGTATGTACCTAGTTGTATTATACAGGAAGGGGAGCAATGCTTGTGGTGACCTGTCTTTGTTGTATCTTGCAACATCTAGTTCTTAAATTCTTGTTTGGTATTTGCACACTTGTTTTATCCACTTTGTTGCAGACATCCACCACTCTCTGTGGAAAACTTTTTTTTTCCCGATCTCTTCTATAACTTGTTTTTCTTCTCTCCCATTTTAATAAATTTTCTCTATCAAGGACTTCCATGCCTTTCATGATTCTGTAAATGGCCAATAGATCTCATCTTTCTCTTCTTTGTTCCAGGGTTGTCAGTTCCAGTTAAGACAATCTTTGTGTGTGTATGGATGTGTGGTATCTAATATATATAAAGTAGAAGCACGATTTAACGAACTAATTCAGCCAAGGTCCAGTCCGCTAAATTGAATTTTCCGTTAAATTGAGCGAGTGAGCGTTGGTGTAACAGTGTTGCCAGAGCGGATTATAAAAATAATACGTACCTAAAAATTCCCTAGTGTACACACACACACATACAGTATATATATTATTGTAAGTGAATTATAGGCAGCACAATCGTGAATTGCAAACAAACAGCAACGTGCAGTAATTTGTTGCAACATGTGTGTGTGTGTTTACCTTTACCTAGTTGTATTTACCTAGTTGTAATATACGGGAGGGGAGCTATGCTCGTGGTGACCCGTGTTTGTATCTCTCCGTATCAAGTTTTGTCTTAAAATCTTGTATAGTGTTTGCACATATTGTTTTGTTGTCTAATTTGTTCCATGCATTAATTGCTCTGTGTGGGAAACTGTTCCTTTTCAAGTTTTTTCTATAGCTATCTTTTTTCAGTTTTTTCCGTGTCCTCTCGTTTTACCATTGTCCCACACTAACAGGTTGTTCCTGTCTAAACTTCCATTCCTTTCATTATTCTGTAGATAGTCAGCAAATCTCCTCTTTCTTTTCTTTGTTCCAGTGTTGGTAGGTTCAGTTTGGATAGTCTTTGCTCATATATCAGTTCGGCGAGAGTCGGTGCTAGTTTGGTTGTCGCTCTTTGTAATCTTTCTAGTTTCTTAATATTCTTTTTGATGCTGGGTGTCCAAAGTGATGCTGCGTACTCAAGTTTTGGTCTTATTAGTGTAGTTAGCATTTTCTTTATCATTTCTTCATCCATATAAGTAAATGCCACTTTGATTGACCTCAGTCAAAGTGTGTGTGTGTGTGTGTCGTGTAACAATGATATGAGCTGTCTGTGAATTTTGCGGAATATTAGTCATAGCTTCGTGTTTGGTTTGATGTACATAATTCTAGCGATTAATAGGACTGGGCAGTTGGTTTTTGGATAGTGAGTGTTATTGTTGTGTTGTTGCAGAAAACATAGTTCGTTGTTGTAGAAGTGTTTTTCGTGGTGATTACTCTTGCGTACTGATTTTGAATTTTCCCATCAACTTACTGTTTCATTATTTTGTTTTCCTATTATACCGTCTATTTCTACTTGAATATATTTCTGCTACAATTACACTTTATACATATACTGAATTATATATTGCATATATATTATAGTACGTATATACAGACGCTCCTCAACTTACGTTTTAGTTACGTTCCGAACGGCCGAACGTAAGTTGAAAATGAACGTAAATTGTTACTGTACTATACATCCGTAAATTCTATTACCGTATCTTATAAAAAAAACCTAAATCATTAATTATACACACAACATTGTAAAATAATATTAATTTCAAATAAATTAAATTCAAGCAACATAAATTGAGATGGTGGAGGAGGAGACGGCAAGGCATGTTCAGTTTGTCGTTTGTGCAATGTAAACAATGGACGCAGCGTCATGCACAAGTATCGTTTGAACTATGGAGAGTGTGCTAAACTAAAAAATTCACTCAATATTTATTATTATTATTTTTTTTAATATATATATATATATATATATATATATATATATATATATATATATATATATATATATACTGTATATATATATATACCTCCAAAGTACTAAATTATAAATTTTTCCTTGACTCCACCACCACAATCTGGTAACATCTGGTAACATTGGACTCTGAGACACGCATGTGGCCAGTTGACAGAAAATGCTCAACTTAGCTTACCGTTCCCGCTAAATTGAGCTATTTCCGTAGACGCGCGTCTGGCCAGCTAGCGGAAAAAGGTCAATTTAGCGGAAATGGTCCGCTAAGTTGAGCATTTGCGTTATTGCTATTTGCAGTTCGCTAATTTGAGCTTCCGCTAAATTGAGATTCGTTAAATCAGGCTTCTACAGTATATATATATATATTCATATATATATATATACATATATACATATATATATACATATATACATATATATATATATATATATATATATATGCCTTAATGTGCTGTGTCTGGCGACACTGCTTCTGACCCAGGGCAGTGGACAAGGTGCAGGGATGACCCGTCATCCAGGAGGTGCTAAGATAAGATGGAGGGTGGAGGGGTGTGGAGTGTATTCAGGGATGGAATGGGTGGGAATGATTTTATGACTTTTCCTTATTGGCTACCTCCCTTGTAAGGGGGAAAAAAGCCTTGGTATTTGTATGTATGATATATATATATATATATATATATGTTGGTACATTATGACAAGTTGATGAAGGTGGAAAAAGAAGTCACGGGTCTAGTTCCGAGTTACTGAGTTTATTCCTGACCGGTTTCGCTCTATGCTTCTTCAGAGGAATGTGAAGCATAGAGCGAAACCGGTCAGGAATAAACTCAGTAACTCGGAACTAGACCCGTGACTTCTTTTTCCACCTTCATATATATATATATATATATATATATATATATACATATATATATATATATAAATATATATATATACATAAATATATATATATATATATATATATATATATATTATATATATATATATATATATATATATATATATATATGGTCAGGATAAATTTTAAAAATGACATTTTTTCAGAAAGGAAAGAAAAACATATCTTGGCCCAAAATTGATATATTCTTAAAATTCAAAGTGTATCTCCAAGATGATCTTTTGCCAAATACAGTTCACTCATAGAAGCCACCCTGAGCCTCCACCACAGCCTCCAGGTGGGACCTGAACCTGCAGTACACGGCCTTCACAGTGTCCTTCGAGAGATGCCCGAACACCAATTTGATCCTGGCAATCAGCTCATCCTTGGTGTTGCAGACAGTACAATTGGTGTCTTTTTCAACTGCGACCCACACATAATAATTTGTGGGGTTGCAATCAAGCGAGTTGAGGGCCAGATGTTGGGACTGGTGAAGTCGTAGAAGTTCTCAGACAGCCACTTCTGGGTTTTCCTGGAGGTGTGACATGGAACAGAGTCCTGCTGCCACATTTATGTTTTTCCGCAGCCACCCTCTCCACTTGACAGCAGTGGACAGCAACTCATTATAGTCATCTGAAGTTAGTCCAAGTCCCTCTTCTAAGATGTGGGGCAGCATGATGTGGCCTTTGTTGGAAACACACCCAAACACTTGCAAGAAAACAAAATACTAAATCCTAAACAATTTGGTTTTAGAATTGGAAGATCATGTACCACAAACTTAATATGCTTTTACTTAAGATTAATAGAAATAAAACAATAGAGAGATGGATGGGCAGATTGTGCTTTCTTGGACTTACAAAAGGCTTTTGACAAAGTACCACACAGAAATTGAAATAATAAGTGGAATACAAGAAAGTTATTGGAATGGATGAAAGATTTCTTGAATGGAAGAAAAATGAGGGTAGTACTTGGAGACAAGAATTCAAATTGGGAAGATATGATAAGTAGAGTCCCTCAAGGCTCTGTAATGGCTCCAATAATGTTTGCTATTTATATAAATGATATGGATGAAGGTATGGAATGTTATATGAACTTCATTGTAGATGATGCAAAACTACTCGAGAGTAAGTACAGAAGACTGCAAATCTTTTCCAGAAGACCTAGACAAAGTCTGGAAATGGAGTCAGAAGTGCGAAGTGAACTTCAACATAAAGAAATGTAGTATAATGGAATTTGGAAAAAGTAAAAATAGAATATTATGTCAGTATAAAATTGGTACAAAGGAAGTAAAAAAAGTAAACTCTGAAAGAGACCTAGAAGTAACTATCTCAAATGACATGATACTAGACAAACACGTCACTAAATTAGTCGGAGAAACTTTCAACTTATCAAGATCAATGAAAGTAGCATTTGATTACATGGATGAAGAAAGGATTAAGAAAATACTAGTTACACTGATAAGACCAAAATTGGAATACGCTGTGACACTATGGACACCTCGTACCAAAATAAATATATACATACTAGAAAGAATTCAAAGAGCAAAGACAATGATGGCGCCAAAACTCCAATTTGACATACGAACAAAGATTGGATAAACTAAATCTACCAACCCTGGAACAAAAAAGAGAGAGTTGATTTGGTAACCATCTACAGAATTATGAAAGTGATGGAAATTCTTGATAGAGATGACTTACTAAAGTACATACATATACCAAAGGCTTTTTCCCCCTTACAAGGAAGCTAGCCAAAAAACAAAGGCATAAAAACCATTCCCACCCATTCCATCCCTACATACACTCCACTCCCCTCCACCCTCCCCCTCATCTTGGCACCTCGCGGATGACGGGTCATCCCTGCATCCCATCCACTGCCCTGGGTCAGAAGTAGTGTTGCAAGACACAGCACATCCACAGGAAGGCCTCTTCATTAAATCACCGACCCCCCTCTCCATCCCCCCATGCAGAAAAGAAGACAAGGAGAAGACCCTTTGGGCTATGTCAAATTTTTCTCACACATACTACCTCACCCCCCATCCCCCCACCCATTCCACCTCATGCATCACAACATCATCCATATACAACCATTCTCCATTCACCCCTGCCTTCTGTCCTCTCCCGTCCTTCCTCAACAGCCCCTTTTACCCCATCCATCCATCTCATCCTAGGTTGCCCCCTCATGTTCACTCCCTCCACATCTGCCTTCATTACCTCATTTACTAGTCATTCTTCACTCATTCTTTCCATGTGTCCAAACCATCCCAATACTCTTTCATCCACCCTATCTCCCAACTCCCTTACCACCCCCGTTCTCCTCCTCACCTCCTCATTTCTCACTCTATCCAGCCTAGTAACCCCCATCATACTTCTCAGACACCTCATGTACCACAAACTTAATATGCTTTTACTCGAGATTAATTGAGATAATACAAGAAAGAGATGGCTGGGCAGATTGTGCCTTCTTGGACTTGCAGAAGGCATTTGATAAAGTACCACATAAAAAATTAATAAGAAAAATTGAAATAATAGGAGGAATACAAGGTAAGCTACTGGAATGGATGAAGGATTTCTTAAATGGGAGAAAAATGAGAGTGGTACTTAGAGACAAAAATTCGAACTGGGAAGATATGAAGAGTGGCATCCCTCAAGGCTCTCTATTGGCTCCTTTAATGTTTGCCATATATATAAATGATATGGATGAGGGAGTGAATTGTTACATGAACTTCTTTGCTGACAATGCCAAGTTACTCAAGAAAGTAAGCACAGAAGATTGTAGATCACTACAAGAAGACCTCGACAAAATATGGGAATGGAGTCAGAGGTGTGAAATGAACTTCAGCATTAAGAAATGTAGCATAATGGAATTTGGAAAAAGCAAAAATAGAATATCGGATTCACTATAAAATTGGAAACAAGGAAGTCAAAAAAGTCAATTCAGAAAGGGACCTGGGAGTGATCATCTCAAGTGACTTGACACCTGATAAACATGTCAATAATTTATTTGGAGAGACTTTTAACTTACTAAGATCAATGAAAGTGGCCTTCGACTACATGGATGAAGAAAAGGTAAAGAAAATGGTGGTTACACTAATAAGACCTAAACTAGAGTATGCTGTAACACTATGGGCACCTAGCACAAAAATGAACATAAGAAAATTAGAAAGAATCCAAGGAGCAGCAACAAAATTGGCACCTACACTATCAAATTTGACATATGAACAAAGATTGGAGAAATGACATTATCAACACTGGAACAGAGAAGAGAAAGAAGTGATTTGTTGACTAATTACAGAATTATGAAAGGGATGGAAATTCTCGATAGAAACAACTTATTAAAATGGGACAGAAGAGAAATAAGAGGACACAAAAAGAAGCTAAAGAAGAAGTTACAGAAGAGACCTGAAAAAGAATAGCTTTCCACATAGAGTTAAGTCTGGAACAAACTAAACGGAGAAACAGTGAGTGCCAAAATTATACACGATTTTAAGAATAAACTGGATGTGGAGAGATACGAGAACGGGTCACTACAAGTATAGCTTTCGTCCCGCAAAATATAACTAGGTAAATACATTCAAACTCCTCTTCCTCTCTTATGTTCCATGTTTTGGCCCCATACAGTGCTGTTGGCACAATCACTCCTTCATACAATCTCCTCTTAGCATCCATTCCCAAATGTCTATTTCTCATTACACTTTTTAATCCACCAAGGCATTTACTCGCTTCTCTCAATCTACATTCTACCTCCACCTTCACTCAACCCTTTCCTGTCACATTCGCACCCAAGTATCTAAAACTATCCACTTCCTCCAGTCTCTCTCCCTTAAAGCTCACTTCTAGTCTGCTGCCACGTTCACCCCTTGTACATCTCATCACCTTACTTTTACCCACATTTATCTTACTAAAGTGGGACAGAAAAAGCAATAGAAGAGGACACGAAAAGAAACTTAAGGACAATTACAGAAGAGATCTGAAAAAGAACAGCTTTCCACACAGTGAATATCTGGAACAAACTGAATGAGTAAACAGTGAGTGCTAAAACTATACATGACTTTAAGAACAAACTGGATGCAGAAAGATACAAAAGTGGGTCACAATGAGCTTAGCTCTCTTCCTGTAAAATATAACTAAGTAAATACAGTTTGAGGGAACTTGGTCATCATGAAGTGCCAGACTTTGTTTGGACTGTAGGCTAATCACCTGTTGTTCTGTGCATTGTGTAACTGGTTCTGGCAGAAGTTCTTCTCGTCTGAGAAGAACCAGAGCATCCCTGGCTCGACTGGGTGTTTGACCTTGTTCAGAAGTTTCTTGGCTTTTGTAAGGTGGTTCTCTTGGGCCTTGGTGGTGAGTAGTTGGCCCTTGTGCCTCTTGTATGAGGAATATTGAAGGTCCTCACTCAGCGCTTTCTTTATAGTCGTCACCCTGACACCCATCTCTCTTGCCAAGGACCACATTGCCTTGCCTGGATCTTGCTGTACCATTTTTGCAGTTCTCGATAAATTTCGTTCTGCGAACAGAGTCAGAACGCCTGCTATGAACCTTCCTGCTAGCCAGTGCCTCCACACCTGTCGCAATTCTCTAGCTCACATCTCACAGCCTTGACAGTATTTAAGGAGCACTGAGCTGGAGTTAAGATTTCCAAATTTTTAAATCTGGCAGGAATCATTACGGTGCAGGTCTCTCTTTCAATATTCCGATGCTTTCCAGTCGTCCATGCTTTCTAGCTCTCATGCCCACCAATAGTACACAGAATCAGCTAGTTGCAGTGGGAAGCGCTAAGAAAATGACCATGATGAGTGATGAAAATGGAGGAGAAATAAGGAAGGATGAAGTGAACGCAATTGTGAAGATGATGAGAGCAGGTAAGGCTCCTGGTCTGGATGGAAGCCATGCAGAATGTCTAAAAAAAGGAGGTACAGTGATGGTGGACTGGCTGGTGAGGTTATTTAATGTTTGTTGGAGAGAGGGAAGAGTACCGGAGGACTGGAGGAGTGCCTGTATAGTTCCACTCTACAAGGGAAAAGGGGACAAGTGTGACTATAGTAGTTTCAGAGGGATTATCTTGTTAAGTGTAGTTGGGAAGGCTTATGGGAGGATCTTGATTGAGAGGCTTAGGAGAGGAAGAGAGGGAGTAACTGGTGAGGAACAGTGTGGATTTAGGACAGGTAGAGGTTGCGTAGATCAGATTTTTGTGGTAAGACAGATATGTGAGAAAGCTATAGGAAAACGTAAGGATGTTTTTTGGGTTTTTATGGAAAATGCTTATGACAGGGTATACAGGAAGGCACTGTGGGAGGTATTGCAGATATACAGGATAGGAGGAAAGCTTTTAGGAGCTGTCAGGAGTTTTTATGAGAGTAGTAGAGCATGTGTCAGGATTAGAAATGGAGAGAGTGAGTGGTTTGATGTAAAGGTGGGACTTCATCAGGGATGTGTTATGTCGCCCTGGCTGTTCAACTTATACATGGATGGGGTGGTGTGATAGGTAAATGCAAGGGTGGTGGGTCAGGGATTGGAGATGGTTAAAGAAAATGGAGAAAAGTGGAAGGTGAGCCAGCTCTTGTTTGTGGACGACACTGTGCTTGTAGCAGGATCGGTGGAGGGATTGAGGAGTTGGTGACAGAGTTTAGGAGAGTGTGAGAAAGAAGAAAGCTAAAGATAAATGTGGGTAAAAGTAAGGTCATGAGATGTACAAGGGGTGAAAGTGGCAGTAGACTGGAAGTGAGCATTAAGGGGGTATGCGACACCTAGGGGTCATTTTCTAAACTATTTAGAGTAAAGAGCTGAAACTTCTCAGGTAAATAGGTATCCATATTGCCAACATTTTAGGTGAAACAGAATGATGTATGTACACATGTACATATACCAGTAACGACATTTAAAAGTGCACAGCATCATAATACGTGGACCAATTTGTTTTATATTTTGGCTATGATTAGTCAGTAGGCACACCTAGGGCCAGTCATTGAGTAATTGAACAATTTCCTTTATACTTTTGCATACAGGCATTTCAATTTTAATGTCCGGCAAAAATCGTGAAAAATTACATTGTTTTTTGTCTTGTTTCCATTATTACTCCTAACTCTTTCATCTTATTCAAAATATTCGAATGACTGGCCCTAGCAGTTACTAAATGTAATATTTCCTGTAAGTTTCATCTAAGTCTGATGTATTTTAGATTTTTTATGATTAAAAAAAAGTAAAGAAATATCGAACGGAGATATGGCGACTTGAAATATAAATATATCTGTAACTTTCTTATAGTTTCACCAATTTGACTGATTTTTTCATGGCTTAATTCTTATTATATAATGGATAAGTACAGTAAAAATCATCAACATATTTTAATTATAAGTACTTTAAATAATGAAAAACTAAAGTATAAGTATATCACAGTAGTGGCGACGCACAGACGACACCATCATATAATTTGCTTTTTTGCACATTTGTCGGTTTCTTCATATGAAACCTCACTGCTGGGGGTCTTCGGGGTATCTAAATCATTGGAAAGAGGTTTATTTTAACCAGCAGTGGGTGCCTTTGGAAGTGAATCCTCTCTTACTCCACGAACCATCGATAGTAACTTTTACTTCTGGTAAAGTTGGGTCTTCCTTTTCTAATGCTGCATGTACATGTTCCCTTGTTTTTTCCAAGAGTTCCTCATACTTCTTTATGCTGGTCTCTATAATATGATGGCAAAGTTTACTAAACGTCTTGTGATGTATCATTTTCATGTTCATTGCCATGCACATTTTCTGTACTGCAACATCCCCACAGAGTAAGCCGGCCTCCACAACTCTGTTATGTACTTCATAACTTTCATTTCTACCGCCTGGTGAAGTACACCATTTGCTCTTTTCAGAGCACAACTTTCATTCTGCCTGAAATGTCTTCACCATTCCACATTCTCCTATCACTTCAACATACATCTTCTCACAATGGCATCTAACAAGCGAATTTATCCACGGCAAAAAACTGCTCTTCTCCACAGTCATAAATTCACATTCATTCTTATCTCCCCTCTGTACAATTTCATAATTAATATCTAATTTTCTTGCTGTATTCGAGATGAATAAAGTACTTCATGGTGTAGAACCTGGCTATATATGTTGAGAGAGGTGGAAGTGAGGGCAGTGGTGGAGTGAGAGGTGGTGAGGTCTAGGCTAGTTGTCTTTGACTATTTGCCATCTTTAACTGTTGTTTTTTTGTCATTGTAGATGTTCTTTTTGCTACCCATGATGACTGTATTAATGAGTAATATGTACTAGCTAAGGTAATATATTGCCAGGAGAGCTCATGAGACATGCATACTTTTTCTTTCAAAGCTAGTAGGTAACTGACATCCAGCTGAGCTCTTAAGTTGGCAAGAGCTATCCCTCCACCTCCCTCCCTTCCCCTCCACCCTCATACTGGCCGTTGAAGCATTGGGCAAGCGTAAATTCAATCGAATTTCAACGTTATTCGGTGCACCTGAAGGTCCTAAGTGGCACGCCCCCCTCTAGTGTGGGTTGCGCCTTTAACTCCGTCCATTTAAACCCCCGTCCAAGACATTTAAATTGTGCGCCGCTGGAAAATTATTTGTCGGGATTTATTTCTAAATGGTATACAAACATTTTGAACACAGTTTTGAAAAATGCTATATCTTGACCAAATTCACCCCCCCCCTCCCCCAGGTGTCGCGTACCCCCTTAAGGGAGAGTGACTGAAGGAAGTAGATAGTTTTAGATACTTGGGTGCGAATGTGGCAGGAAAGGGAGGAGTGGGGGTGGCAGTAGAATGTAGATTGAGAGAAGTGAGTAAATGCCGCAGTGAATTAAAAAGTGTAATGAGAAATGGACATTTCAGAATGGATGCTAAGAGGAGATTGTATTTACCTAGTTGTATTTTGCGGGAAGGGGAGCTATGCTTATGGTGTCCTCCCTTTGTATTTCGCAGTGTCTAGTTTGCTTTTAAACTCATGAATGGTTTTTGTGCATACTATCTCATTATCCAGTTTGTTCCAAGTGTCCACTACTCTATGTGGAAAACTGTTTTTCTTCAGTTCTCTTCTGTAGCTATGTTTTTTTATTTTCTTTCCGTGTCCTCTTGTGTTTCTCTTGTCCCATTTTAGTAAGTCTTCTCTATCGAGTATCTCTGTGCCTTTCATGATTCTGTAGATGGTCAGTAGGACCTCTCTCTCTTCCTTGCTCCACCATCAGTAACTCCAGTATAGCCAATCTCACCTCATATGATAGGTTTGCAAGTGCAGGTGCCTTTTTTGTTGCTGCTCTCTGGATTCTTTCTATTTTCTTTATATTCTTTTTGGTACTGGGTGACCACAATGTCACCGCTAATCTAGGCCTTATAAATATAACCAATATTTTTTTTATCACGTCTTCGTCGAAGTATGCAAATGCCACTTTTATTGATCTTAGCAAGTGGTAAGCCTCTGTTATATCATAGGACAAGTCGCTTGTGATAATTACCCCCAAATATTTTTCGGATCCTGCCTTCTTTACCTCCTTGGTATTTGTATATATTCCTGATATTCTGTTTTTTTTTTTTTTTTTTTTCCAAACTCCATTATACTACACTTCTTAGTATTAAAGTCCACTTCCCATTTCTGACTCCAGTTCCATACCTTATTCAGGTCCTCCTGCAGTGCTTCACAGTCCTTATCAGTTTCTACTTTCCTTAACAGTTTGGTGTCATCTGCAAAGAAGCTCGTGTAACATTTCACATCCTTGTCCATGTCATTCACATAAATAGCAAACATTATTGGTGCCAATACAGATCCTTGCGGTACTCCACTGATCACCTCTTTCCAATCTGAATATTTTTCTCTGAGCACTACTCTCATCTTTCTACCAGTCAGGAAGTCCTCCATCCATTTTAGTAGGTTCCCTTGTATTCCTTCTATGTGTTCGTTTTTTTTTTTTTTTTTTTTTTTTTTTTTTTTTTTTTTTTTTTTTTTTTTTTTTTTTTTTTTTTTTTTTTTTTTTTTTTTTTTTTTCTGTGTGGTACTTTGTCAAAAGCTTTTTGCAAGTCTAGGAAGGCACAATCAGCCCATCCATTTCCTTCTTGCACTTTGTCTATTATTCTTGACTAGAAGCATATTAACCCCTTCCATACGGTGCCACACACGTAGGCGTCATGAGGAGCAAGTGGATTCGCGACGCTGCCATATCGGCGTCTTGATTATATTTATTGTAGTCGCCCCTGTGTTTTTACATTCTCCCAAATGTGCCCTGAATCTCATTCTCTGTGGTTTTCAAAATTTGCGGGTGAAAGAGAGAACGATCGATATAAGCGGTGACTATATTTTATGATGCGAGTATTATTATGACACGTCGTACGGCTGGCATTGGCTGCTGCCCGCGAGATTTAAGTCCCTTAGTGAAGTGGTTAACCCCTTCCATACAGTGCTGCATAGTTAGGCGGCATGAGGAGCTAGTGGATACACGAGGCTGCCATATCGGCATCTTGATTATATTTATTGTAGTTGCCCCTACGTAATGACATACTCTCTAAACTGTCTTCATCACATTTTCTATGGTTATCAAAATTCACGGGTGAAAGAGAGAACGATCGATATAAACGGTGACTATATTTTATGATGCTAGTATTATTACGACACATCATACGTCTGGCAAGCTAATTCTGCCCGCGAGATTTTGGCCCGTACTGAAGAGGTTAAGTTTGAGGTGTATGATCTTCCTTGTCTGAACCCAACTTGCCTTGGGTTTATTATGTTGTTGTCTTCCAGATGTTTTACCGATCTATTCTTGATGATTTTCTCACAAATTTTGGCTATAGTGCTTGTTAGTGATACTGGGCTATAGTTGATGGGGGTTCTTCCTTGTTTCCTCCTTTATATATTGGTACAATGTTAGCATTTTTCCAATCTTTAGGTATCTTTCCTTCTTTGAGTGAGCTATTTATTATGTGTATTTTGTCTGTTAGTTCTTCTTTGCATTCTTAGAATCCAATTTGCAATACCATCCGGGCCATGTGATTTTCTGACGTCAAGTTTTGATAGGGGCTTTGGGGAAGAGGGGAATGTCTGTTGAGGAAGGACGGGAGAGGACAGAAGACGGGTGAATGGAGAATGGTTGTATATGGAAAATGTTGTGATGCATGAGGTGGAATGGACAGGGGAATGGGGGGTGAGGTAGTGTGTGTGAGCAAAAATTTTGATGCAACCCGAAGGGATTTCTCCCCGTCCTCTCCTTTTTATGGGGGGACGGAGAGGGGGGGTCGCCGATTTAATGAAGCGGCCTTGCTGTGGATGTGCTGTGTCCTGCGACACTGCTTCTGACCCAGGGCAGTGGACAGGGTGCAGGGATGACCCGTCATCTAGGAGGTGCTAAGATGGGAGGGAGGGTGGAGGGGTGTGGAGTGTTTTCAGAGATGGAATGGGTGGGAATGATTTTATGCCTTGTCCTTTTTGGCTACCCCCCTTGTAAGGGGGAAAAAGCCTTGGTTATGTATGTAAGTTTTGATAGGTGTTCTGATATTTCTTTTTGTGTTGTTGTTTCCACTTGGATCGTAAGAGGCGAGAAGAAAGGGATGGGGATTGGGACTAGGCATCCTTCTCCTTGTAGCCCCACAGGGGACATTCCTAAAAGAAAAAGTAAAGGCATAAGAGGGTCTGGGAGTTTTCCAACCAGCACCCTAAGGTTTGGGTCTTTTAATATGTGTGGATATGGTACAGATGAGAGTAAAAGGGAAGAGATAGGTAGTATGTTTGTGAGAAGAAAGATGGATGTGTAGGCTTTGAGTGAAACTAAGTTGAAAGGGAAGGGTGAGTGTAAGTTTGGGAGTGTAAGTGGGAGGTTATCAGGAGTGAAGAGAGGGTGAGGGAGGGAAGGGGTGGCTATTCTAGTAAGTGAAGAGATAGGTAAACGTGTAGTGGAGTGGAAGGAGGTTTCCTCAAGGATAATGTGGATGAAGGTGAAACTTGGAAAGGAGATGTGGGTCTTTGTAAGTGCATATGGGCCTGGCAGTGAGAAGAGTGTAGAAGAAAGGGAGGCCTTTTGGATAGATTTAAATGAGTGCATAGAGAATTTAGGGAGAAATGTCAATGTAATAGTACTGGGAGACCTTAATGCTAGGGTAGGAAATGGTCCAATTGATGGAGTGGTTGGGAAATGTGGAGTTCCAGGAAAGAATCGTAGTGGAGAGTTGATGGTGGAAATGTGTCTAGAAAGAAAGTTGATGATAGCAAATACAGTGTTTTGGAAAAAAGTCAAGCATAAGTACACATGGGAGAGGGTGGTGAATGGAAGGGTAGTAGATAGTGTGTTAATGGACTATGTAGTGGTAAATAGGATTATGATAGGAAGAGTGGGGGAATATCAGATCATTTTTTGGTGGAAGGTAAGTTGAGAGTGGAGGATAGATGGAGGAAGAGGAAAGGGACAAAAGGTAGGGAGGTGCTTAGAGTGAACTCTTTAGATGAAAAGGAAAAGGAGAAGGAGTACAAGAAGAAGCTGAAGGAGGAGTGGGAGGGAATGAAGGATAGAGTAGAGCTAGGTGTGGAGGAGGAATGGGGATGGTTCAAGGAGGGAGTCACAAAGTGTGCAAGGATGGTGTGTGGAACAAGAAGGACAGGAGGAAATAGAAGGAAGGATAGTGAATGGTGGGATGAGGAAACAAAGAAGGTTGTAGAAGAGAAGAAGCGAGCTTTCACAGATTGGTTACAAAATAGGACGAGGGAGTCATATGAGAGGTACAAAGAAAAGAAAAAAGAAGTAAAGCACAAGGTAAAGGAGGCAAAGAGGAGAGCAGATGTGAAATGGGGTGAGAGTATGACAGAAAATTTTGAAAGTAATAAAAAGATGTTTTGGAAAGAAATTAAGAGAGGAGAGGAGGCGAATCAAGTAGAGAAAAAAAAGGTAAAAGGTGCAGATGGAGAGATGATAATGGAAGAGAAGGCAGTAAGGGGAAGATGGCCAGAATATTTTAGGGAGTTGTTAAATGTGAAGGAGGATAGGGAGGGAAAGAAAGATGTAGTGGGAAATGTTAAGAAAATGATGGTGATGAGTCAGGAAAATGGAGGAGAAATAAGGAAGGATGAAGTGAAGGCAGTTGTTAAGATGATGAAAGCAGGTAAGGCACCTGGTCTGGATGGATGCCATGCAGAATGTCTAAAAAAAGGAGGTGCAGTGATGGTGGACTGGCTGGTGAGGTTATTTAATGTTTGCTAGAGAGAGGGTAGAGTGCCGGAGGACTGGAGGAGTGCCTGTATAATTCCACTTTACAAGGGAAAAGGGGACAAGTGTGAATATAGTAGTTTCAGAGGGATTAGTTTGTTAAGTGTAGTTGGTAAGGCTTATGGGAGGATCTTGATTGAGAGGCTTAGGAGAGGAAGAGAGGGAGTAATTGGTGAGGAACAGTGTGGATTAAGGACAGGTAGAGGTTGCATAGATCAGATTTTTGTGGTAAGACAGATATGTGAGAAAGCTATAGGAAAGGGGAAGGCTGTTTTTCAGGCTTTTATGGATCTAGAAAAGACTTACGATAGGGTGTAGACAGAAAGGCACTGTGGGAGGTTATGCAGATATACGGGATAGGAGGAAAGCTTCAAGGAGCTGTCAAGAGTTTTTATGAGAGTAGTAGAGCTTGTGTCAGGATTGGAAATGGAGAGAGTGATTGGTTCGAGGTAAAGGTGGGACTTTGTCAAGGATGCATTATATTGCCCTGGCTGTTCAACTTATACATGGATGGGGTAGTGCGAGAGGTAAATGCAATGGTAGTGGGTCAGGGATTGGAGATGGTTAAAGAAAATGGAGAAAAGTGGGAGATGAGCCAGCTGTTGTTTCTGGACGACATTGCGCTTGTGGCAGGATCAGAGGAGGGATTGAGAAAGTTGGTGACAGAGTTTGGGAGAGTATGTGATAGAAGAAAGCTAAAGATAAATGTGGGTAAAAGTAAGGTGATGAGATGTACAAGGAGTGAAAGTGGCAGTAGACTGGAAGTGAGCATAAAGGGAGAGCGACTGGAGGAAGTGGATAGTTTTAGATGGGTGCAAATGTGGCAGGAAAAGGTGGAGTGAAGGTGGAGGTAGTATGTAGATTGAGAGAAGCAAGTAAATGCCTTGGTAGAGTTAAGAGTGTAATGAGGAATAGACATTTGGGAATGGATGGTAAGAGGATAATATGAAGGAGTGATTGTGCCAACAGCACTGTATGGGGCAGAAACATGGAACATAAGAGAGGAAGAGAGAAGGAGTTTGAATGTGTTTGAGATGAGGTGTCTGAGAAGTATGATGGGGGTTACTAAGCTAGATAGAGTGAGAAATGAGGAGGTGAGGAGGAGAAGAGGGGTGGAAAGGGAGTTGGGAGATAGGGTTGATGAAAGAGTACTAGGATGGTTTGGACACATGGAAAGAATGAGTGAAGAAAGACTCGTAAAAAAGTTATGGAAGGCAGATGTGGAGGGAGTGAACATGAGGGGACGTCCTAGGATGAGATGGATGGATGGGATGAAGGGGGCTTTGGGGAAGAGGGGAATGTCTGTTGAGGAAGGATGGGAGAGGACAGAAGACAGGGGTGAATGGAGAATGGTTGTATATGGATGATGTTGTGATGCATGAGGTGGAATGGGCAGGGGGATGGGGGATGAGGTAGTAGGTGTAAGCAAAATTTGACGTAGCCCAAAGGGATTTCTGCCCGTCTTCTCCTTTTATACATGGGGGGACAGAGAGAGGGGTCGCCGATTTAATGAAGCGGCCTTGCTGTGGATGTGCTGTGTCTTGCGACACTGCTTCTGACCCAGGGCAGTGGACAAGGTGCAGGGATGACCCGTCATCCAGGAGGTGCTAAGATAAGAGGGAGGGTGGAGGGGGTGTGGAGTGTATTTAGGGATGGACTGGGTGGGAATGATTTTATGCCTTTTCCTTTTTGGCTATTACCCCACAAGTCGTCTCCTCCTCGCACTGTCATGTTATCCGAACAAGTTTCTTTGCAATTGAAGTCGCCCATAATTACCAGATTACCCCTGCCCATTAGTATCTCATTTAGTGATTTCCTTGTATCTTCTAGCATTTTTGTATGTTCATTCTCTTTCCAAATGTTTGTTTTGGGGGGCACAAGGTCACCACAAACTTTCTACTTTTCATATTCTTGCCTTCGACTTTTATCATGATTAGTTCAACATTACCTTTGCCCTCCGCAATTTTTGTCACGTTTAAGTCTTTCTTGGCCAAGAACATGATTCCTCCTCCCTGTTTCTTGTCCCTGTTTTTTATCCAATAATTATATAGTCCTTGTCCAATATCGATGGATGGTATTTCACCTCTTAGTTTAGTCTCTACAATTCCCATTATATTTGGTTTTTCTTCTAGCAGGTAATCATTGAGTTTGTTGAAACCTGAAATTAATCCATCAATGATAGTATAGTTCACTTTTAATTTTCTTCTTCCTCCATTATTATTTCTGTCTTTGTTTTTTTTTAATTTTGATGTGCCATTTCCTCAATCTCATGTCGATTACTCTCCAATGGAATTCCTTGCTCTCTGTCTCTGTTCTCATCAATTTTTTTTCCTTTGCTTCATCTCTTAGTGACTTTTCTTTTACTAATTCCTCAGTATTCATTTCTCTTTTTATCCATATCTTGCTGTACTTTTCACTCCTTGCCAAGTTGCCTACTTTTTCAAATATGTCTTCTACTACCATCTGTGACCTTAATTTTATCTCTAGAGGTTGATTTCTATCCTTAGAATAGCGACCAATTCTATATGTCTCGTCCAGGTCTTTGTCTGCACCTCGGTCTCCCCCCTGAATTTCATTTAGGATTTCTACTGCTGTCTCTTTTTCTTCTTTTTCTCTCATGTACCTCGCCAATCCCTGTTTTTCTTTTAGTCCATATACCACAATACATTTTTTCCTATCTACTGTATCTCTGACCCAATTAGCTTTTTCATTAATCACTTGGATAATTGTGTCTTTTGCATTATCCTGCATTTGCTGCTTGACTATTTCTTTGAAAGCAATTTCCTTATTTTCAATGTTTTCCTTCCACTTAATTTTCTGAATACTTTCCTCACCTAGGTTCTCTTCGATTTTTTCCATCATTTCTTGTATTTATTGTTCACCTCTTAAAGTTTTTGCTATTGTTATTATCATTAATTCTCTTCTTTTTGTTATCACTCTTCAGCTCATTTATATCCCTTTTCATTTCTTTAATCTCGTTTGTAAGATCCAAGATGGTTTTTCTTAGGTCAGAAATTTCGTGATTCGTTTGTGCTAAACAGTCCATTAGTCCAATGATATCCTTTCTTAAGTCCAAATTACATTCTCCCACCGTATCCTATTTTTGCTCATATCCCTCTCTATCTCTAATAATCGACTTAAGTTCCTGCTTTCATACTAAATCCTGGAAAACCTTCTTTGTCGTTGATGATACACACGTTTCAGGAATGTTTACATTGCGGTTCGATAGACTGACGCCAGATGGCTCTGGTCGTGATTGGCTCTCGAGTCGTTGTTTTCTTTCATTTTTGCTAATTCCATGTTAATACAATTGACTAGCACTGCAGAGATATCATTTCGGACACTCACGATCACTCCCCACCCCTACAATACAAACCAGGTTTCCTTTTTCTTCGTAAATCCTCTTCCTCTTGGTCCCGTGACGATGACGACAGCGACGGAGGTGTTTATGGCGTGAGGGCGTGTATGTGTGTGGAGTGGTTGTGCCAACAGCACTGTATGGGGCAGAAACATGGAACATAAGAGAGAAATAGAGGAGTGTGAATGTGTTTGAGATGAGGTGTCTAAGAAGTATGATAGGGGTTACTAGGCTAGAGTGAGAAAGGAGGTGAGGAGGAGAACAGGGGTGGTAAGGGAGTTGGGAGATAGGGTGGATGAAAGAGTATTGGGATGGTTTGGACACATGGAAAGAATGAGTGAAAAAAGACTAGTAAAAGAGGTATAGAAGGTAGATTTGGAGGGAGTGAACATGAGGGGGCAACCTAGGATGAGATGGATGGATGGGGGTGAAAGGGGCTTTTGGGGAAGAGAGGAATGTCTGTTGAGGAAGGACGGGAGAGGACAGAAGACGGGTGAATAGAAAATGGTTGTATATGGATGATGTTGTGATTGCATGAGGTGGAATGGGTGGGGGAATGGGGAGTGAGGGATTTCTCCCCATCTTTTTTTCTGCATGGGGGGAAGGAGAAGGGGGGTTGCCAATTTTATGAAGCGGCCTTGCTGTGGATGTGCTGTGTCTTGCGACACTGCCTCTGATCCAGGGCAGTGGACAAGATACAGGGATGACCTGTCATCCAGGAGGTGCTAAGAGGGTAGAGGGTGGAGGGGAGTGGAGTGTGTTGGGGATGGAATGGGTGGGAATAGTTTTTATGCCCTTTTTTTTTTTTTTTTTTTAATGCTACCTCCCATGTAAGGGGGAAAAAGCCTTTGGTATATGTATGTGTGTGTGTGTATATATATATATATATATATATATATATATTCTCTTGTAAACATACGAGGTTGAAGGCTAAAGAGGATTCATTGTTGATTATTTTATTACGTGTAGCTTCGATACAACGTACAATCTTTTTGTCTTCAAATTTGACGTATCTTAGTAGTTGTCCTATTGTGGCCGACGTTTCGGAACTTCCTGGTTCCATCTTCTGGGCGATCTGATGTGCAGTGTCTGTGGATGTCATATTTATTCATGGAGTTGGGATCATAAGGCTTCTTCCAGGAAGAGGTCTCCTCTGATTGGTTGCCTAGGACCAATAGGGGAGCCGGGTTACTGGAGATCTGAGAGACCTCTCCCAGTGCGTGTAGTGATTCTGTCTGTGTTCAGTCTCTTCATGGATGGTAAGACGCGCAGGTCTTCGGTCTGGATGTTGATGTTAGGATGGTTATCTTGTATGTATATGGCTTCCAGGAACAGTAGCCGTCGGGGATCCGATTCCCTGTCTATGATTGTCGTGTTATTGTCTAGGTCTTTTCTTGTTAGTGCTTTGTTGTGGGAAGAGGTATAGTGTGACTTGATTGATCCGTTGGACAGGTGGCATGTTAGGCGTCGTGTTAATTGTGTTGTTGTCATACCAATGTAAGTGTGAGATCCACACGCCTCACTATTGCATTTATATTGGTATACAACGTGGTCTTGTTGTAGTGTTGTTTTTGTGGTGGTGGGTTGGTTACGGATAATCAATTGGGCTGTTTTCTTAGTATTGTAATAAATGATGAGTTGGATTTGTTTTTCGGGGTCTGTTGTCTGTATGTTCTTGTTAATGATTTCTTTTAAAATCTTTTCATCTGTTTTGTATTCTGTTGACATGTGATTCTTGTAATATAACTTGATGGAGTTTTTGTTGTTAGGTGTCGGGTTATCTTCTTTTGTGTACCATTTGTCTAGGATCTTTTTTGTGATGTGTGTTACGTCTGAATTTGTGTATCCATTGTTAACCAGGACCTGAGTTAGTCTTTCCAGTTCTTGGTGTGTATTTCTCCATGTGGAGCAGTGTGAAAGTGCTCTTCTGACATATGCGCCGATAGTGGTGTGTAAGTACCTGGAAGGGCACTCACTTTTTCCATTCAGGCAAAGTCCAGGGTTTGTCGGTTTTGTGTAAACTGTTGTTAGGAAGCCTGTCTGCTGTGCTGTGATGAGGATGTCAAGGAAAGGGAGGTGTCCATTGTTAGCTTCTTCGTAGGTGAAATTAAGTCCTGAGGCTTTGATGAAGCGGGTTTTCAGGTCTTGAAGTTCCCTCTCGTCTCTTACTCGTACGAAGATATCATCTACGTAACGGCAGTAAATGGAGGGACGGGCCTCTGCCAGGAGTTCTGTCTCAATGGTACCCATGAAGAAATTAGCAAACAAAACTCCAAGGGGGCTACCCATTGCCACCCCATCGATTTGTTTATACATTCTTCCATTAGGGCAGGTAAAGGGAGCTTCTTTGGTGCATATCTCCAGTAGCGATCTTAAGCTTTTCTCGGGGATGTTGAGAGGTGTGGTATCGTCGCAGTGGTACACTCTCTTGAGAATGAATTCGATGGTTCGGTCTACGTTGATGTTCGTAAATAAATTTTCTACGTCCAACGAAGCGATGATGGCATCCTCGTTAGATGGAGAATCTCGGAGGATTTCGAGAAAATCGGGCGCGGAGGCAATGGTGTAGGTGCTGGGGACATATGGAGTGAGAAGCGCGTTAAGTTTCTTGGCTATGGGGTATGTTGCTGTAGGTATTTGGGAAATGATGGGCCTGATGGGGTTGCCAGGTTTATGTGTCTTGATGTTTCCAAAAGCATACCCAAGAGAGTATTCGCCTGTAAGCTTGGGGAATTTTGGACTGTCCATGTTGGCGTTGATGGATGTGATGATTTTGTTCAACTTCTTCTTGATGGAATCAGTTGGATTTCTTGTTATCTTTGTGAACTTTGTGGTGTCGCTTAGTATGGAGTCTATTTTGTGGGTATAATCTATACTGTATATATATATTGTGGGTATAATCTATACTGTATATATATATATATATATATATATATATATATATATATATGTATACATATATATACCAAAGGCTTTTTCCCCCTACATGGGGGGATAGCCAAAAAGAAAAAGGCAGAAGTGTATGTGAGACAGACCCATGAATTTGTACTCATATTAGTGGACTTAGCATGATTAGGTAAATGTTTTTAGGTAGATATATTCAGTTTATGTGCACTTTTTGTTATCTTAGATCAGTATATACATATATATATATATATATATATATATATATATACAGTATATATATATATATGTATATATATATATATATATACATATATATATATATACATATATGCACATAGGATTCATCTATTAGCAATCGGAGCAAGGTGGTAATAGTTATATCAGATTGTTGAATGTATGAAAATGAGTTCACTGAGTTAAAAGTGTATGAAAGTTTAGGTAGCACAGACCACTTGGCATTAAATGGGAAAAAACATATATCCTTATTTGGAAAGGGACCTGGAGGGACCCAAGAAAAGAGGGAGGGTGGGAGGGTTGGTGAATGGTACTGGAGTGGGTGGGGATGAAATGGGTGGGAGTGGATTTATGCCTTTTGACTTTGGCTACCTCCCTTGTAAGGGGAAAAAAGCCTTTAGTATATGTATGAAAAGGGATCTGCATGAAATTTTTTCTGTTTAGATTTCTTTATATCCAGTTAATTTCTTCTCTAAAGGTGAGACCAAGAGACGCAGCCTTTCACAAACAATGAGTGCTTTTTTCCGGAGAAACACAACAGACCGTCCCATCAAGGAAAGTCCATTGGAAAACCTTCCAGATGGCAGTGGTTATAGGTAAGGATTTTTGCTATGTTTCTTTTCAAGAAAATATATCCTTGTATCCTAGAGATGGTCCTAAAAGTATGTTTAACCCATATAGCTTCAGCCCAGTGTATAGTTCAGATACATGCTGGCATCAGCCAATTTTTATTTTTTTTTTTTTTTTTTTTTTTTTTTTTTTTTTTTTTTGCATAATTTGTGTAAAGATAACATTAAGTGAAAGTATAGCATGAAAAAAGTATTCACATTTATATATATCATGCATCTGTGACCAGTGTCAGCACGAGATCAGGGAAATATATATTCCTATGGTGAGTTGACAGGGTAACATGGTAAATTTAGCATATTCTTTCCCTCTCATTCATGATTTCCATGCATATTATGAAATATATAGGCCATACTCATGATTATTATGCATGTATATACCATCTTAATGGATGTATATACCTCATGAATGTCATGTAACTAAAAAAAGTAGTTGATGGGAGGAGTACAGTTAAAGCTGTCAAATTTTTACCCAAAAACATGTTGTCAAGTCTCCCCCAAGCACTCTGCAGTATTACAATGTTATGAAAGGATGTGGGAGATCTAAGTCAACTCATGACAGCAAAAAGATGTAGTGTACAGTGGAACACTTATAACTCATCAGAATTCTATATAATTGGGTTTGCAAAGGCTTCAACCACTGCATATAATTACCATGTCTTATGGGAATGTATGGGAACCATGCAGCTCACCCAAGCAATTTTGTTGGGAAGCAGTTGTTCTGGTATCTATCACGTAGTAAACCAGTACAATTAATGTTCAAGCTAGTTGAATATTGTGACATTAAATTAATAGTGTTGTTGCTGTATGGGTTAAATGTGTGTCTTTGTGAGCAGATATTCTAGCTCTGGAACTCTTTTAGCTCATTTTACTGTTTCACAATGTCTTATATAGTTCACAAGCCTAGAAAGCTAGTTCTAATTTGGTCCTTGATCAAATTGTGGATATATATATTTTTATTCTTATAACTTTGTACATACATATAGCAAGGGTTTTTTTCCCCCTTACAAGGGAGGTAGCCAAAGTTAAAGGCATAAATTCATTCCCACCTATTTCATTCCCACATACTCCACTCCCATTCACCACCACTCCCTCCCTCTTTTCTTGGCTCCTCCTGGATGATGGATCATCCCTGCATCTCGCCCATTGCCCTAGGTCAGATGGTATGGAGCAAGACACAGTACATCCCTCCAGGCTGTGCCAAAATATCATTCACACATATTCCCTCATCCCCCACCCATTCCTTTCCATGCATCACAGCATCATCCATACACAACCATGCTCCAGTCACCCCTATCTGTCTTCCCCCTTCCTCAACAAACATTCCCCTCTTTCCCAGTGCCTCTTTCACCCCATCCATCCATCTCATACTTGATCGCCCCCTCATGTTCACTCCTTCCACATTTGCCTTCCACACCTCTTTACTAATCTTTCTTCACTCATTCTTTCCATGGGTCCAAACCATCCTAATACTCTTTTATCAACCTTATCTCCCAACTCCCTTTCCACCCCTACTCTCCTCACCTCCCCGTTTCTCACTCTATCCAGCCTAGTAACCCCTACCATACTTCTCTGGCATTTCATCTCAAATTCATTTAAACTCCTCTCTTTTCAACCCCATACAATGCTGTGGACGTCATCACCCCTTCATATAATCTCCTGTTAGCATCCATTCCCAAATGTCTGTTTCTCATTACACTATTTAATCTCCTCTCTCAATCTACATTCTACCTCCATCTCCAGTCCTCCCTTTCCCACTACATTCGCTCCCAAGTATCCAAAGTTATCCACTTTTTCCAGTCTCTCTCCCTTAATACTCACTTCTAATTTATTGCCATCCTCTCCCCTTGTAGATATCATCAACTTTTATCCACATTTATCTTCAACTTCTTTCTTTTGCACACCTTCCCAAACTCTGCCAATAACTTCCTTAATCCATCCTCTGATCCTTCTACAAGTGCAGGGTCATGAGCAAACAACAATTGGCTTATCTCCCATTTTTCTCCATTTTCTTTAGATATCTCCAATTACTGGCCCCTTACCCTTGCATTTACCTCTCCCACCACCCCATCCATGTATAAATTGAAGAGCCATGGTAACATGACACATCCCTGGCAAAATCCCACCTTCACCTGAAACCATCCATTCTCTCCATTTCTAATTTTAACACAGGCTCTACTATCGTAAAAACTCTTGACTGCTCTTAATAGCTTTCTTCCTATCCCATATATCTGTAATACCTCCCACAGTGCCTTCCTGTCTCCTGTCATAAGCCTTTATCAAATCCATAAAGGCCCAAAGAATATCCTTTCCTTTTCCTAAAGCTTTCTCACATATCTGTCTTACCACAAAAATCTGATCCACACAACTCCTACCTTTCCTAAATCCTCTCAATCAAAACCCTCCCATAAGCCACAACAACACTCAACAAACTGATCCCTCTGAAGCTACTACACCCACTGTTGTCCCCTTTTCCTTTGTAAAGAGGAACTATACAGGCACTCCTCTAGTCTTCTAGCACTCTGTCCTCCTTTAGACAAACATTAAACAACCTCACCAGCCAGTCCACCATCACTGTACCTCACTTCTTTAGACACTGCATGACACCCATCTAACCCAGGTGCCTTATCTGCTCTCATCATTTTAATAACTGCTTTCACTTCTTTTCATCCATTTTCCTCATTCAGCACTGTCATTTTCTTAGCACTTCCCACTGCAAGTACCTTTCCCTCCATATCCTCCTTCACATTTAGCAGGAACTCCCTAAAATACTCTGCCCATCTTCCCCTTACTGCCTTCTCTTCCATTATCATCTCTCCATCTGCACCTTTTATCTTTTCTTCTCTACTTGATTCACCTCCCCTTCCTCTTAACTTCCTTGCAAAACATATTTTTATTACTTTCAAAATTTTGTCATACTCTTCTCTCTCCTTTTTGCCTCCTTTTTCTTGTTTTACTTATCTTTTCTGTGTATCTCTCATATGATTCATCTTATTTTGCAACTAGTCTGTGAATGATTGTGTTTTTCTCTTCTACAACCTTCTTTGCTTCATCATCCCACCACTCACTACCCTTCCTTCTATTTCCTCCCGTCCTCCTTGTTCCACACACCATCTTTGCACTGAATTACTTAGTAACTTTGTACTGAATGAAAAGTAACCAAATATATTCCACAGATATGTGAAACGTGACTCACTCGCAAGTATGGATAGCAGTGTTTCGGGAGCAGTTGGGAGTAACTCTGCAGGATCATCAAAAAATACAGGAACAAGTTCCCAGAAACGACATTATGCTCGATGTGCTGTTTTAATGCAACATTGGTTATTGGAAATGGCAGCCATTGCACAAGAGCATTTAGTTAAAAGCAAGGAGATTACATACAGCTTCAAATCTTGATAAATGTTGGTATTGGAGTGATAGAAGTGTGATAGTATATGTGTGTCTGTGTCTAATATGTGTCCTGTTGTTGGTGCTGTTGTGTTTGTGAATAGAATTAGCCTGTTGTAGAGAAAAATGCAAATTTGCAGTTTTGTTGGGTTTTGCATTAAGTTTTATGGATATATTTTTTGAATGGTTGATCCAATAACTTTGAACTACAGATGTTGTAGGTGATTTTTTTTTTTTTTTTTTTTTTTTTTTTTTTAAATGAAAACTATTGTATATAGTGCCAACCTCCCACACCATCCTTTACTTCATGTTTTTGGGGATGAATTGAATTTTCCATTATGTTGCCTAATCGTTAGTTGTTTATTGGTTTGAGTGATCCAAACAGCAGAACTGACATTAGATTCTTTAGCTTTCCCTCCCTTTCTCTCTCCCTTCCTCCCATAACCTTGACTACCCAATAGGTTACAGGATTAATGTAATGTGTATGTATATATATATATATGTATATGTGTGTGTGTATAATGTGAGGCATCGCATGGTAAAGTATACACGAGCATAATTTTTAAAAAGTGCCAGAAATCACAATTGAAATTTTCTCAAATTTGAAGCTAGATACAGTAAAAACTATTAAAGGTAGGACAATGGCAAATACATCATTTGAAAGCTGATTATGTCTACTTTATCCATCATAAAAGTGTGTAGCAAGCAGTAAGGGTGTAAACCCACTATTTTCTTATAGATTTTCTGCCTTATAATTGATGTATTTTTACACTCCGATGTCCAAATGAAAGTATAAGGTCTGAATGAATGTGGAATAGCACTTTCTCAATTTTCAAGCTGCTGGTGCTTGTGTATACTTTACCACACAATGCCTCATATACATATATATATATATATATATATATATATATATATATATATATATATATGTATGCAAGTAACCACTAGGAAAATGAAAACTTGGGAACTGAACGTTTTCATCCATTTAAGACATCTTCCATGGTTACCAAGTTTTCATTTTCCTAGTGGTTATTTGCATATTTTGTGAATCACATGTGATTTCTTTGCATATATATATATATATATATATATACATGTATATGTATATATAATATATATATATATATATATACACACACACACACACACACATATATATATATATATATATATAACTGCTCACAGCCAGCCGTGAGATTATGTCTGGGAACCATTGACCTTTGGAAATGTTGAAGTTCAGACATTCTTCTATTAAGTCAGATTTATCTTTTCTGTCTTTTTTAAGACTTAAATGTCTGAACTTGAACATCTTCAAAGGTTAGTGGTCCCCAGACATAATTTCACAGCTAGATGTGAGCAGTTTGGTTAAAAATCTTCACCCTCCTGACCCCACTTCCCTTCTGACTTGACACCTCTACCCACGTATCTCCTCCCTTCTGACTCTGCCCTGTGTGATGGATTGTCATGGTTTTAGCTATGCCTGTTCCCCTTTCACTCACATCTTAATTGTATTTATATCTATCATTTCTTGTAATCTGTACTTTCCAGAAGAGGGCTATAGCTATTAGCCGAAATATAGAAATCATACCTTCTTCTAAGTTTCCTTTTATTCCAACTGTGGGTTCTTCATGATTACTTTTTCAAATGTGCCACTACATTTTGTCCAAGTGATACATACATATACATATATACAGGGTGTCCCAAAAAATTTGACGTCATTTTAAATGCCAATATCTAGGAAACTACTCAGTGCATCTCAATGAAACTGCACAAACTTTATGTTGAACATCATAAGTTTTATTAGTTGACATTTCAAAGAAAAAAACAAAGATTTGTAGATTCTATGACCGATTTCACAAGTTTCACAAATGTTCAATATGAGCGCCGCCTGTGACTCTGCACACGTCAAGTCGGTACTCAAACTCGTGCCAAACACGCTGCAGCATGTCTTTGGTAACATTCTCAGGTGCGGCAGTGATTCTCTGCTTGAGTTCTTCAACGTTAGCAGGAAGAGGGGGGACATAGACGAGTGACTGTGACTGTGACTGTGTTTGAGCATATTCCAACACGCAAAATGACTTTTCTTTTGAAGTGAACGGCATTTCTCAACCTGAAAAGAGATAAATGTCAAACATTAAACATAAAATCTTGAACTGTTTCTATGCAAGCTGTGAAAATTTGAGGTCGTTTCAACGAAAATTGCCAAAATTATTGGCCTGCAAAATGACGTCAAATTTTTTGGAACACCCTGTATATTATATATTCACATATATATATATAATGTATATATATACATATATGTTTATGTATATACATATATATATATTTATGTATATATATATATATATTCGCTATAAACCCACTATCGGAGAAAAAATGGCGGAAGTACAGGGAAACTGTATATTTTGACTACTATCTGTACAGTTTCCCTGTACTTCCGTCATTTTTTCTCCGATAGTGGGTTTATAGCGAACTTTTACACGTGGTATAACATACCAATTTCCAATATATATATGTATACATATATATGTGTATATATATATATATATATACAGTCATCCCTCTTTATTTGCGGGGGATACATTCTCAAAACCCCCGTGAATGGCTAAAACCGTGAATACTCTTCTTGAGAAAACTATTGAAAAGCTACGGAATACCACCGCCGAAACACACACTCTCATGCTTCATTCTAGCCACACTTCTCTGCTGACAGTTGAAACAGGCTCAGTCTCATCAGCAGGGAGCAGCTGATAACATCTCCTGATATTGTGAAATATATTGTAAATCTGGAGCCAAAGTGAAGAAATACAATCATATTCAACCATTAAAATATGCAGGCAATGAAACAGACTCAATATACGTGTAATAAAACCTCTGGTAAATTTAATATTTTTATTCTAAAGTATCATACACGCACAATAGTCAGCAGTGATGCCAGGCCTGGCGCACGCAATCGACAGTCAACCACGGCCAACAATTGGTTGATAGGCCATGCCCACTGCGTCAACGCACTAGCGCTCTGAGTGATACAATTGAACATAGGTCTAGTTTTTTGCTATTTTTGGACATGCTATTGCTGATATTGGGGAAAATTTGGTACTGATCAACAGGAAACTGATGAATGAACAGCTATAGAAAAAATTATTATTCTGCGATTATTCACCTTATAATTATTTACCTTGAAGAACATGTGTGAACTGAGTGGCGGATCATTCTGCCCGTGGCCCATGCGGGCAGTATGGACCGCGGGCTGCATTAGTGGCTTTCCAATGGGTCAAAATTTATTTTTTCTTTCATTTTTATTTTTCAATTGAAATCCGTGAATAGTCAAAACCACAGATAAAAAACCCGCAAATAACGAGGGATGACTGTATATATATATATAAATATATATATGTATGTATGTATGAATTTTATATGTATATATATATAAATATAAACATATACATATACAAATGTGTTATAACATACTAGTTTCCATATACATATACATTATATATGTATATATATATATAATGTATATATACATATATATATATATATGTGTGTCTGTGTCCTGTTTCCATTTCTCTTTTTTCTGTCTCCCTCTCTACCTTTCTACCTCTGTCTCTCTATTAGAATGTCTCTATATGTGTCTGTTTGTCTCTGTCTTTCAGACTGTATCTCTCCGTCCATCTCTCTTTGTCCTCTGTCTCCCTGTGTTTGTCCTTTGTCTCCCTCTTTCTCTCCTCCTACTCCTCTCTCTTTCTTCCTTCGCTCACTCTCTTCCTCCTGTCTCTCTCTTTCTCCTCTTTCTTTCTTCCCTATCTCTCTTCTCTCACTCTCTTCTCTCTCTCTCTCTCTCTCTCTCTCTCTCTCTCTCTCTCTCTCTCCCCCTTACACCCTCTTTCACTCTCTCTCTCTCCCTTACACCCTCTTTCACTCTCTCTCTCTCTCTCTCCCCCATGCACTCATAGTTAGAAATGCATATAGCATTGCTGTTGTTCATACACTGGGAACAACATGAAAGACAAACTTAAATTTGTGGATGTATGACTCAAGTTTGTGATATAATTTCTAATTTTAAAGACTATATCAGATTCTCTACCCAGTGAAAATAATAATATTAACCCATTCTTTAAAAAAGAATGGGTCTTAATTATATTACCTAATGTCCATAATATATATATATATATATACATTAAAAAATTTTATACTAACAGGAGTATATTTAATACTAATATAAGTAACCTTAAATATAAACACATGTTTGTGTGTGTGTTTGGGTGTGTGTGTGTACATGTGTTTACCTAGGTTTATGTGGTGTTGGAGCTGTGCTCATATGGTCCCATCTCTGCCTCCACTCACTGAACTTTGCCTTCAATTTATATGTGCTGTTGGCCTGCATTATATTATCAGTCAAATTGTTGCATAAGTCTTCTTACCTAAGTGGAAAACTATAATTCTTAACATTTTTCAAACAATTTTGCTTTTTCAATGTCTTGCTAAGACATCTTGTTGATCTTTCATCCCATACCAGCAAATCCTTTGTCCATTTTTTCTATACCTTTGTTATAAAAATAATTATCATGTTGTCACTCTTTACTCTTCCATTGTAGAAATTTCTATTTGTTTTTCTTCAGTCTATCCTTGTATGTCCTGTCCAATTTTTTATTTTTTTATTATTATTATTATTATTATTGTTATTATTATTATTAACATCACAAACTCCCCCCTATTGGAAGGCTAGGACAGTGCCCCTTACAGTGGACTTTGTAGTGTGGGATTTAATGAACCATGCCCTTAGTTCAACTCACCCCAACCAGGGTTCGAATCACCATCATCTCGACCTTCGCCACAAATAACGGTGCCCTAACCGGCTTGGCCAGCGAGCATCCAAAATACATGTAAATTTGATTTTTGTTATACTAATGGGAATGTATTTAATACTAATGCAGATAACCTTAAATATAAATACATCTTGTTGTGTGTGTGTTTACCTAACTATTTATATAATTGTAGTATACAGGAAAGGAGCAATGCTCATTGGGTCCCATCTCCTATTCTATTTTTTTTTTTTTTTCCATACTTAGCCTCAAATTCATTTACAGCTCCAACTTAATCTATATCCTTGATTTTCAATTATCATATTTGGATTTGAATTCATGTATTACATGAGCTTGGGCCATATCACCTAAATTATTCCATGTATTTATGTATCAATATGGAAAATGTATTTCTTTACATCTTTGTGTGAGTGTATATTTATTTACCTAATTTAATATTCAGGAAATGAGCAACATCTGTGGGGTCCCTTCTCCTACTCTCCAAATTATCACCATCATCAGCAATTTCTTGTACATGAATAGTATCTTCCTTCTTTAAGACCCATATGTATAGTGGTGGGTTTATTGGTGGCTAATGAGCCTGATCCTTGCTCTGAATGCCCAGGGGCATTTGTCACATAAGATGGTAGTGGCTGTGGCTGTACATCCTTCTCTTTCCTCCATTAGTGTTTGGCCTCAGTGAAAACTCTTCCATTAGTTTTGAAGAGCTCCATCCCTGTTCAGATGGCCTGTCTCTATTTAGTCCATAAATTTCCTTTCATCTCCCAGGTGTCTGAGTCAGTGTATGTTATCTTGAGAGTTTGCCTCAACTGGTCTTTGTATTGTTGTAAGGGGCAGTCACAAGGATATTTCCCTGTGCTCAGCTTAGCAAAGAGGATCCTGTTGGGCAGTCTTTTTCTCCATGAGGGCCACATGTCCTGACCACCTGAGACAATACTTAATGATGATCACATCCATGCTGGTTGCTCTGGCTTTTTTGAGGACTGATTTGTTAGTGATGTGAGACTACTCCAGTTTCTTTTGATCTCAGTGGAAAAGGGTCCACAATTCACAACCATAAAGGAGGGTTGAGGTGACCACAGCACTGTAGACCATCAGTTTGGTTTGATAGCTTTTGACATCTTAGGCCTTTGCGAATAAGCACTGGGCATAGGAAAGACTGTCAAGGTAAAGAAAGTGCTCCACACCTTTGATGTCATTCTCTCCTATTGAGATCTGGCAGTCAGGTGAGCTGCTCCAGGTGGGTTGCACAAGAATCTTGGTCTTTCCCAAATGGATGACCAGACCAAAGTAGAGAAAATGCATACTGGAAGTTAAATGACTGATGTACTTCTTCTGGTGAGTGTGTTGGGTTACTAATGTCATTGACATAATGCATTTCTGTATATTTGAAGGGGATGGTACAATTCTTGGATCAGAGTCAGAACAAGTTGAAAAGTCCTCTGTCAAATCAATGTTTGACTTCCACAACCAGGTTATCCAGTGGGATCTTGTGGAATATGGTGCAAGATAGAGTGGGAACAGCGTTGGTGCGAGGATCAGGCACTGATTTAGGTCGCAGGTGTTGGGAAAGTCATCTGACGCATTGGTTTGGTGGATGATGCACACTCGTGCCACCATGCGCTGCTTGGATTATCTTGACAAAAGGATCCAGAAAGGCAGATTATCTAAGAACATGGTTTTTCATGGGACAATCATACAAGGGTGTACCTCCACCCTCCAAAAAAAAAATGGAATTTTGTCAGAAGACTATAAGAATGGAGGAAACTGCAAGAGACCATGAGGCCTACACTAGGCAGTTCCATCTCCATTACTATCTGTCATTCTTATCCATAAAGTTATCTAATCTCTTAAAACAATCAATTGTTTCAACACTCACTACATAGTTACTAAGTCTGTACCATTTGTGAACCACTTTGTTGGTAAACCAGTTCTTGGATCTTTCCTTCTTAAACCTAAACTTGTCTAATTCAAATCCATAACTATGAGTCCTGCACTCTTTGTCTTTCAAGGAAGTGTAAGTTAAGGTGCATGAACCTGTCTTCTTAAGGTAAATTTCTAATCCCTTGTATCATTGTGATCATTCTCCTCTGTATGGATTGTAGTGAATATCCATTCTATTGAATGGAGACCAAAACTGTACTGCATAGTCAATGCCCTGTTAGCCCTATTCTTGGCACTAATGTACAGTTTCCTGGATTTAAGTTGCGGACTCAACACTCCTAAGTCCTTTTCACATTCTGTTTTGTTTCATATGGTGTTATCTAGGCTATACCTGTTTACTGGCTAGTGTATTCCTACATTTAACCCACTGTACTATGGGATATTAGAGTCCATTTCCCATTTCTCTGACCATGCAAATTTTTTATTAAGATGCTGCTGAAGTATCCCAGCATCTTCCCCCTACCTGATATGGCAGCCTATTCAAGTGTCATCCACAAACTTACTAAATTCACTATTAATCCCATTGCTCAAGTCACTTATGTACATAATGAATAATGAGGGACCCAAAACCAAGCCCTGGGGAACTCCACCAGTGACACTACTCCATTTGGATTTTATATCGTTAATGGTGACTCACTGTTTTCTGTCATAAATTTATGATCTTATAAATTTAAACACTTTCCTCCTATGCTATGTGTCTAGATATTAGTAGTCTCAGGTGGGGCACTTCATTGAATGCTTTACTAAAGTCAAAGTATATAACATTGTATCATTGTTATTGTCCACCTGGCAGACATTAGTGTAAACTGTAAAAGGATAAAAGATACACACAACCCTTGGCGAACCCATGCTGTGAGTCTCAAATCAGATTATGCCTCTGTGATTAATCATTGATGCTATTTGCTATTGATGATTCCAGCATTTTACCTATAACCACTGTCAATCTGATTGGTCTGTAGATGTGCATAGAAAATCCATCACCTTTTTTAAATACAGGAATACTGTTTGCCTGCCCCCAAGAAATAGGCTGAACCCAGTGTCAGCCAACTTACTAAATGCTCACGGATTTCAAATTTGCACTTTTTCAGCACTCTTGTAAAAATTTAATCTGGATGGGGGATTTTGTGGCTTTAAGTTTATGTAACTGTTTGACTGCATCTTCCTTGCTAATGCTGATGCTAATTAGTCTATCTTTCGCCTCCCCACTGAAGATCAGGTTGCAATCAGGTACCATATCCATAGACAGTCAGACAAAACTCATAATGCATAATCTCAAGCACTCATCTGCCTGTGGCCCTGATAACATAAGCAACATCCACCTAAAACACATTGGACCACAAGGTATACACACACTCACAAACATTGCAAACTACAGCTATTCACACAACACTATACCCGACATCTGGAAGCATGGTAAAATAATCACCATTCCAAAACCGAACAAAGACCCAACAATCCCAACATCGCACCGCCCAATCACACTTCTCTGCACCCCCTCTAAAGTAATTGAACGCCTAATACTTAAACTTGTCACACCATATATTCCCCTTGCTGACTCACAACACGGTTTTAGGCCACTACACTCCACAAACACTCTTCTGACAAACCTCACACAAAGAATTTTAGATGGCATCAATTCAGATAGGCCCCACCACAGAACACTTCTTATAACATTGGACATTAGTAAAGCTTTTGATGCTATCCCCCGCCACAACCTAACAAATAAAATATATAACACAGACATGCACAATAACACCAAAAGATGGCTGGCCAATTATCTGGCAGGCAGGAATGCTCATGTGTCATATAATGGCCAATCATCGCACATCAGAAACATTAAGAACGGAGTACCACAGGGCTCAGTTCTATCCCCCACATTATTTAATCTATACATGCATGACTTACCCACACCAGACACCTCAGAAATACAAATCTCTTCCTACGCAGATGACATAACAATCACATGCACACATCGTAACACAGACAAAGCTGCAGAAATAATCCAGCCTTACCTTGACACACTCAACACATGGTTCATCACAAACAGACTCAAAATAGCTCCAACCAAATCTACAGCAACACTTCTCACCAACTGGACAAAAGAACACAAATACATACCTCATCTCTACATCAACAACACTCTAATACCACACACAAACACACCGAAAATTCTTGGTGTAACATACGATACATCCATGTCTTTCAAACAACACCTCACAAACATAAAAAACAAATGCACACCTAGACTTAACGCACTTAAGTCAATCACTGGAACAACATTTGGACAAAACAAAGAAACTAATATAACAATATACAAACAATGCATATGCTCAGTGATGAATTATGCGAGTCCTGCATGGGCCTCTAATCTCAGTAAGACACACTACAACACCCTTCAAACTATACAAAACAAAGCCCTAAAGATAATTACGGTCTGCACAAATACAACATCTACAGAGCATTTCCATCATTACAAAAGTCCTCAAATTCAAGAATCACCTTGACATGAGGCACACAAACACTTGCTACAGCCTCCACAAACACATCACACCCGCTACACTACATAGCAGAACACCCACACACACCAAGAAACATTAAAACTACACCCAAAGACCTTTATTACGCACAGATACTCTCTTCTCTTCCTCCACAACCTCCAAATACCAGCCTCCAGAAACATATTCATAATCATATCACTCACCGCTCCATTAACACACTGAAAGACAACACACTGCTGCATGCCAGACCCCCTGATATCCACCCTTCTGAATCCTCTCTCCCACGAAAGGACAGAGTCCACTTGGCCAGACTGCGATGCGGTCGCCACCCAGCACTTCTAAGCTACCAGAAGAGGCTGGACGACCATGTTGTGAACAGCTGCCCAGGATGTAACACTTCACCCCATACCATACAACACATAATGGAAGACTGCATTATACACAATCATGCACGCAAACAACACAACATACGCTCTATAAAGGATTTGTGGGAAAACCCAGTTTCGGCTGTGGCCTTCCTTGGGGAGACGGGACTGCTCGGACAGACAGTCTAGGGAACGACAACAACAACTTCTCTTTTATAAATACTGAGAGAAAATATTTATTAAATGCCTCACTCATTTTCTTCTCTGTATCTATCGAAACATCCTTGTCAGATTTAATTGGGCCTATCTTTTCCTAATTTTAAGGTCTATAGATATGAAAGAGACCCTCAGGGTTAGATTTCATTTGTCTGACAATCGTATTTTGTAGCTACATTTTGCTCTACCTGTGTTCTTTTTAACCAGTCAATCCATTTCATTATACCCAATTATAAGGTCTGTTTTTCTCCTCATTTTAACATAAAGCCCTATCTTTATTCCATTCTCATTTTTCAACCTATCCATCATCCTTTTATGTGTATTAGTTTCTGATCTCTCCTGTAGGGTATAAATTTTCATTGGCTAATCAGAATCCTAGCAGTTAGAGTATTATATAATTCTTCTAGACCCCTGACCTCATTAGTGACCTCACTTGGGAGTTTCCCTACTTCCCACATGTTGTGACCTAGGTCAGGTCTATTACCCCCCAGAGTGGTACCAGGTTTACTCAGGTATTTCCTCATTCCCTCAATTAGCCTTTCAGAAATCATATTATTTTATTCAGTTATTTTTACATATTTACATTTTTATCACCTTCAAAGTAGTCTCCGTTTGAAGCACTGCACCAGTCTAGATGCATTTACTTAATTGTGTTTACCCGATTGTAGTATGCAGGAAAGAAGTAATGCTCATTGGATCCCATCCCTTATTCTCTAATTTTTTATCATATCTAGCCTTAAATTCATGTAATGTTCCAAATTGGTCTATATCCTTGATTTCTAGTTATCATATTTACATTTGAACTCATATATTGTTTGAGTGTTTTCCGCTGTTTGAATCAGTCTGGGGACTTTGGCAAAGTGGTGTCTTGTAAGGATTCCATCTTATTATTTATTTATATACATAGATATATATATATATATGGGATGGTTTGGACAAATGGAAAGAATGAGTGAAGAAAGACTAGTAAAAGAAGTGGGGAAGGCAGAAGTGGTGGGTGTGAATATGAGGGGGCGGCCTTGGATGAGATGGATGGATGGGGTAAAAGGGGCTTTGGGGAAGAGGGGAATGTCTGTGGAGGAAGGACGGTAGAGGACAGAAGACGGGTGAATGGAGAATGGTTGTATTTACCTAGTTGTATTATACGACGAGAGATATGCTCGTGGTGACCCGTCTTTGTATCTCTCAGCATCAAGTTTTTTCTTAAAATCTTGAATAGTGTTTGCACACACTGTTTCATTGTCTAATTTGTTCCAAGTATCTATCACTCTGTGTGGGAAGCTGTTCCTTTTCAGATCTCTTCTGTAACTATCCTTTTTTAGTTTCTTTTCGTGTCCTCTTGTTTTACCATTATCCCATATTAACAAGTCATTCTTATCTAAGACTTCCATTCCTTTCATTATTCTATAGATAGTCAGCAAGTCTCCTCTTTCCCTTCTTTGTTCCAAAGTTGGTAATTCTAGTTTGGACAGTATATGGATGAGGTGATGCATGAGGTGGAATGGGTGGGGGATGGGGGACGAGGTAGTATGTGTGAGAAAAAAATTGACGCAGCCTGAAGGGATTTCTCCCCGTCTTCTTTTCTGCATGAGGGGATGGAGAGGGGGGTCGCCGATTTTATGAAGTGGCCTTGCTGTGTCTTGCAACACTGCCTCTGACCCAGGGCAGTGGACAAGATGCAGGGTTGACCCCATCATCCAGGAGGTGCCAATATGAGAGGGAGGGTGGAGGGGAGTGGAGTGTATTAAGGATGGAATGGGTGGGAATGGTTTTTGTGCTCTTGTTTTTTTGGTTACCTCTCTTGTAAGGGGAAAAAAGCCTTTGGTATATGTATGTATGTATGTATTTTCTCTTTTTCATCCTCACCTCTTCCACATCTGGAAAATGTTTTCCTATGAGGACTTTCTTCATTCAGCGGAACATAGTATATAGTTTTCAGCGGAACATAGTATATAGTTTTCCATATAGATGTATAAATATGTGGAATAGCTTAGAAGGTGATACAGCCCAACTTAAACAATGCATGAGTTTAGATCTAAATATACATACATATACCAAAGGCTTTTTTCCCCCTTATAAAGGAAGTAGCCAAAAAATAAAGGCATAAAAGTCACTCCCACCCATTTCATCCCTATCACACTCCCCTCCCCTCCATCCTCTTCCCTCCCTCTTATCTTGGCACCTCCTGGATAATGGGTCATCCCTGCATCTTGTCCACTGCCCTGGGTCAGAAGCAGTGTTGCAAAACACAACACATCTACACAAGGCTGCTTCATTAAATCGGCAAGCCCCCCCTCTCTATCCCCTCATGAAGAAAACGAGAAGACGGGGAGAAATCCCTTTGGGATGCGTCAAATTTTTCTCACACATACTCCCTCACCCCCCATCCCCCACCCACTCCACCTCATGCATCACAACATCATCCATATACAACCATTCTCCACTCACCCCTGTCTTCTGTCCTCTCCCATCCTTCCTCAACAGACATTCTCCTCTTCCCCAAAGCCCCTTTTACCTCATCCATCCATCTCATCCTAGGTCACCCCCTCATGTTTACTCCTTCCATATCTGCCCTCCACACCTCTTTTACTAGTCTTTCTTTACTCATTCTTTCCATGTGTCCATCCCATCCCAATACTCTTTCATCCACCCTATCTCCCAACTTCCTTTCCACCCCCATTCTCCTCCTCACCTCCTCATTTCTCACTCTATCCAGCCTAGTAACCCCTATCATACTTCTCAGGCTCCTCATCTCAAACACATTCAAACTCCTCTCTTTCTCACTTATGTTCCATATTTCTGCCCCATACAGTGCTGTTGGCACAATCACTCCTTCATACAATCTCCTCTTAGCATCCATTCCCAAATGTATTTCTCATCACACTATTTAATCCACCAAGGCATTTACTCACTTCTCTCATTCTACATTCTACCTCCACCTCCACTTCCACTCCTCCCTTTCCTGTCACGTTCGCACACAAGTATCTAAAACTATCCATTTCCTCCAGTCTCTCTCCCTTAATACTCACTTCCAGTCTGCTGTCACTTTCACCCCTTGTACATCTCATCACCTTACTTTTACCCACAATTATCTCCAACTTCTTTCACACTCTTTCCCTAACTCTAGATATGGTAATTGGAAATATAGATATGATAATTGGAAATCAAAGATATAGATCAAGTTGGAAACATATATGAATTTGAGTCTAGGAAAGAAAATTAGAGAATTGGAGATGGGACACAATTAGCATTGCTCCTTTCCTGTATACTATAATTAGGTAAATACATATATCATGGGCTTTTCCCCTTTCTAGGGAGGTAGCCAAAGTCAAAAGGTATAATTCCACTCCCACCCATTTCATCCCCACCCACTCCACTCCCATTCACCACCCCTCCCTCCCTCCCTCCCTCCTTCCCTCTTATTTTGTCCTAGCACAAGGTCTGAAGGTGTGTGGGGGAGTTGCAAGAGCAGGTGAATAAGGATGTGTAAGCAGGGTAATATTATTAGGTCAAAAACTGTCTCCAAGTCAGAAACACTCCAGGTGGTGTACACTGTCACATTATCATGATGAAACCATCACTTTCTACTTTGCCACAGATTAGGGCATTTTTGTATTACTGCATCTTGGAAATGCTTTAGAACTGCCAAGTTAAAAGTCTGGTTAGTGGTTTGACCAGGAGGAACAAATTATTTGTGGACAGTTCCTTGTGCATTGAAGAAACAAATCAGCATTATCTTGACATTGTGCTTCACATGATGTACTTTGTTTTTGGGTCTTTATGACTTTGGATGCCTTCATTGACTTGATTGCTACTTCGTTTCTGGCTCGTAGCCATATTACCAGCTTTTGCCATTAGTAATGACCTTTGAAAAAAGCCTGGTTCAACTTCAACTTTTCTTTCAGTTCAAGACAGGCATTCCTTCGTGACTACTCTTGATCATCCATGAGCAAGAGAGGCACCAGTTTTGCTGCAATTATCTTCATTCCCAATTCATCATTCAAAATTTATTGGCAGGAGCACCAAGACTTACCAGTTAAACCAACAAGTTTGTCAGTTGTTCGGCATTGGCCCTCCAAGATTGATTCATGAATGTTTGTGATGTTTTCATCCATTCAGGTGGTTGACAGTTGCTTTGAACAAGGTTGGTCTTCAAGTGACAGTTGACCATTTTTAAAACATGTAAACCATTTGCAAACTTGTGTCATGCTCACAGCAGCATCCTTAAAAAAGAAGAAAAAAAAATTCAAGGGAGCACACTGCTCCTTACTTTTAGCCATTGCAAAAAGAGACAAACAGGTGGAAGCCTGGACTACAATGGGCTTGTCCCACAGAAAACAATTCTTGTTACTCTTGGGTACTCCCTTGTACATTTCCAAATCATAGAACACCAGAAGGAGGGGTCTTTGCATCTCTTGAGGATTTTCCTGCAGCTGTCTGGAGCAGAAAATCATGTCAACCATCCTTTGATATTGGCAGAAATCACATTGAGATTCCAGTAAGATTTCCTTTGCTACCCCTTTAAAATGATTCAGGATGATCCTGGCTAAGTTCTTTCCCTCGATGGAGAGCTGGGATATCCCTTGATAATTGCCACATATGTTTCAATCTCCTATTTTGAAGATTTTGACAATTAGTGTATTCTTCAAATTTCCTGAAACCTCCTTTGTATTCCACATTTGAACCATTAGGGTGAACAACCAAGTCTTGGTGGGTCACTATGGTCAAGGAGCTCAATTGGGGTGCTGTCTGGTCATGTGGCTTTTTACTTTACCTTGGCACACTTGCTTCAGAGCTAATTTGGACCTCATGAAATGAGGGTGGAACAGATAGCCAGGGTTTTAGTGGTAGCTGAGGCACATTCTGCAGGAAGTCCTCTCACAGAAGAGTTCCAGTTGAGCAGGAAATTGAAATACTCATTCCAGGCTTCAGCCCTGTTGTCACTTTTCTCCTGTCTTTTTATCTCTGTTTTCATATGGCTCTGTTTTCATATGGCTCTTCTACCTTTTAAAGCTTCTAATGGTTTCCAACTTCCATATGAATTTTGTGTAGTACCTAGTCAAAATTCTTTTCCAAATCTAGATATGTACAGTCCATCCAGCCCTCTCATGCAGGAAAACAATTACTAGGTAGAAATTTAGCAGATTGGGTACACAAGACTTTCCTTCTGTAAATAAAAATTTTATGTTGACAAATATTCCTTTCAGGTCTCAGTATTTCATCCATCTATCCTTTACAGTATTTCCACAAATTTTGAGAGGAGGAGTTTGAATGTGTTTGAGATGAGGTGTCTGAGAAGTGTGATAGGGGTTACTAGGTTGGATAGAGTGAGAAATAAGGAGGTGAGGAGGAGAACGGAGGCAGAAAGGGAGTTGGGAGATAGGGTTGATGAAAGAGTATTGGGATGGTTTGGACACATAGAAAGAATAAGTGAAGAAAGACCAGTAAAAGAGGTATAGAAGGCATAGGTGGAAGGAGTGAACATGAGGGGTCGACCTAGGATGAGATGGGGTAAAAGGGACTTTGGGAAAGAGGGGAATATCTATTAAGGAAGGACAGGAGACAAGAATGAATGGAGAATGGTTGTATATGAATGATGCTGTGATGCATGAGGTGGAATGGGTGGGAGATGGGAGATGAGGGAGTATGTGTGAGAACAAAGTTGATGCAGCCCGAAGGGATTTCTCCCCGTCCTCTCCTTTTCTGCATGAGGCAAAGGAGAGGGGGGGGGTCGCCAATTTAATGAAGCAGCCTTGCTGTGTCTTGTGACACTGCTTCTGACCCAGGGCAGTGGGCGAGATGCAGGGATAACCCGTCATTCAGGAAGTGCCAAGATAAGAGGAAAGGAAGTGGGTGGAGGGGAGTGGAGTCTGATAGGGATGGAATGGGTGGGAGTGGTTTTTATGTCTTTATTTTTTTGGCTACTTCCCTGATAAGGGGGAAAAAAAGCCTTTGGTATATGTATGTATGTTGTCAATCATGCTGATTAAGGACATTGGTTTTTAATCTAGTGGCTCCTCCCCGTTTCCTCCATTAAATATTGGTTACCCTTTTGCAGATTTCTAGTCCATTGGTACCTTCTCTTCTTTTAGTGAACATGTTATCAGTTGACATATTCTGTTCACTAATTTTTCGTCTGCTATCTTTCACTATCCAGGTTGATATATCATTGAATCTTGAGGCTTTTCTCACATACAATTTTTCGAGTAATTTAAACTTTTCTCTTAAATCCACATTTATGTTGTTGATAGCATCTTTATTTCTTCACTAATTCTTCCTCAGACTCTTCATCTATAATGATTACTGGCTGAAAGCTTTCATTGTATACTTGTATCTACATGTATAACTCCTTTAACTTTCAACTTGAATATTCTATCACTTTGTTTTAACTTACCATTTACAAATATAGTGAGACCTCTCATTAACGGACGTTAATTAGCTGTGTTTGCGATGTTTTCGCTGTGTTTTCGGTGTTATTGGTGCTGTTGCTTAGTGCATGCAATCACTATGCCACCCAAAAAACCACTCCAAAACACCGAAAACACAGCGAAAACACAGCAAACACAGCTAATTAACATCTGTTAATGAGAGGTCTCACTGTATGAAAAATTACTTGGGTTGATTGTTACTTTTGTGAACTACATTCTTCTGAAAGTTATTTTTTGCCACAAATGCTTGGTCTTTTGAATTGTTATTTTATTCAGCTACATCCTCATTGTAATCATTATTATTATTATTATATTTTTTTTTTACATCTTTCAAATTCTGTCTCTTTGGCTTGTGCAAATCTTTTACTTTACTTTTTTTCTATTTCACTTTTATATTGTGGATATATATATTTTTTTAAATATAGTCCCAATTTCAATAATTTCATAAAATTCATTTGTTACATTGTCATTTTTTCCTTTGGGATAAAGTTATTCTAAAGAGCCAATGATGTCTAGCTCTTTTGCAAGTAGGAGATCTAACCTAATTGGAATATCATTACGTCTTACCCAAGTCACCTCCTTTACCCATTGGGTCATTGTGTTCTCCATTTAACAAAATATTTCCCCTGAAATCTGCCCTGCCTCTTGTTTTACTACTCCCAGTTGACCTTGGCTTAATTAAAATCTCCAACAAGAACTATATTGTTACTTTGTTCTGTGTGTGTGTGTGTTTTTAGAAAGTTGTGCCCAACAACATTTCTTGATGTTCATTTTCAGTCCAAGCTCTTGCCTTGGGAAGGAGACATATCCACCATGAGGTCTCTTCTATTCAGCCCTTTAATTCTGATTTTCAGGTGAATTGCTTCAGCCTTGCCTTTCCTCTGCTTTTGAGTTGTCCACTATTATGTAATTTCTTGTAGCAACTATCACCTAGCCACCCATTTTCTCTGTTTGCCTCTTCTCCAGTTGGTGTATCTATTAGTCCCCAGCTATAGATTAATTTTTTTTTTGTGAGTTTGGTCTCTACTAAGCACAAACTATTAGGCTTGTTTACCCTCAAGTAATCATTTATCTCTAATCTGGCCCATACCCATTGACATTAACAAAAGTCACATAGTTTTCTTGTAGTGTTTTCCCCTCTTGTCTTTAAAACCATTTCCTCACACTTTGATTGAAAACTAAAAATAAATAGATAAAAGTTTCTTCTGTCCTTATTTCATTTTTGTCTTTGGCATCCTTTACAAGTTCCTGTGTCATGGCTCATTCATCTTCAGTTGCATTTTTCCTAATCAAAATGTTTTCAAGCTTTTCTTATGCTAATTTGCTGTGTTTGCTGCAGATCCTATTCATTATGTATTGGTTAATGCTTGTGAATGTAATGCATGGGAGATGGACCCATAGATTGCATGTGTTCCATTGGATAGTTGTATGTATGTAATTTATGGGTTTTGTGCATGTTAGACATGTGAAGGGTTGGTTTGTGTCTTTGGCTAGAAGACATTGGAAGGGAAACACTGAAGTATTGTGCTTCAAATGTGAAAAAAGCAAAAATGAAAGTGGTGAAGATTGTTCAAAGGATGTGAGAGAGTTATAGTTTTTAGGCCATTTCCAGAAATCAGGAACCCCCCTTGGGGCCACACCACCAGGTGTGGTTGTGGGTTGTGAGAGTTCTCTTTGCCAACAGAAGGAGGCAGTTTTTCTTCTTGAGGGGTTTTATCCTTCTGATGAGTTGTTGGCACTTCAGGAAAGCTTGCCACTTCACCAATGTTTCCCAGCTTCCATATTAATCTTTTGTGTGGCACCTTGTTGAAAGCCTTTTTCAGGTCTAGGAATACACAATCTATTCAACCCTCTCTTTAATGTAGCATATCAACTGCTCTCAAATAAAAACTTAACAGTTTGGTTACACAAGAGTTTCCTTTTCAGAATCCTAATGGATTGTCAATCAAGATTTCCATTTCTTCAAAGTAATTCATCCACCTGTATTTTACAATTTTTTTTAATGAATTGTGGCTAATGTGCAGGTCAATGATACTGATACTGATTCAGAGGTTCCTCCTTGGTTATGCCCAAGAAAATTAGTATTACAATAGCTAATTTGCATCCCATAGGCATGTTTCCATCTTGCAGTGACCAAGCCAAATCCTACATCCACCCTACACCCATCCCTTACCCATCCAAAAACCCTTCATTGTCCCATCCATCTTAGCCATCCTTGTCCCCTGTCACATTGCTTGGGTCAAAGAATAGGCAGCAAAACACCATATTTTCATAGTAGGGTCCAACAGCTAATGGTTGTTCACCCTCACCCCTTCATTATATAATGATCCCCCCCCCCATCCACTTAAGAAATTTATGGAGTAGACAAAAAGAACATTCTTTTGGACCATGTTAATTCCCTGTCCATTTACATAAATTTTCCATTCTTTTCTGTCATTTACACTCTAATACTAGTGCCAGCAATTGGCAGCACTGCTGATCAAGAGGAGGAGATTCCTACAGAGAAGGCCCCATTGTCTCCTGGCTACAAAATGCATTGATGCACTCCTATCTCTGTAGGGATTATTGGCCATGAGGAGATGATACCTAATCTCCAGAATGGTTCCAGAAACTCAGTTTAATGTGCTACTTCCCACTGACCTATCTCCTCTTTTATTTTCTGTTTTTACTCCAGAGATTGATGATCTGGTGCCTTATCTCCAATACCTATTACCTGGAGACATAGAAACTAAATTACCCCTGTACATATATCCTCGTGCATGGAATATTGCCACTGGGAACATTGTCACTGGGAACATTGCCAATGTGGGAAAATTGCCACTGGGAACATTGCCAATGTGAAATTGCCCATTTTTAAAATAACTTTTATTTAAAAAGACTAGTAAACAGACATTTAACTTTTATTAAAAAGAGAATTAGTTTACTAGTTAACTGCCATTTTAGCTAGTTTACAGCAATTTTTCATTGGTGTTTTGTCGGGTATTGGCTGCATGTTATTGTGGCAAAATACCATGCAGTTGATACTTAAGGGTCTATATGGGGTGCCCCTAAAGACCAGAGCCACACATCATTTTGTCTGTGATAGAGGAAAACTCTGTTCATAGAGAAATGATGACACTTTTATACTATGACCACCCCTCCGTTATGCTGTCCCCCAACCCCTTGTTACTATCCTGTACCACTTCTCTGAATGTTCATTTCCTTTTTTTGCCTACCCTGTGGTGGGGGAAAAGAATGCTACCACCAAGTCTTTCCACTTGAGTTGTAAGAGGTGACAAAAAACAGGACAGGGGATGGGATTAGGAGTCCTGTAACCTGTAGCTCCAAAGGGGACATTCCTAAAAAAAGTAAAGGCATAAGAGGGTCTGGGAGTTTTCCAACCAGTACCCTAAGGTTTGGGTCTTTTAATGTGCTGCGCTGAATGGCCTACTGGCTCCAGCGCTTGGCCTTCAATCCAAAAATTTCGTAAATCAATCTTTTAATGTGCGTGGATGTGGTAGAGATGCGAGTAAAAGGGAAGAGATAGGCAGTATGTTTGTGAGAAGAAAGATGGATGTGCTGGCTTTGAGTGAAACTAAAATGAAAGGGAAGGGTGAGTGTGAGTTTAGGAGTGTAGCTGGGAGGTACTCAGGAGTGAAGAGGGGACGAGGGAGAGAAGGGGTGGCTATACTAGTAAGTGAAGAGATAAGTAAGTGTGTAGTGGAGTGGAAGGATGTTTCATCAAGGTTGATGTGGACGAAGGTGAAGCTGGGAAGGGAGATGTGGGTTTTTGTAAGTGTGTATGGGCCTGGTAGTAAGAAGAGTGTAGAGGAAAGGGAGGCATTTTGGGTAGATATAAATGAGTGCATAGAGGGATTAGGGAGAAATGTCAATGTAGTTATATTGGGAGACCTTAATGCTAGGGTAGGAAACAAACCAACAGACAGAGTGATTGGGAAGTATGGATTACCACGTAAAAATCATAGTGGAGAATTGATGGTGGAAATGTGTCCTGTAAGAGAGTTGATGATAGCAAATACAGTGTTTAGGAAGAAAGTCAAGCGTAAGTACACATGGGAGAGGGTGGTGGATGGAAAGGTGGCAGATAGAGCGTTAATGAACTATATAGTGATGACCAGGAGTATGGTAGGAAGAGTTAAGGATGTACATGTTCTAAGGGGAGAGAGTGGGGTAATATCAGATAGTTTTCTGGTGGAAGGAAAAATTGAGAGTGGAGGAAGAGGAAAAGGGCAGAAGGTAGGGAGGTACTTAGAGTGAACTGTTTAAATGAGAAAGAAAAGGAGGAGTATAAGAAGCTGAGAGAGGAGTGGGAGGGAGTGAAGGATAGAGTAGAACTAAGAGTGGAGGAGGAATGGGGATGGTTCAAGGAGGGAGTCATAAGGTGTGCAAAGATGGTGTGTGTAACAAGGAGGGTGGGAGGAAATAGAAGGAAGGGTAGTGAGTGATGGGATCAGGAAGCAAAGAAGGGTGTAGAAGAGAAGAAACAGGCATTCCTAGATTGGCTACAAATTAGGACGAGGGAATCGTATGAGAGGTACAAAGTAAAGAGAAAGGAAGTTAAGCATAAGATAAAGGAAGCAAAGAGGAGTGTTGTTTTGGCTTACAACATATGTGTAGATTAACGGTAGCTGGTAGCGATTTCGTATATGGTAATAGTGGAAGCAAGGGAATGAAATGCAAACTGCCTTCGTGCCCAGATTGCTCTGATTGCTCTCCGGCTTTATTGAGGAAAGGACATATATATACAAGTAGTGTGGTGAGGTTGCCAAAGAGATATTATTTAGACAATACGCTGTTTTACCAGCGAAGGAGATTATTTACAGGAGTCTGTTTTATATACAGAGAGAGAGAGAAAAAGGAGAGGAAAGAAATGGTGAGATTTACAATAGGTGGACATTTGTACAGAAGTATTTTATATGACATTGTGGAAAAATATAAGATTGCCGGCGATAAAGGCAATCGTTCTGAGCGCAGCTTGTGGTGAGGTCTTCTAGACAATGGACTGGTCTGCCTAATTCCTTTGGGAGCTGCCAGGTGTTCGAGGATCACAATGCGAGTGGCCGACTGTGAGGTCACATCCACACTCACTCGCTTGCTCGGTCGAAGGGAGAAGAAGCTGATCTACTGGTAGATATGTTGTATAGTCGGCTGTAGAAGTTCAACAGGTGCTCGGATTCACGCTATCCTGTGTCCGTCCGCGCGACACCTTGAGCTTGCATATCCATATATGCTTGGTGCACGAACTGTTTAGAGATAAGATAAGAGAGATGTGCCTAGGTGAAGGGGTTAACCTTCCCTGAATGGCAAAGGTGATCTGCACAGGTAGGAGGGAGATACTGGTCATGAACTGATGTGATGAGCATGAATGATAATTATTTGTTGAAATAGATACCTTCTATATTTTGTTTTGGGGCTAACGAGCGACTTATACCAATCTCTTCTTGAGGCTATAACGAGGTGTAGGGATCGGTTGAGTGGTTGAGGTGTTCGTGTTTAGGGTCTCGGTCGTGTGTGTTGGTTGTTCTGTGGGCGGGGAGGGAATGTCATCCATGTCGAGACCTCTGGGAACTAGTTTTATATGATCTAAATGTAGGATAGCCACTGTGAGTTCGCGTAAGTTGAGAGCTTTGATCTTATTGTGCGGAAGTATGTCGGTGACCCAGAATGGACCATGGAATTTGAGTGCAAGTTTTGATGTGGGTGGTTGGTGTTGTATATAATGTCACCTACAGAAACATTGCAATCTCTGGAGTGAGCGTTCTTCAACCTAATCATATCTGCTTTTGAGAGAGTCAGTGACTCATGTACTCTCTTGAAAAGTGTTGAAATTATTGAGAGTTACCTTGACAAAATCGTTGAAATCATACACAGGGGGGGGGGTTCTGAAGTGAGTAGGTCGTACGGCATTTTCTTATCAGACCCGAACAAAACAAAATGGGGTGATTCCGAGATTGAAATATTGATTGCGCTGTTGATGCAGGCTTGTATCATGGGTATGTGTTCGTCCCAAGATGCGTGTATGTCTGTGGCAAGGTGTCTGAGAATGTTGAGTATTTTCCAATTTTGACGTTCAACAAGTTCATTTGAGCTAGGGTGGTAAGGTGTGGTGGTACATTTGGTAATGTTGAAATGTTGGCAGATATTGGTGAGAATGTCGTTATTGAATTCAGTGCCGTTGTCTGAGATGAGTGTTTTTGGGGTGGTGTAGGGGCAGATGACGTTGTTGATAATTATCTGAGCTACACTTTTTGCTGTCTTGTCCGCTAAAGGAGAAAGGATGCAGAACCAAGAGAAATTGTCGATGCATACGAAAAGGTACTGGTTTCCATTGAGAGTGGAAGTTTGAGTAAGTCAATGGCAATGGTTTCAAAGGGTCTGGAAGGTGTTGGGTAATTGTGTATTGGTACTTGACCGCTAAGTGTGACCTTTATGAGTTATACATGAGTGGCATACGTCTGGATGTGTGTATGTCTTTACGCATGGTGGGCCAAAAGTACTTTAACCTTGCTTGCGAGAGGCACTTGTCCTTCCCGCAGTGTCCTGCTAATGGAGAATCATGTATTTTGAGAACTTCCGGAACAAGACTTGTGGGAACTACTAATTGTGTAACCATGCGATTTGGTTCGCTTTTGTTTGTAAGCAGTGTGGTGTGGTAGAGAACCTGGTCTATGAGAGAGTTGTCTATGTTGGGAGGAAAATCGTCTGTGTTCGTGGTGTCACCTGAATTTAGATAGTGTATGATTCTTTTCCATAGGGGGTCTGTCGCTTGAGCGGCAATGATGCGTTCTCACATAATGTCAAGTGGCTCTGCTGCTTGACGTATTGTTGCTACGTTTCTACTAAGGGCGTCGGCGACAGAGTTTGCACGGCCCTGAACGTAGTGGAAGGTAGGCATAAATTTCTGAATAGTGAGGAACCATCTGGCTAGTTTCCCAGTTAGGTTCTTGCCTTCGAAGAGGTGGAGAAAAGGTTGATGATCTGTGTGTACATGTATTTCATAGCCTAGAATGATGTCTTTAAAATGTTTGAGGGCATATATGATTGCGAGCGCTTCGATTTCAGTGACAGAGTAGTTTTGTTCGTGCTTGTTTAATGCGCGGCTGGCGTATGCTATAGGTCTAAGTTTGGAGTCGTGTTGTTGCATTAGTACTGCGCCAAGGCCTTTGTATGAAGCATCTGTACATAGTGTGAAGGGTTTAGAGAAGTTTGGAAATGCCAGAACCGGGGCTGTTGTGAGTGCTTGTTTGAGCTTGTGGAAAGCGGTGTTGTGTTCAGACGTCCAATTAAAAGGAGTATCTTTCTTGAGAAGGGCTGTTAATGGAGCTGCCATGTGAGCATAGCCTTCGATAAAACGTCTGTAAAAACCTGACAGTCCTAGAAATGATTTCACGTGTTCTGTAGAGTTGTGGGTTGGGAATTCTAGAACAGCCTTAACCTTGTCCTGAGAAGTGATGACACCTTGTGAGTTTATGACGTGTCCTAGGAACCTTATTTCCTTTTTGAGGAAGGAGCACTTTTTGAGTTTGAGTTTAAGGCCTGCCGCGGCTAATCTTGAGAGGACAGTTTGAAGTGTGGAAAGGTGTTCTGTGAGTGGCCTTGAGGCAATGATAATGTCTAAGTATAAATAAACTGTCTTTCCTCTAAGACTTTCTAGGACCTTGAACATAAGTCTTGTGAAAACAGAGGGAGCAGAGACGAGTCCCATGGCCAACCTTTTGAAGTGGTAATGGCCCGTATTGGTACTAAAGGCTGTTAGTGGTTTTGATTCGTCATCTAGAGGTATTTGGAAATACCCTGACATAAGGTCGAGAGTCGAGAAGACCGTGTTGTGTTCGCCTATGGAGTAGATTGTGTCTTGGAGATGAGGAATCGGGTGCCTTTCAGGAATGGTGAGTTTATTTAGCTCACGGAAATCAACAACAGGACGAAAGGAGCCGTCGTGTTTTGGAGCAACAAAGAGAGGAAAATTCTAGGGTGATAGACTGTGTTCTATAATGCCTTGGTCGAGCATGTCTGCAATGATGTTGCCAACAATGTTTCTTTTACCGTGAGGAAGACGGTAAGTGGGTATGTACCGTGGTTTTGCATTCTGTTGAAGTGGTATATGATGTTCTATTATGTCTGTGAGACCTAATGGTTCGCCTGTGAGTGCAATTGCGTGCCTGTACTTGTTCATGAGTATTAGGAAATCTGTTCGTGCTTCTGGGAAATCTACATCGTTAATGTGGGTTACTTGGATGGTTTCCTGTGTGTTCTGTTCTCCGTTGTTGATAGTACATATGTTCTGGGTGGCAAAAGAATACGCAAAGAAGAGTCAATAGCGCAAGTATATTTAGATACAAAAAATTGGCACAACACAAAATGCGTGCAACCGTTATCAAGACTGCTGGAAAAACTGAAGCCACGCTCACTTCTTTCGCGCCAAAACAGCGCCGCACATCGTATCTGCGATATCTTACAATAACAAAATACATTGTAATATCTAAAATAATTACATAACAGCATAATATAAATCATGTATGTCAGAGTGAAAAGCTATCCCTCTGATAATTTTGAATATACTTAGAAATTGATTCATCATCCAGCTCTAATATCTTTAAATTACTATTGTAATAATTAAAATTAATTATAATGAAATCCATAAAAAGGACTGTATTCGTCAATAAACACATGTAAAAAAAGTTACTATGTCAATTATATTCATGCTCTCTATCGGAAAGAAGGAATCAAAAACGTTTTCGATGTTTTGATCAGACTCACGTGGTCTGAGAGAGAGAGAAATGCTACGTAGGCACTCCAAGACAGCCAACCCAGGCTATTAATATCTTCGTCAAATTATCCCTTTTAAAAGGTAAGAGTTAAAGTCAGAACCAGTTCTTAATATAATTAAAGATCCCACGTCCGATATAGAGAAAGGAAATGAGACGTAAAAGGGGAATGCAAGTTACACGGATGCTGGCAATAACCCCCCCCCCTTGCATTGTGTTGTTGCTACGTGTTTGGATAACCCTTTTCGGTTCTCAGAAATAGGTTATACTCTGTTGTAGGAAAAGTAAAAATTTTCTTTTTGTGTGTGAAGGTCACGACATGGCTACCTACCATAGCATAACCTAAAATAATTTATACACTTTAAGTAGGGTAATTTAAAGAATTCTGAAGAGGCCTATCCTATGTTATATTACAGGAAGAGGCATATTAACCTCATGTTACCTCGCTTTAGTCTTGTAAGGATTTCTTCTGCCTCACGAATCTTTCAGATACCCTACTCCATTTTCACATTGATGTGGTATTTTTTTCTGAGGAAATTGTAATCTTACAGGGAACCAGTCTGGGAAACCAGAACTAGTCTCGGAACTGGTCTTGGAAATCAGTGAACCGGTCTGGAAGACCGGATGGGACGCAAGTTCTCAATTCCCTCCCTTCCCCGGTTTGGGAAACTTTTGGAAGAATAAAGGCAGTACAGAAGGTCGAGTTTCCTTTCAACCAAGAATGGAAAGCGGACTAGGACCCACATACCCACAGGTCCCATGTTCTACCAGACGACTAACCGGCAGTACAGTATAACTCCTCATCCTTCGGTTTATATCATTGGCAGTCAAGGAGTAGCTGAATAATCCTCGCTCCCTCCCGAAAATGTGTGGCAATCTGTAGCATCTGAATTGTTGATATACATACGAAAAAAAAAATTATCTTTTTTTTCTGTCGCGGTTCGCCACGACATGTACACTATAAATATATTTATATACACTGTGCCAACACATCGCTCGGCCCGCGCCACCCGGTGCCCACACCGAGCAAACAAGAAAAAAAAAACTGACCGAGGCAAAGAGAATCTAAATAATACAAAGACAAGCCACACACAAAGCACACACATAACAGTGGCAGACAGAAGTGTGGGACAAATAGATTGAAAAGCACACCCAAATACATTAAACAAACATATACATAAATGAGTACACAAAGACAACATATACAAACACAAAAAGGAACATAAGACTGGCGCCAGTTAACAAAAGACAAATAGAGCAATTACCGGACGTCCGGGACATAATACTTAACATCTAAACACGACAAAATACAATACAAGACAACACAAATGGGAGACATCACAATAGTACATAAATGGAAAACATCACAATAGTACATAAATGGGAAACATCACAATGAAAATTCAGGTAATTACAGGCATACATAACATGACACAATGAGAGTTCAGGTAATTACAGGCATACATAACATGACACAATGAGAATTCAGGTAATTACAGGACCCCTTGACCTAAGATCATAACAATGAGGGGTATCGAAACAAGGCAAAGTTCTTGCTGGGGGCCCAGGAGGTGGCCGGGTAGAGGTTGGGATAGGCACTTGAGTCTTGAGCCTATCAGCGTGTGCAATCTCGCTAAGGCCTGTAGAGGGGTCAAAAAACCCTGAACTTGTTAGGATGTAGGCGTTCAGTCACCAAAAGGGGGCCCACAAACTTGCAATTTAATTTTGACTGGCGATCAGGCATACTTTTGAAAACATGATCACCCACACTGATGGTCACAGGTGTTGCACGAGCATGTTGTTGTTTCAACATGTCGGCCTTTGAAACAACCAGTTTATCTCTAACAGAAGTATAAATGTCATGCAGCACATGACTCAGTAGTTTACTATAGTCATCTACATTGTAGAGGGGACGAGCAGGGTTGTCAAGCACATCATATGGGAGCCGTTTCTCAGATCCAAAGGTAACATAATGAGGCGTTTTGCCCGTGGAAACATTAATGGTGCTATTGATACAAGCACTAACATGGGGAAGCCAATCCTCCCAAGACTCATGAAAATTACTAGCAAGGTGACGTAGGATCTCTAAAATTTTCCTGTTCATCCTCTCCACAAGACCATTGGATGCTGGATGATAAGCAGTCACGAATGTGTGTTTGATACCATAACGTTCACAAATACCTGCCAAAACCTCGTTCCTAAATTCAGTCCCATTATCACTAAGGAGCACCGAAGGAGCGGTGTATGGACACAACACATGGGAAACTAAAGCATGTGCTACAACTGGTGCAGACTTGTTACGTAAGGGAGCTAAGATCACAAAACGACTAAAATGATCCACACACACAAGGACATACACAGAGCCCTGCGTGCTACGAGGCAGTTGCAAAAGGTTTATAGCCACAGTCTGAAAAGGGCGAGAAGGAGTAGGGTACTCTAAGATGGGAGCAGTGCTCGTAGAACCTTTGTTCTGGGCACAAGAACTACACCGGGCTACATGAGAGGTAATGTCTAGTCGCATTTTAGGCCAATAATACTTCTTCCGTGCCAGAGTTTTGTCACGACCTGGGTGACCAGCCTGAGGGGCATCATGAGCAAGGGACAAAACAACGGGAACTAGAGACTCAGGGATCACTAGCTGTGCCACATCTTGCTCAAACACTTCCACATTACGAATGAGAACTTCGTCCTGCAGGGAAAATTGGTACAGAGGTACTGGTAAAGCTGGTAAGGTGGAATCATCACCAGACTCCAAAGCATAAATGACAGCAGACCAAACAGGGTCTTCACGCTGAGCTTTGGCCAGATCCTGCAGGGAAAAGTTATGAATTACGGTAACAGCAGCAACAGGGATATTCCGTGAAAGTGCATCAGCAACATGGTTCGCACGCCCGGGGACATGCCTTAGGGTTGGATTGAATTCCTCGATCGTGAGAAACCATCTGGCTAGGCGACCTGACAGATTCTTGCCCTGAAATAGCTGAGTGACAGCAGTGTGGTCCGTGTAGACTGTATTAGGATATCCAAAAATGATATCACGGAAGTGCTTTAAAGCCCACACCACAGCCAGGGCCTCTAAATGAGTAACAGAGTATCGGGACTCAGGCTTGTTAAGAATGCGACTAGCATATGCAATAACATGAGGTCTACATCCATCTACTTGTTGCATGAGTACACCTCCAATACCTGTACCAGAAGCATCTGTACAAATAGTAAAGGGGATACTATAATCAGGGAAAGCCAACACAGGTGCTTCAGTAAGAGCAAGCCTCAAGGAATCAAAACTTGTCTGATGGACATCACGCCACTGGAAGGAAGAGTCCTTCTTGAGAAGGCGAGTGAGAGGGGAAGCAATTGAAGCAAAGTCTTTAATGAATGCACGATAGTATCCTGCAAGTCCAAGGAAGGAACGTACATTTTCAACCGACTTCGGTATAAGGAAGTCTCTGACTGCCTTGATCTTTTCACCATTGGTATGGATACCATGCTTGTCTACAACATGACCTAGGAACTGGATACTAGCCTTGAAAAAGGAACACTTGGGTAAGTTGAGTTTCAACCCAGCTTCAGCAAAACGTTGCAAGACCATGGACAACTTAGAAATGTGGCTTTCCACATCTTTGGAAACTAGAATCAAATCATCCAGGTAAACAAAAAGTCCATTCCCAATTAAGCCATGAAAAATTGAGTTAACTAAACGCTGGCAAGTCAAAGGAGCATTCCGCAAACCCATGGGGCAACGAAGCCATTCATAGTGCCCACTGGGAGTCGAGAAGGCCGTGATCTTACGAGACTTCTCCAGGGGTATCTGCCAAAAACCTGCTTTTAAATCTAAAGTGGTGAACACCGTATTACCATTGCTAATGGACTGAAGAAGCTCGCTTAAGATAGGCAGAGGGTAATGATCTGGAAGAGTGACCTCATTGACTTTCCTGTAATCAACAGGACGAAAAGATCAATCTTTCTTAGGCATCAGGAGAAGAGGCGAGTTCCACTCGGAGTGGGACTCCTGTACAACACCTTCACTCAACAAATCGTCAACCAAGGACTGGGCTATAAGCCGACGAGAGTGAGGTAGCCTGTAAGAGGGGACGTAAACAGGACGAGTGCCTGGCTGAAGATCAATTCTATGAACCACACGATCCGTAATTCCTAACGGATCACCTGGTAAAGCCGAAGCCTGACGGTGGGTAACTAGCAGGTCAAGGAGACGAGGCGTCTCTCCAGGAAAGTCAGTCTCGCCCACAAATGTGGCAAGCTCAGAAGCTAAGTGAGCAGGGTCACGTGTTGGGGGAGACTGTAGAACAGAAGCTGTTATAATAGGCGAATCCTGGAAAGCAGCAACGTGTACCACCTCAAAGTGACTGCCAGGAGAGAGGAATAGGAGCACCCGTGACATTGGTTACCATCGCTGTGGTAACATGATCCTCACGAATAGTGGAGAGAGTTCCTTCTAGGGCAAGCCGACGAATACGAATAGAGTCAGGCAAAGAGAGAACGTCAGACCCAATTGGGGCACCTGAGACGCGCACTGGAACTCGAACAGAACTTGAAGGTGCAATAAGATGCTCTCCTACAACAACAGCAGCACAATGAGCAACAGGGGTAGAGCGCTTAGAAGTTGGGACAGGCACATGTGCAGACTGAGCAAGCACAGGAGAATCACAAACAGAAACTGGCCTATCCGAAGCAGAGATATCAAAATTGCAGAAAGTCACTACACGGCGACTAGGAGAACTATCTATGCTATGAGCTGTAAGAGCATCAATACTCAAGAGACAATCACACTTAAGGGCAATGCCAGAGACAACAGCAAAAGTGACATTGAAGACTGTAGCATGCGAAGGAAACTGTAAGGGAAGACAAACAGATCCAAGAACAAGCAAGGGAGAACCTTGCACAGAATGCAAATTATTACAAAAGGGAGATAAAGGGAGATTATACAATTCCCGTAGAGCAAAGTAAGCCTTTCTACTTAACAGACTACATTCTGCACCAGTATCTACAGTGACTGAAAGCGGCGTATCCCTAGTAAGAAATTGAAATGTAAGTAATTGAGAAGACTCAACAGCCACAAAGGGAATTATTTGAGACCGAACATTGCTGGTCAACTCTTTGGGTTGGGAAACACGCGCTGGGGAAAATGGGATTGACGAGGCTGGTGAGAAGTCTCATCCCTAAGTTTCAAAACCTTGAAACATTGATCAGTCGAATGTTTACAGTGACCATGGATATGGCAATAACTGAGTCTACCTGGAGGTTCTACTCTGGAAAGGTCATGCGACAGATTAGAAGAAACAGTAGGTACACTCCTGCGAACAGGGGACAGTCTTGACTTGTGTACCTGGCGCCTACGGCGGTAACAAAAGTCGCTCGAATGACCAGACCTGTTACAAAAGGTACATAACAGGGGAGGGGGGTAACTGTAGATTGAGGGGAACTATGAGTAGGAACTGTAGACTGAGAGAACTGAGGAGAACAAGGATCATGACCATGTTGATGAGCATTGCTAATACACAAGGAACTAGACGGCACTTCCCCCAGTTTACGAGAAAGCTGTGACGCAAAAGACAATAGAGTCTCATCAGGCTTATACATGAGAGAAGATGCTGCTCTTCTCTCAGAAGGCACCAAAAAAAGAATGTACATTAGAAATTCTAAAACAAGACGAAATCTATCTACAGAGATGTTACCATTATCTGCCCAATCTGACTGTGAAAGTGACTCTAAAGCTTCAACAGCAAGGATACTGGCCTGAGCTTGCGCCCGTCTATAATCAAGAGTGCCCAGTCGGGATACGAGAGTATCAGCCAGTTTGAAGCACCAATGGAACGCACCACCACCAAGAGTATCTGAAAAAAGTTTAAGGAAGTTAGACCTAAAGGTGTCATAATCATAGTTCAGATATTTAGGATCTAAACACGACGCCGAAAGTAACTCCGATGCTAGAGAATTTGGCACAATCTGGGACCTCACAAAGGAGATCTTTTCAGGCCCCGTCGAAACATTAGACTGAACAATGGCGTCCTCACATTGGTGGATAAAATCAGCCGCCCTATAATGAGGACCTTGACCAGAAAATTGCACCACCGACGGGTTTTGATGCAGCAACGTCAACTTGTGAGCCATTGTCTCAGATGAGCTTGGCGGACTGAGAAACGAAGGCCTCTTAGACTTAGACATGATAGGAGATGACAACCTTAACCACTTCGTAAAAGCATATGAAAACACTGACACCAAGCAAATACAACACACTAGCATAAGCATGAAATAATATTAAAAAAAAAAATAATAATAATAATAATATAGAGAAATCACATGGACATGGGACACGAACGTAAGAAAATGATATAATTCACACAAACAGAAAGCATTGAAACACAGAAACAATGCAATACATAAACCACAATGAAGAAAAAAATTATATTAAGACCGTAATTAGAAAAAAATTACGTAAAAAAATATAAAGCACTAATACGTAAGTATACAACATACGTCACAGGCGAAGGGAGTCTAGACATTCCGGGGTAACATTTCAGAAGGTAAACAAATAGTGACGTCACAAAAATGGCCGCTTGAGGCACGACCGGATAGTTGAAATTATGTTATTTCATTTTATCTTATTTATTTAATGTACATATTTTTTTCACAATATATTCACAAAACTAATAAAATGACAAAACTGGTAACAAGGTACAAGGTAGCCAAAGTCTGTGGTTCTTGCGAAGCACAAGTCTGGGGACGCCACCAGCAAACGACGACTAATTGTTGCCACTGAAGAATACACGGCACAATTACTTCTGTCCAAAATCCTCCACCATCCAGGCCCAAATTACCGCTGAGAACACACACAGGAACACAAGGCGATCCAGTGACAGGGGCAGACGACGATGATGCCCGAGAAGAGCGGGAACAAAAAAATCACCTGGCGCAAATCTGAGATAAATGTCCCTGCGCCGAAATACTAACTTAAGTCACTGTGTCCTGAGCACTAACACGTCTAATATATTAATTAAATTCACTGAAAAAAATACCTGGACTGGAAAGGAAAAAAAAAAAAAAAAAAAAAAAACATTGCCACAACGCTATCACCGGCCGGCAATTTTCAAAGTGTCACACAATTCGAATCCTGCATAGAATATAAGCACAATGAATGTTTATCCGCTGCCACCATTTAATGTTCTGGGTGGCAAAAGAATACGCAAAGAAGAGTCAATAACGCAAGTATATTTAGATACAAAAATTTGGCACAACACAAAATGCGTGCAACCGTTATCAAGGCTGCTGGAAAAACTGAAGCCACGCTCCGTTCTTTCGCGCCAGATCAGAGGCGCACATCGCATCTGCGATATCTTACAATAACAAAATACATTGTAATATATAAAATAATTACATAACAGCATAATATAAAGTATGTACACTATAAATATATTTATATACACTGTGCCAACACACATACGTGTTGTATGTTGTCATGCTCGATTACGTGTACTGGGGCGGGATACACTGTAAAATCACAAATGTTTGTTCCTTTGTTCATCTGAAGAGGTGCATTGGTGTTGTTTGCCACTGCGATTGTTGTGTTCTTTGTTGGATGTGTGAGATAGGGCGGATAAGAGAGATACGCAAGATACACGGCAAGTGTCTGTGATGCAAAGAACATCTGAGTCAGGAGCTTTGAAGATACGCACTTTGAGTTTCGTGTACTCGCGTGGATAGAGTGTTTTGTCAGTGATTAAACTGCGTGAGAGTTCGCGAGAGAGATCTGTGAGACGGTAGTGTATTGTGGTGATATTTCCTGGATGTTAGTGAAAACGTCGTGTTTCTTTTGTTCGCGAATTGACTTTGATATGCGCGCTGACAGTTTACGCCTATTCCGTTTGTGATGTGAGTTACGGGTGTGAGCGGATGGGCTGGGCGTGTCTGTTGCACTAGTGGGCGTGTCTGTTACAAGTGTCACCTTTTCTGTCTCGTCAATGTTTAGTTCAGTTGTTGTTGTTGCATGCTGTTTCTCGATCATGTGCAAGTGTTTGACGTGCGTGTTTGCTGTGTTTGCATGCGTGTCGGCTGTATTTAGAGCAGGTATGAAGAGAAGGGGCGGCTATACTAGTAAGTGAAGAGATAAGTAAACGTGTAGTGGAGTGGAAGGAGGTTTCCTCAAGGATAATGTGGATGAAGGTGAAACTGGGAAAGGAGATGTGGGTTTTTGTAAGTGCATATGGGCCTGGCAGTGAGAAGACTGTAGAAGAAAGGGAGGCCTTTTGGATAGATTTAAATGAGTGCATAGAGGGTTTAGGGAGAAGTGTAGATGTAATAGTACTGGGAGACCTTAATGCTAGGGTAGGAAAGGATCCAATTGATGGAGTGGTTGGGAAATGTGGAGTTCCAGGAAAAAATCGTAGTGGAGAGTTGATGGTGGAAATGTGTCTAGAGAGTTGATGATAGCAAATACAGTGTTTCGGAAAAAAGTCAAGCATAAGTACACATGGGAGAGGGTGGTGGAGGCAAGGGTGGTAGATAGAGCTTTAATGGACTATGTAGTGGTAAATAGGATTATGATAGGAAGAGTTAAGGATGTACATGTGCTAAGGGGAGAGGGTGGGGAAATATCAGATCATTTTTTGGTGGAAGGTAAGTTGAGAGTGGAGGACAGATGGAGAAAGAGAAAAGGGACAAAAGGTAGAGAGGTGCTTAGAGTTAACTCTTTAAATGATAAGGAAAAGGAGAAGGAGTACAAGAAGAAGCTGAAAGAGGAGTGAGAGGGAATGAAGGATAGAGTAGAGCTAGGTGTGGAGGAGGAATGGGGATGGTTCAAGGAGGGAGTCACAAAGTGTGCAAAGATGGTGTGTGGAACAAGAAGGACAGGAGGAAATAGAAGGAAGGGTAGTGAATGGTGGGATGAGGAAATGAAGAAGGTTGTAGAAGAGAAAAAGCGAGCTTACACAGATTGGTTACAAAATAGGACGAGGGAGTCGTATGAGACGTACAAAGAAAAGAAAAGAGAAGTAAAGAAAAAGGTAAAGGAGGCAAAGAGGAGAGCAGATGTAAAATGGGGTAAGAGTATGACAGAAAATATTGAAAGTAATAAAAAGATGTTTTGGAAAGAAATTAAGAGAGGAAGAGGAGGCGAATCAAGTAGAGAAGAAAAGGTAAAAGGTGCAGATGGTGAGATGATAATGGCGGAGAAGGCAGTAAGGGGAAGATGGGCAGAATATTTTAGGGAGTTGCTAAATGTGAAGGAGGATAGGGAGGGAAAGATAGCTGCAGTGGGAAATGCTAAGAAAATGAGAGTGATGAGTGAGGAAAATGGAGGAGAAGATTTACAAAGATTTACAAAGACGGAGCATGCCGACAGGAGACCTTTTGATCCATATCTAGGTCGGATGCGAAAAAAACAAATCATATTAATAATAAAGTAATAAATAAAAACTATGATAATGCAAATAACAAATAAAATACATAAATAAAGGCATAGGTATAGTTGAATGATAAACAGGTAAGTAGTAAATAACAATAAATTGACATATAACTAATACTAAATGAAAATCAGACAGACAAATGATAACAAAACAAAAACAAATAATATAAGATAAATTATAATCATTACAGCATGTTACTTAGGTATTTATCTAAATGATTCTTAAAGCTTCGAACTGAACTACATTGCACTACCTGTGCAGTAAGTTTATTCCATTCATTAACTACACGGTTGGCAAAGTTGTTTCTACCTACTTCCAAATTGAATCTATTTCCGGACAGTTTGAGACCATTGTTTCTTGTCTGATTCTCATTCAATGTGAAAATTTGGTCACTTTTGATGTCAATTCCCTTTAGAATCTTAAAGACCTGTATCAAGTCACCTCTGAGTCTACGCTTTTTTAGGGCAAACAGATTCATATGTTTTAGTCGATTTTCGTATGATTTATTTTTGATATTTGGAATCAGTTTTGTGGCTCGCCGTTGTACTTTTTCCAATCTGTCAATGTCTTTAATGAGATTCGGTGACCATACGGAAACAGCATATTCCAAATGTGGACGAACTAACGATATATATAGCTTGTTAATGAGTGATGGACTTTTGAAATCAAAAGATCGCGCAATCAGTCCTAGAATCTTATTTGCTTTCCCAGAGGCTGAAATACACTGCTTGGATGATTTGAGGTCGTTACTGATAATTACGCCTAGATCTTTTTCACTATCCACTTTTGTTAACGAATTTCCAAATAACTTGTAATCATACTTACTGTTATTTTTACCTATGTGCAGTAGTGGGATTCAACCGGTTCTTACCTATTCGCTAGAATCGGCTCACGCAAATTTGTCAGTTCGGCGAACCGGCTAACTGGCGAACCGACTAGTTGCTCAGCTGGTCAGTGGTCTTCTGCATCTCATCCGATAAGTACCGGGACGGTATGTTTCGTAACTTTCGTTAGTGATTTATTGCATAGTTTATTTACACAAGTGGTTACCAGTTTTTTTTTCATGTATATAGTGCTTGGTTTCTCTGTATATTTGTGTCATTAAACTACATTTTATTATAATTATGGACATACATACACGCACTCTCATACACACTCCTTAGGCCTACCCACACAAACATGTTTGTTTATAAATAACACAAATGCATTGCACACATGCACACACATACTCATGTACATGTACACATATGCACACGTGTAAGCACATACATAGCCTACACATGCACACACTACCCCCACACAAACATGCGTCCGTAAAAAAATAAATACATCTGCACTAGGTTGCCCAAATCGAATTTTTTGTTCACGAGACTAACTATAGGTTGGCACCCAGGTCTGTACCCCATTTTTTTTTTCCACCTGACAATTTTTCAGGTTTTTCGTATGTAAATATTTGAATATTTTTTACGTTTGGCAGCCAGAGATGCATTTTAAATATAATATTGTTAGTTTTCCATATTTCTAGTTAGAATATTTAATTGATAACAATAATATAAAGAAAATGTGGCTAAGAAGTGGTTGCAAATTAGTGTCAGATGGAAATACACCGACTATAACAGAACCGGCTGACGAAAAATTTGAATCCCACTACTGCCTATGTGCATTACCTTGCATTTACTTGTGTTAAATTTTATTAGCCACTTTTCATGCCATTGCTGTAATTTATCTAAATCTTCTTGAATATCTAATTGGTTTGAGTGATCATTTGCCACTCCGCACAGTTTTGTATCATCAGCAAATTTGGAAACAGTAGATTTTAGTCCATGGTCTATATCATTTATATATACTATGAATAGAAGTGGCCCAAGAACGGAACCCTGAGGAACTCCACTTGCAACACTTTTCCATCCAGAAGTTTTTCCATTTAAAACAACTCTCTGTTTTCGATCATTCAACCAATTACTAGTCCAACCTAATAGGCTACCACTTATTCCATGCAAAGCTAATTTAGTAATTAGTCTTTCGTGTGGGACGGTATCAAAAGCTTTTGCAAAGTCTAGATATACTAAATCTATATTGTTTCTTTTGTCATAATTGGAGATAACTGTGTTGTAGAATTCGAGTAAGTTAGTCACGCAAGAACGTTTCCGTCTGAAACCATGCTGGCTATCATTTATCAAACGGTTACTTTCTAAATGATGTTTGATAGCATCTCTGATGATAGTTTCCATTATTTTTCCTACGATTGAAGTCAAACTTATAGGCCTATAGTTATTTGGTTTCTTTTTGTCACCTTTTTTGAATATGGGAGTAACGTTAGCTAGCTTCCATTCTCTTGGGACATCTCCGGATATGATGGATTTCTTGAAAATAATTTCTAATGGAACAACAATCTCATTTTTCATTTCCTTTAAGATTCTTGGATGCCAACCGTCAGGCCCTGGCGTTTTATTAACTTTGAGTTTGTCTATACACATTTTATTTTTTTCTTTTGTTATATTTACCGTAGTAAGTTTAACTTAGATTTTTCACAGGTTTCAGTTTGGAATTCACCTTGAGGTGTTTCGTTTACGAATACCGAGCTAAAATAATTGTTTAAGATATTACACATTCCTTCATTTGAATATTCAAGTTGACCGTCAGCAGATAATAGTGGACCAATGTGATTCCTAAAAACCTTTTTATCTCTAATGTAACTATAGAATTCTTTGGGATTTTCTTTGGATTTATCAGCGATGTTCATTTCGTATTGTCGTTTTCTTTTTCTTATTGTCTTTTTTAAATCTCTCTGTATTGATACATAACTTTCATAGTCATTAGATGCACCCGAACACTTATATTTCTTATAAGCCTGTCTCTTTTTAGCAATACTTTTTTCAGTTTCTTTGTCGAGCCACTTTGGGCGAGCCTGATTTGGGGGACGTCTGTCCTTAAAAGGAATGTAAGTTTGAATCATCTTAGTGAGCGTATTTTGAACTATTTCCCACATCTGATCTACAGGTCTTTCGTTTAATTTTGCCTCCCAATCTGTAAGCTGAAGCTCCTGACGTAGTCCTATGAACTGAGCTTTACTGAAATCGGGTATTTTAGAAACACAAGAAATAAGGAAGGATGAACTGAAGGCAGCAGTTAAGATGATGAAAGCAGGTAAGGATGCCATGCAGAATGTCTTAAAAAAGGAGGTACAGTGATGGTGGACTTGTTGGTGAGGTTATTTAATGTTTGCTGGAGAGAGGGTAGAGTGCCGGAGGACTGGAGGAGTGCTTGTATAGTTCCACTTTACAAGGGAAAGGGGGACAAGTGTGAATGTAGTAGTTTCAGAGGGATTAGCTTGTTAAGTGTAGTTGGGAAGGCTTATGGGAGGATCTTGATTGAGAGGATTAGGAGAGGAAGAGAGGGAGTAATTGGTGAGGAACAGTGTGGATTTAGAACAGGTAGAGGTTGCGTAGATCAGATTTTTGTGGTAAGACAGATATGTGAGAAAGCTATAGGAAAGGGGAAGGATGTTTTTTGGGCCTTTATGGATCTGGAAAAGGCTTACGACAGGTTAGACAGGAAGGCACTGTGGGAGGTTATGCGGATATACGGGATAGGAGGAAAGCTTCTGGGAGCTGTCAAGAGTTTTTATGAGAGTAGTAGAGCTTGTGTCAGGATTAGAAATGGAGAGAGTGAGTGGTTTGAGGTAAAGGTGGGACTTCGTCAAGGATGCGTTATGTCACCCTGGCTGTTCAACTTATACATGGATGGGGTAGTGCGAGAGGTAAATGCAAGGGTAGTGGGTCAGGGATTGGAGATGGTTAAAGAAAATGGAGAACAGTGGGAGGTGAGCCAGCTGTTGTTTGCGGACGACACTGCGCTTGTGGCAGGATCGGAGGAGGGTTTGAGGAAATTGGTGACAGAATTTGGGAGAGTGTGTGATAGAAGAAAGCTGAAGATAAATGTGGGTAAAAGTAAGGTGATGAGATGTACAAGGGGTGAAAGTGGCAGTAATCTGGAAGTGAGCATTAAGGGAGAGCGACTGGAGGAAGTGGATAGTTTTAGATACTTGGGTGCAAATGTGGTAGGAAAAGGTGGAGTAATGGTGGAGGTAGAATGTAGATTGAGAGAAGCGAGTAAATGCCTTGGTGGATTAAAAAGTGTAATGAGGAATAGAAATTTGGTAATGGATGCTAAATTGAGACTGTATAAAGGAGTGATTGTGCCAACAGCACTGTATGGAGCAGAAACATGGAACATAAGAGAGGAGGAGAGAAGGAGCTTGAATGTGTTTGAGATGAAGTGTCTGAGAAGTATGGTGGGGGTTACTAGGCTAGATAGAGTGAGGAATGAAGAGTTGAGGAGGAGAACAGGGGTGGAAAGGGAGTTGGGAGATAGGGTTGATGAAAGAGTATTAGGATGGTTTGGACACATGGAAAGAATGAGTGAAGAAAGACTAGTAAAAGAGGTATGGAAGGCAGATGTGGAGGGAGTGAACATGAGGGGACGTCCTAGAATGAGATGGATGGATGGGGTGAAGGGGGCTTTGGGGAAGAGGGGAATGTCTGTTGAGGAAGGACGGGAGAGGACAGAAGACAGGGGTGAATGGAGAATGGTTGTATATGGATGATGTTGTGATGCATGAGGTGGAATGGACGGGGGGATGGGGGGTGAGGTAGTGTGTGTGAGCAAAATTTTGACGCAGCCCGAAGGGATTTCTCCCCGTCCTCTCCTTTATATGGGGGGACGGAGAGGGTTGGTCGCCTTGCTGTGGATGTGCTGTGTCCTGCGACACTGCTTCTGACCCAGGGCAGTGGACAGGGTGCAGGGATGACCCGTCATCTAGGAGGTGCTAAGATGGGAGGGAGGGTGGAGGGATGTGGAGTGTTTTCAGGGATAGAATGGGTGGGAATGATTTTATGCCTTTTCCTTTTTGGCTACCTCCCTAGTAAGGGGGAAAAAGCCTTGGTATATGTATGTATGTATGAAGTGATTATTGAAACCAATGCCGTTTTGAGCAGGATAGACGATGATGCAATTTCTCTGATTCCATTTCAAACCTATAAGAATATCTGCGGGAAACACTACTTCCGCTACGTATACTGTCATTGTAATGGGAGGACAGTTGGCATGCAGGGAGATGTCTAGTTCGGTTTTTCCTATGATGGGAAAGGGAACTCCGTCTACATTTTGTAACGTGATATCCGTTGGTTCTAGAACTGTTACTCTACGGTGTCTGAACCGAAATTGGTCGAAAGAAACCTTGGACATTATATTAACTGGGGATCCTGTTTCTAGAAAGAGTAGTTGTGGAAGATTGTTGATCATGGCCTGAAATGTCATAGCAGACGGGGATGGTCGAGAGTCATTCATCGTGAGAATCGGTAGTGGGGGGTTTGGTTCTGTCTCGTGAGGTCGTGTGTTTTGTTCACCGTGAGACGATAGTCATACCGTGTTTTGTTTGTGTTCCCGCCAGTCGGGTGTTGGGGAGACGCGTATGAAGTGTAGGTTTGTGATTGTAAGACGCGACATTGTGTTGTGTCGTGAAAAGCTAGTCCGTGATATGAGCAGTAGCTATTTGGTTGTCTGTAATAACACCTGTTTGTGCTATGTCCTGGTATGTTGCAGATTTTGCAAAAGAATGGTCTCCTAGATTGTGAACGCTGTTGTGATCGTATGCTGACATTTGTCTACCTCTAGTGTGATGTTCTTGTGAGATTTTTGCTACTGTGGGAGTGGGTGGGGGTGTGAGGGGGATTTGTTGTTGTTGAATTTGTGTTTTTGTCGTTGACGTGTCCGAAAATTTTCTAGAGAAGTCAACGAGTGTTGTGTCTGGATCAAAAGGAATGTTTTCTATTTTCTTCAGTGTTTCTGGGTGAAGGCGCGAGATGAGTTATGTAACCGTATAATGAGAGTACATGATCTAGGCTGACTGTGTTATTTGTAACCCAAGGTGAAGTAATGAGTGCATCTTTTAGTTCTTCCTTGAACTGACTCGCCTCCCTGACTGCTCTTTCTTTGGTGAGATAAGGTGGTGTGTTAAAGTTTGTTCCGAGTGTGTAGAAGGGAGAGAGAGAGCCTAACTGTTCATATGGGGCGAAAGATTTCTTGAACTCATCAACGAAATTTTGGAAGGTCTGTGGCTGTTGGAACGCGTCTGATTGTATTATGTCGCTTGCTAAGGTGTCGTTGAAATCAATGCGACTTTTAAGGACCGCGATTTTAGTCGTATCGTCTTGCACCTGTGTGCGCTGTATTTCCGAACGGACGTCATCTAACAGAGTGTGGATGGCGATGTTTGTCCCGTTGAACTTGGGAAGAGTGTTGTCATGCTGAAGGAGTGTTAGTAGATTTGTTGCAGAACGTTGCATGTGTGGTTGAGCGATTGTTGGGCTTGTGTTTTGATTTGGCGTGGACTGTGTGGTATTTTCGTTTGGTGCTGCCATTTTGGAACGAGTGTTGTAATGGTGTGAGACGTTGGATTGTGAATGGGTCATGCACACTTTCGTACAAAAGGGGAAAAAAAATCACTTGAAAAATTTAAGGCTTTGCAAAAAAATATGAAAAAATTCACTGGATAGCCTTCACTCGAACTCACTCACACAACAGTTTAGAGCTACCTATAGGCCAGTCAATAGAGGAGTAAAAAAAGGCGAATAAGGAAAAAAAATCAGGGAAAGCTGCAATAAGCTTTAATGTGTTTATAATACCTTACTTAATAACATATTAATTTTGCACCCCTCTACCCCCCCCCCCCCGGATTTGGCCGCCATCTTGAAAAAATGGCGACCAAAAACAGTTTTTTCCAAATATCTCACTAGAAACTAATTTTAACGAATAATGTATCGAAACAAAATTTATTTTACATAAAATTTTCTACAAAAGTTATTTTATTCAATTTTGTGATATACCTCACTGTTTTTGCGCTAAATGTGCGAAAAGATTGTGTTTATCTTTATTTGATACCTACAGTGCACAAAGATCATATAATAATTTCCTTTGTATGCTATACTGAATAAAATATCTAAGTTCCTAACTTGATTATAGTCTTTCTTTTGTTTCAGAACTATTAAAATAGATAGTTAAAGCTTCAGTGAAACCCCAGGCAGTTGTTGGTGCAAAATGTCTTCATTGGGGAAATGTTTAATATGCGATGGACAGCTTTCTGTGGGTGAGACTAGAGAAGTTAAAGAGAAAGGAATAAAGACACTGATTGATTATAGCATTAAGTGGAAAGACGGAAAACATTCTCTGTTAGAAGGACTAAAAAGTGTGAAAGTGCATGAAAAATGTAGAAAAGTGTATACAAAAGAACGGAGAGCTGAAACTTTCCAAGCAAGGCAGAAAACCTCGCAAGTGCCGACAACGTCACTGAGAAGTCAAGAATTACAGTTTGATTTTCTTCATGATTGTCTCTTTTGTGGAAAAGATGCATCAAGTGACTTTTTGAAAAAAGAAAGCAAAAAATATTTAGGTGATCGTGAATCTGTGCACTGTATAGAGATGCTGCATGTTAAGGATACTATTTTGAAAGCTGGTGAAATGAGAAAAGATGAATCGGGCAAAGAAGTATGTACTCGTATATGTAACGTAGTGGATTTAGTTGCTGCTGAGGCAAGGTACCATTCAGCCTGCATGAAAAATTTCTACCAAACATCTTCTGGTATGAAACGTGGTCGTCCCAAAAGCTCTACGGTTTCTGAGGCAATGAGTCATGCTTTTAACTACTTGGAGGAAAATCGAGAGGAATGCCAGTTTACTTTCAGTGAGATTTTTTCAGAATATGAGGGTGAGCTACCAACTGATAAAACCATAAAATCTGAATTGATAGAGAGATATGGACATGATATTATTGTTTCTGTGAACAAAAATAGAAAACCAGTGATCTGTTTCCGTGACACAGGAAACAAAATTTTGACTGACGCTTGGTACGAAAATCATAGAAGTCATGACGAGAAGAAAGAACGGCTTCGGATTGTAAAGACTGCCGCCAGAATAATTGCTGAAGATATAAGATCGCAGATGTACGAAGCAGATCAGTATCCACCACCAGAAAATTTCCTAGAAGAATTGGATTCACTTATTCCAGAAACTCCAGAGAAATCATGTTTGATGAAACAATGTCAGCAATATTAAGCCAAAGTAAGTTTCTTCTAAATGAAAGAAATAAGAGCCGACTTATTGCAATGCTTAGCACTAAATTGACCAACGAGGGGTTTACTGTCAAACAAGTAATTGAAGATGCAGACACAGTGATTGTTGCAACTGCTATTGAAGAGTCAACCAAAGCTAA